>NC_140165.1:18005701-18548201 GCF_963971535.1 Notolepis coatsorum | reverse complement strand
ATAATCCAACATATGTGTAAAGAAACAACATATTCCAGTTAACGGTATATTTTTTTAATGATTCGTTACGGCGTAATCAATACTTCCATTTGTATAAATTGCGTTAAGAGGCTGAGGAGGCTGAGGAGCTTGTCGCGGCTCATGGGCATGCGCGCGCTCGGCCAATCAGAGCAACGCGGAAGGGCATGTTGGCTGCCGAAAGTATTCACACGGCCTGGATGCCACATGTAGTCTGTGATGGCCTGGATGCTCTGCCACAAAATCATAATGTTGCAATCCTTAATCCATCTATGATTGGTGATCTGCAGTTATAGTTCGTCCACTTTGTTCTCCAGAGAGGCCGCACATTAGCTAGGAGGAGACTGGGTAACCAGAGAGACCGCACATTAGCTAGGAGGAGACTGGGTAACCAGAGAGACCACACATTAGCTAGGAGGAGGCTGGGTAACCAGAGAGACCACACATTAGCTAGGAGGAGGCTGGGTAACCAGAGAGACCGCACATTAGCTAGGAGGAGGCTGGGTAACCAGAGAGACCCGCACATTAGCTAGGAGGAGGCTGGGTAACCAGAGAGACCCGCACATTAGCTAGGAGGAGGCTGGGTAACCAGAGAGACCGCACATTAGCTAGGAGGAGGCTGGGTAACCAGAGAGACCGCACATTAGCTAGGAGGAAGCTGGGTAACCAGAGAGACCCGCACATTAGCTAGGAGGAGGCTGGGTAACCAGAGAGACCACACATTAGCTAGGAGGAGGCTGGGTAACCAGAGAGACCCGCACATTAGCTAGGAGGAGGCTGGGTAACCAGAGAGACCGCACATTAGCTAGGAGGAGGCTGGGTAACGACGAGCCCTCAGCCGGCCACGTTGTGATGATCTCCCCCGGTGTCCGAGCCATCTCGTCGGGGAGCTGCAGACCGCCGTCAGGTTGTTTTAATCCAACGTCCAAAAGATATCGTCAGGTGTATGATACTGTATGAAAGCAAGACTGTTCTGGATGACCAGACTTAAACCAAGTAGGCATATTACCACTAATTTTCCACCACTAAAAAACTGGAGCGCCATCATCTTGGCTCATGTAAAACAAAATGGCAGCTTGTTCCCTTGTAAACGTTCTCTTTTTCTACCCAAAGTTACACCTAAAACCCGTTTCTGACAAAGTCTCTAGCAGTAAGATTGACATGATATTGCTAGATCATGAGTCGTATTTAATCTGCAATGCCTAGTTTGTCAGTCAACGTCAAATAATGACTTATATAAACACCACATCGTTTTTTTGGCTGTGCTCTAGTGACATCTAGAGGCCGAAACGACTTATTATGCCTTTAGAAAAGGTAGAGGGACATTTGTGTAGTGACAGGAACAATAGTGACTCACCCTCTGGTAGTAAACATAGGCTAGGACTCCAGCCACCAGCTCAATCAGGAAGATCAACAGCAGGCAGGAAAAATACTGTAGGAGAGAGGAGGAGATTCAAGATTCAAGAGCTTTATTCGTCGCATACATACCAGGGCATACAGTGAAATGCGGGTGGCCATGCCCGCTTTGATTGTGCAATAATACTAAATAATAAAATAGACATAATAATAATAATAATTAATTTATATAGCGCTTCTCAATGACCCGAAGTCGCTGACAGTAGTCGGGAGCAAAGTAAAAACAAAGAAACAAAAATAAAGAAACAACAAAGAAACAAAAGGAACATGAGACCATGGGGGGAACAGGGGAAGACAGCATGAGATAGCACAAAAAGACAGAGCGGCAGGAGACAGACATCAATCAGGTTTGGGGGGGGGGTTATGGGTGGGGGGGTTGAAGGCAATGGAGAACAGGTGGGTTTTGAGGTGAGCTTTGAAGGTGGAGAGTGTAGGGGAGTCTCTGATGGACTGAGGGAGGGGTGCAGTGCGAGAGAAGTTCACCAACGTTTTTTAGTTTGGATGTCGGGACAGTGAGGGAGGCAGTGGAGGAGGACCGGAGGGAACGGGTGTGGCGGTAGGGAAGAAGGAGATCAGTCAGGTAGGGGGGGGCAGGCTGCGGAGGGCTTTGAAGGTGAGGAGTAGTGTTTTAAAGTTTATGCAGTGTTTGATCGGGAACCAGTGGAGAGAGTGGAGGGCAGGAGTGATGTGTTCACGGGACCGGGTGTTAGTGAGGAGGCGGGCAGCTGAGTTTTGGACCATTTGCAGTTTATGGAGGGAGCGGGAGGTGATGCCAGTGAGGAGGGACTTGTGTTCTGAAGGATCAGATTAAACCGAATATATATATTTATTTATATATATATATTTAATTGTATTTGTATATCCCCTGATATCCCCTGATATTCCTTGTATATTCCTTGTACAATATGCATTGAATATCCCTTCTAGTCTACTGAACATCCCATAATAGTCTCCATTCTACCATTGGACGAGACCTTGGTGCCAGGTCGCCATACCCCTCAGACCAGGTTCAATCGTACCGCTCAACATGTATGGACAAGTCCTAGTTCCGCGTAGGAATATGTCTACCGCACCACTAATGGTACTATTTGTTCATAGTGCGTATATATACTGCGCTATTAAAGTAGAGCTTTCTTTTAGTCCAGTTCCTTACCCTCCAACAGAGTGACAGACGCAAAAGCCTCCCCGCGAACCACGTGTGGGCAGTAAGGCCAATTCGGCCCAGTATCGGCATTGAGACATCGTGTATATTAATATTTTAATAGTCATATTTGGCACTATATCGTCGAGTTGGACGTATTCTATTAAGCTAATAATAGTCTATTCATATGTAGTGCCTCGTGCGGTAAGAGTTCTATAGTAATCAGCACCCCCATCGTTTCGGGCATCAGCTGGACGCTTATCCAGGGTGGTTGACCCCACGTGAAGCTGCACCCGAGGAGCTCCAGGCCAAAGAGCGAGTGGACCTGTATATTGGATTATTCTACCGACGACGGCTAGCCTTCCCCGGCTTGGATTATGCTTTGAGTACTTTGATTATTCTATGGATAAAGGCCAACACTGCGGTGTGTTGGAAATACCCCCCCCGGAGAGGACGACAGGTGAGACGGCACTCTGCACAGTGAGGTCGCCTCACGTCTCTCCGTCGTGGACCGGAGGACGCCGGCATACAGTGAAATGCGGGTGGCCATGCCCGCTTTGATTGTGCAATAATACTAAATAATAAAATAGACATAATAATAATAATAATTAATTTATATAGCGCTTCTCAATGACCCGAAGTCGCTGACAGTAGTCGGGAGCAAAGTAAAAACAAAGAAACAAAAATAAAGAAACAACAAAGAAACAAAAGGAACATGAGACCATGGGGGGAACAGGGGAAGACAGCATGAGATAGCACAAAAAGACAGAGCGGCAGGAGACAGACATCAATCAGGTTTGGGGGGGGGGTTATGGGTGGGGGGGTTGAAGGCAATGGAGAACAGGTGGGTTTTGAGGTGAGCTTTGAAGGTGGAGAGTGTAGGGGAGTCTCTGATGGACTGAGGGAGGGGTGCAGTGCGAGAGAAGTTCACCAACGTTTTTTAGTTTGGATGTCGGGACAGTGAGGGAGGCAGTGGAGGAGGACCGGAGGGAACGGGTGTGGCGGTAGGGAAGAAGGAGATCAGTCAGGTAGGGGGGGGCAGGCTGCGGAGGGCTTTGAAGGTGAGGAGTAGTGTTTTAAAGTTTATGCAGTGTTTGATCGGGAACCAGTGGAGAGAGTGGAGGGCAGGAGTGATGTGTTCACGGGACCGGGTGTTAGTGAGGAGGCGGGCAGCTGAGTTTTGGACCATTTGCAGTTTATGGAGGGAGCGGGAGGTGATGCCAGTGAGGAGGGACTTGTGTTCTGAAGGATCAGATTAAACCGAATATATATATTTATTTATATATATATATTTAATTGTATTTGTATATCCCCTGATATCCCCTGATATTCCTTGTATATTCCTTGTACAATATGCATTGAATATCCCTTCTAGTCTACTGAACATCCCATAATAGTCTCCATTCTACCATTGGACGAGACCTTGGTGCCAGGTCGCCATACCCCTCAGACCAGGTTCAATCGTACCGCTCAACATGTATGGACAAGTCCTAGTTCCGCGTAGGAATATGTCTACCGCACCACTAATGGTACTATTTGTTCATAGTGCGTATATATACTGCGCTATTAAAGTAGAGCTTTCTTTTAGTCCAGTTCCTTACCCTCCAACAGAGTGACAGACGCAAAAGCCTCCCCGCGAACCACGTGTGGGCAGTAAGGCCAATTCGGCCCAGTATCGGCATTGAGACATCGTGTATATTAATATTTTAATAGTCATATTTGGCACTATATCGTCGAGTTGGACGTATTCTATTAAGCTAATAATAGTCTATTCATATGTAGTGCCTCGTGCGGTAAGAGTTCTATAGTAATCAGCACCCCCATCGTTTCGGGCATCAGCTGGACGCTTATCCAGGGTGGTTGACCCCACGTGAAGCTGCACCCGAGGAGCTCCAGGCCAAAGAGCGAGTGGACCTGTATATTGGATTATTCTACCGACGACGGCTAGCCTTCCCCGGCTTGGATTATGCTTTGAGTACTTTGATTATTCTATGGATAAAGGCCAACACTGCGGTGTGTTGGAAATACCCCCCCCGGAGAGGACGACAGGTGAGACGGCACTCTGCACAGTGAGGTCGCCTCACGTCTCTCCGTCGTGGACCGGAGGACGCCGGCCACAGAGGGTCCAACTGCATTCATCTGTGGATCGAGGATCGTTGGGCACCGTGTCGCACAACTGTGGACTCTCCCAAGATACCCTCGGCCAGACGGGATCCAGCCAGTGACTCTCTAACCCCCCCCCCCCTCCAGCTGTCCTACAAGCAGTCGGAACCTTCCCCTAGTGTATCCAGCTATATAATCATTCAAGTATCATCGCTATTGTTCCCTAAATATTCCAGGTTGTATATTTGCTTCCTGCGCAATCAGAGATTGGACATTCGATATTGATCTACCTACGAATACTCATTTGCCATAAAAGTGCATACTATTTCAAATCATAAATGTAATTAAGTGATCGTTGTACATACCTTTTGCTATGTATTAAAACTCAAACTTTCGATTTGGTACATTTGTGTTGGATCCGTTTATCAGGTGGGAGTGTTCAACATATTCATACCTAGTACTGGGTGGCCAGAGTCTAAAGTACAAGAGGTAGTGGTAGTAAGTATCATATCTAACCATACAGTCAGGGAATTGTACCCCTCAGTTACAATTGGTCCTTCGAGCCGGAGGGTAATCAGTGTAATATTAATATAGTGTTATTAATATTAAAATGGCCTATGATGAACACTCCACGAAACGATCCTCCTAACCAACAACGCCCGCGGCGCAAACGACAGCTCCCTCAGTACCTAGAGGCTTACGCTGTCAGTCAACAACCTAGTGTTCTACCAACAGTAAACGCGGTAAAACTAGAAAGTAAAATTATGTCTAACCCTAACGACCAGGCTACCCCGACCATAGAGGCCCCTATGGGTTCTAATGTAACTGACCAAGCTCACGGTGGGGACCAGGGGGAACCAGACATGACTTTACACCCCGCCAATACCGAAGAAGTAGTCCCCGACGAGTCCCGGGAGGAAGACAACACTACCGAGAGAGAACTCGGCACGGAAGAAGATGAGGAGAGCACCGTGGAGATAGAGCTCCAAGACTCCGCACGGAGTACCCCAAGGGACGGCTCCCCTATACAACCGTCTTCTCCCAGCGAGGCAGAGAGGACACTACAGCAGGCATTCCTCGTCAGCCTGAAAGCCTCTACTGAACGCGATAGACTCCAGGGTGAACGCGATCGATTGCAGATACAGCAACGGAGCGAAGAAGAGCACATACGCCTGGAAATAAGACGCATTCAGATGGAAGAGAATATGGCAAGAGACCGGGCCGACGCCCAGCCACCGGTGCCCAGAGAGAATCGGATCTCACCAAGCGCGAAGCCGAGCGCGACAGAGCACAAGCGCAACTAATAGAACAGCTGATCAGAAGGACAACACCCCCTCCCTCCACCAGAGGCTCCAGGAACTCGTCTAGACATCACTCCAGGGCGGCATCCCCTAGCCGAGTAAGCGACCCTGAACTTGACCAACAGACGAGGTTTATACCCCCCGCAGACCCCCTTCCCCAACCGGTCCAAGCGAGACCCAGCCACCGGGAAGGAGCAGCATACACTGCGGAGAGGCTAAATCAGAGACTACAAGCCCTGGATGACCTAACGGAAGACGAAGAGGAAGAGGAGGAGAACCACACCCGACGACAGCACAGTACTCTACCGGACCAGGAGGTCCAGTACAGCCCAGGCTATACCCCCGCGGAGCTGCGCTACAGACCCCCGACGCTATTCACGGGTGAGCACGACGCACGACCCGCACCGAGGAACAGCACCTGGACCAGCGGGCCATGGTACACAGCCGGTACCAGCCCACGCCAAGGAGCAGGAGGAGACTCGCCTAGGAGGCCTCTCCCCCAACGCTCGCCGATGTATCAACAATCCGCGTCATACATTGGCACACCTATGGTACCAGACTTCACCCAGGAGAACCGGGCCCAGTATACGGAGCTCCGCATGTGTCTGGAGACAATGTTGGTGGATGTCATTGATGAACGCCATAAATACGCGATACTACTGAAGCATTTAAAGGTACCCCGCGCGCACAACATAGCGCTCGCCTACGCCACTTCCACGACCCCATACACCGCAGCGCTGGTAGCGTTGGACCAGAGATATGGACGTATATGGGATTACGTGATCCAGGAGATCAGGCACATCGACCGCCTACCCCCAGCAACAGACAATCGAGCACTGGACGACCTGTCCATCAGAGTGCAGTCCCTGGTAGGGATGCTGGGAGCGCAGAGGGAAAAGGGTAGGCATGAACTATACGCCAACTCAAATGTAGAGAGGATCTTGGAGAAGCTACCGCCCGCCCGACAGGAGCGCTTTAGGCGGCAGAGAGACCACCGAGACCCTAATGGCCCCGAACCGAACCTCCTCGATCTAGCCGACTTCCTGGCGAGAGAAGTCAGCAGCTTACGGCTAGATACATTCGGACGGAGCACCCCTGGCTCCAGAGAAGGAACCAGGAGACTAAATGATGGAAGAAGATCGGTGACTGTCATGCACCAATCGGAGTCAGTGCCAAGCAGTAGGAGCCACAGTACCCCCTCAAGAAAGGAGAAGTGGAAGATAGTGTGCCCCTACTGTGAGAAAGAACACTGGCTGTCACAATGTGACTCATTCCCCAAGATGAATGCGGAGGAAGAGAGTCAATGGATAAAGTCCAACAGACGCTGTTTTCGCTGTGCGCGATCACACATGGCAGCCGAATGCCGCTTAAAGAAAAAGTGCAGTCTGTGCGATGGAGCCCATCTGGACATACTCCACGACAGTAACAGACGGCGGCCTCCACCCGCACCATCAAGCAGCAAAGCAAGCGTCATGTACATCGACCCCGCCAGCAGCAGCGGAGCCAGAGTGCTCTTAAAGGTAGTCCGTGTGACATTGAGCTACCAGAATAAAGTCATGGACACTTACGCCGTCCTTGATGACGGGTCAGAGAAGACCCTTCTGCTCGCGTCCGCTGCGGCCCAGCTAGGGCTGCGGGGGAGCGAAAACCAAATGACAATTCGGACAATAAGAAGAGATTTGAAAACGATAAAGGGCGAGAATGTCTCATTCTCTATCGCAGCAAGCGGCCAGCCCGAGCGACGGTACAGGATTACAGACGCTTTCACCAGCCAAGAAATAGGACTGTCGCGGTACACATACCCCGTAGCCAAGCTGATGGAGAAATATGTACATCTACGCAAGCTACCGATCCCACTCATAGACGGTGCTACCCCGACACTGTTGATAGGCTCCGACCATGCAGACCTCATTGTCCCGATAGACCGGGTTCATACCGGACCCAGAGGCTGTCCTGCAGCAGTCGAGACCCGCCTAGGATGGACTCTCCAAGGCCCACTCGCCAAATCTCTCAACCGAACCACAGCCACTAGCTGTCTCCACTCCCGAGTCACAGAGGGAGACACCGCACTCCTGCAGCATGTAGAGAGGCTATGGACCTTAGAACAAATGCCCTTTAAGAACGAAAAGAAAGACATTCGCTCTAAAGATGACATCTACGCCATTAACCTCCTCGAGATGGGAACAAAGAGAGTCCCAGTCAGCGGCGTGTTGAGATACGCCACGCCACTCCTGCGGCGGGAAGGGATGCCTACCTTTCACGCAAAGAAAGACGCCACAGAGCGGTACCTACTAAACACAGAGCGGCGCTTAGCCAAGGACCCCGCCCAAGAAAGTGTATACCGCGCTGAGATTGAGAAGCTCATCACAGCGGGACACGTCACAAAGATTGACATTAAAGAGGCCGACCAGACGACTGAATCGTGGTACGTGCCCCACCACAAGGTTCATCACAACGGCAAAGACCGCATCGTGTTTAACTGCAGCTACCAGATCGGATCCCAAGATCTGAATAAAGAGCTATTGCCCGGTCCTACACTCGGCCCCTCCCTACTAGGCGTACTACTCCGCTTCCGCCAGGACAAGGTGGCTATCAGCGGGGATATCAAAGGGATGTTCCTGCAGGTGAGATTAGTAGAGGAGGACAAGCCCCTGTTGCGGTTCCTATGGAGAGAGAGGCCAGGAGATGAGCACCCAGCCATCTACCAATGGGAAGTCCTCCCCTTCGGAACTACATGCAGCCCATGCTGTGCTACATTTGCACTACAGAGACATGTCGCAGAGGACCCAGCAGCGGACGAAGAGGTCCGACACAGTGTGAAGAACAGCTTCTACGTAGATAACTGTCTACAAAGCGTTTCGACCCAGGAAGAAGCCGAGGCTCTCCTACTTAAACTCCGCACCTCTCTGATCAAAGGCGGCTTTGATCTCAGGCAGTGGGCCAGCAGCGATCCGCACGTACTGCGCAGCCTCTCCTCCGAGGACAAGGCAGCGAGCAGCGAGACCTGGATGGCCACAATCCCAGGAGAAGCCCAAGAGATGACACTAGGACTAGTGTGGCGCTTCAAAACAGACTCGCTCCACTATAGACACAAACCCCTGACTACGGAGCAGGGAAGGTCGACGGCAATACCGACCACCAGACGGAGTGTGTACAGAACACTCGCCCGACAATATGACCCGTTAGGATGTATACTACCGTACACCACCAGGGCAAAGATGATTGTACGAGCATTGTGGGACAAGGACCAGGGCTGGGACGACCCCATTCCCGCACACCTTGCATCCACCTGGAGAGAGTGGGAGATGGAACTCCACTCACTCCCAGGCGTTAATATACGCCGAAGCTACTTCCCACCCACGGTGAGGCCAGAGACATGTAAAATGGATTTACACGTCTTCAGTGACGCCTCCGAGGTCGCCTACGGATCAGTAGCCTACTTGCGGGCCCAAGAAGAGGGGGGAGAGATCTACACAGCATTCATCCTCGCCCGCTCGAGAATAGCCCCACGCAAGCAACAGTCTATCCCACGTCTAGAGCTCTGCGCAGCCCTCGCAGGGGCGCATCTAGCCACGCTCATCCAACGTGAGCTCACCATTCCGGTGCATAGAACAATCCTGTGGTCAGATTCCACGACAGTACTCGCCTGGATCAAATCGGATTCATGCAAATACAAAGTCTTCGTGGGAGTCAGAGTCACTGAGATTCAAGAGTTAACCGGAGAGTTAACCGGAGAAGCAAACTGGCGCTATGTTGATACAAAACACAACCCAGCTGACGTCATCACCCGGGGAATGTCCCTAGATGACTTAACCCGTCATAACATCTACAGTGACGGACCAGCATTCCTCAAGCTCCCGGAAGGAGATTGGCCCACGCCCACCCCGAGGGAAGCAAGTGACGAGGAGGCTGAGAATAAGAAACCTATGTTCTGTGGATTGAGCACTGTTGTCTCCGCAGACCCCAACATAGACGATTGCATTACCATAGAGAGTGCGCAGCAACGGACATTCCTGCGGCACCACCCAGAGATTCAGTCCCCCGCTGATATGTCAGCAGCTGACTACGAGGAAGCAGAACTGCTTCTACTGCAACGAGCCCAGAGAGACTCGTTCCCCGATGAACTAGACTGTCTACAGGGAGGAAAGCCCGTCCCATCAGACAGCAGATTGATTCATCTGGCCCCCGAGAGTGACACACATACCCTCATCAGAGTGGGTGGTCGCCTGCGGAGAGCCCCCAATTTACCGGATGACATTAAGTACCCGATCGTATTGAACAGCCGACACAAGGTCACAGAGCTGATTATAAAGAAATACGACGAGGATGTACACCACGCAGGAGCAGAGAGAGTCTTCGCGGAGATCAGACGTCGTTACTGGATACTTCAAGGAAGAGAGGCGGTGCAACGCTTCCAGCGAACCTGTCTAGACTGCCGAAAGTGGCGCGCGCAGCCCAGCATACCACGGATGGCTGACCTACCTCCATGTCGCCTCCGACTCGGCGACAAGCCATTCCACTCAACACGCATGGACTGTTTTGGCCCGCTGCACATAAAGAAAGGAAGAGGCACCGAGAAGCGGTGGGGTATTGTATTCAAATGCATGACCACCAGAGCGATACATATCGAGCTCCTTCCGACCATGAGCACAGACTCATTTCTTATGGCCTTCCGAAGATTCACATCACGGAAAGGAAAACAGTCTACATTATTGTCCGATCACGGGACAAACTTCAAAGGCGGAGAAAGAGAGCTGAGGGAGAGCTTCCAAGCTATGGGCCCAGAACTTAAGACCCACCTCGCTCCAGCCCAGATTGACTTCCAATTCAACCCCCCAAACGCACCCCACTTCGGTGGAACTTGGGAACGAGAAGTACGTTCTATAAAGACAGCCCTGTACGCAGTACTTGGGGCCCAGACTGTGGCGGAAGAAGTCCTAATGACAGTCCTCACGGAGATTGAGGGAGTATTGAACTCAAAGCCCCTCGGTTACGTCTCCAGTGATGTAGCAGATGTCGACCCAGTCACCCCCAACACCCTCCTGATGGGGCGGCTAGATCCCGCGTTACCCCAGACAATGTACCGGCCTGAAGAAGCGAACGGCCGACGAATGTGGAGGTACAGCCAAGTATTAGCCGACAAGTTTTGGAGCAGTTTCCTACTGCACTACCTACCGTCTCTACAGACCCGCCAGAAGTGGGTAAAAGAGAGAGACAATTTGACGGAAGGAACAGTCGTCATGATTATTGACCAGTCACTACCCAGAGCTATGTGGCCGGCTGGCCGCGTAAGCAAAGTGATCACCGGTGCCGATGGCAAGGTCCGAGCAGCTGAAGTACTCGTCCAGGGGCGCATTTACACCCGTCCTGTGGCGAGGCTCATAGAACTGCCCCGACTCCCAGACACAATCGATGATGACCATGACCCTATGACTTTGTGAGTTGACTGACCCTTACAGCGAACCCTTGAGTGGTAGACAGTGCGGTTAATCTGTCTCTGCTTAACTAATTAGGTTGGGACCAATTAGGGGGCGGCTGTTCTGAAGGATCAGATTAAACCGAATATATATATTTATTTATATATATTTAATTGTATTTGTATATCCCCTGATATCCCCTGATATTCCTTGTATATTCCTTGTACAATATGCATTGAATATCCCTTCTAGTCTACTGAACATCCCATAATAGTCTCCATTCTACCATTGGACGAGACCTTGGTGCCAGGTCGCCATACCCCTCAGACCAGGTTCAATCGTACCGCTCAACATGTATGGACAAGTCCTAGTTCCGCGTAGGAATATGTCTACCGCACCACTAATGGTACTATTTGTTCATAGTGCGTATATATACTGCGCTATTAAAGTAGAGCTTTCTTTTAGTCCAGTTCCTTACCCTCCAACAGAGTGACAGACGCAAAAGCCTCCCCGCGAACCACGTGTGGGCAGTAAGGCCAATTCGGCCCAGTATCGGCATTGAGACATCGTGTATATTAATATTTGAATAGTCATATTTGGCACTATATCGTCGAGTTGGACGTATTCTATTAAGCTAATAATAGTCTATTCATATGTAGTGCCTCGTGCGGTAAGAGTTCTATAGTAATCAGCACCCCCATCGTTTCGGGCATCAGCTGGACGCTTATCCAGGGTGGTTGACCCCACGTGAAGCTGCACCCGAGGAGCTCCAGGCCAAAGAGCGAGTGGACCTGTATATTGGATTATTCTACCGACGACGGCTAGCCTTCCCCGGCTTGGATTATGCTTTGAGTACTTTGATTATTCTATGGATAAAGGCCAACACTGCGGTGTGTTGGAAATACCCCCCCCGGAGAGGACGACAGGTGAGACGGCGCTCTGCACAGTGAGGTCGCCTCACGTCTCTCCGTCGTGGACCGGAGGACGCCGGCCACAGAGGGTCCAACTGCATTCATCTGTGGATCGAGGATCGTTGGGCACCGTGTCGCACAACTGTGGACTCTCCCAAGATACCCTCGGCCAGACGGGATCCAGCCAGTGACTCTCTAACCCCCCCCCCCCCTCCAGCTGTCCTACAAGCAGTCGGAACCTTCCCCTAGTGTATCCAGCTATATAATCATTCAAGTATCATCGCTATTGTTCCCTAAATATTCCAGGTTGTATATTTGCTTCCTGCGCAATCAGAGATTGGACATTCGATATTGATCTACCTACGAATACTAATTTGCCATAAAAGTGCATACTATTTCAAATCATAAATGTAATTAAGTGATCGTTGTACATACCTTTTGCTATGTATTAAAACTCAAACTTTCGATTTGGTACATTTGTGTTGGATCCGTTTATCAGGTGGGAGTGTTCAACATATTCATACCTAGTACTGGGTGGCCAGAGTCTAAAGTACAAGAGGTAGTGGTAGTAAGTATCATATCTAACCATACAGTCAGGGAATTGTACCCCTCAGTTACAACTTGCAATAGTCCAAGCGGGAGGAGATGAAGGCGTGTATGAGGGATTCAGCAGCAGGGGGGCAGAGGCAGTGACGGATTTTAGCAATGTTGCGGAGGTGAAGGTACGAGGAGGACACCAAGGTTTCGGACTAGGGGGGAGGGGGTGATGGTGGAGTCATTGATGGTGAGTGTGATGGGTCCGGATCTGGTGAGGGTGGTTTTGGTGCCAATAATGAGAAGTTCCGTCTTGTCACTGTTCAATTTGAGAAAGTTGTGAGTCATCCAGGTTTGGAGTTCGGTAATGCAGGATTCGATGTGACATAATAAACGGGTAATAAAATAGACATAAAATAGGCATTAAAGTCCTGAGATAATGCAATACAATGTTAGCTACGGCTAAAATTAAATCAGCATTGTTTTTCAGTGAAGTGTGTCCTTTAAATGTGTGTAAAAAATAAAATTTAACATGTAACCACATAGATAGCCAGCTGATATAAATTGAATAAAAGCAAATCACACACACATGCTCACACATACAGTACAGCAACACGCATGCTCACACATACAGTACAGCAACACACATGCTCACACATACAGTACAGCAACACACATGCTCACACATACAGTACAGCAACACACATGATCACATACATTATAAGCAACACACATGCTCACACATATACAGTACAGCAACACACATGCTCACACATACAGTACAGCAACACGCATGCTCACATACAGTACAGCAACACACATGCTCACACATACAGTAGAGCAACACACATGCTCACACATACAGTACAGCAACACAGTTTATTTTTATTTTTTTATCAATTAAAATAGAATATCGGCCCCGAAGCTTCGATTTTTTTTTTTTCCGAAGGTCAGCCCTACCAACGTTCTGGTAGCCCAATGGAAGCACTTGTGTTCAAGCACCCACACACGTGTCTCTCACACACACACACATGTCTCTCTCTCTCACACACCCCCACACACGTGTCCCTCTCTCTCACACACACCCACACACGTGTCTCACACCCACACACACCCACCCACACACACCCACACACATGTCTCTCTCTCTCACACACACACACGTGTCTCTCTCTCTCACACACACCCACACACGTGTCTCACACACACACACACACGCACGCACCAGGGTTTCCGTTAGAAAAAATGTTGCCGGTCTCCGTGACCTGCAAGATTTCAATCTACCGGACAAATGAGATTAATTCCGGTCATAGTTTATTGAGCTTTAAAACAATTGATATAGGCTATATAAAGAATGTCATCCTCAAGGCATGTAGATTTATAATATTATTACTTAAAACGAGGCTACTTTTGCGTATAGTCATTAATATATTCCAAATAAAATAAGTCCCTCGATACTCCGTGCTGCTGCTGACTTGAAATAAAATAGACCGCGTATGTGGGCAGTCGGTCCGACACTAAACAGCAGTCTGTTATAATCACATTTTTATGAGCTAACGAATTCCGTTATATTGGACATTTGTATTAATTATATCAAGCGAAGAACTGAGAAATTTTGCAGAGAGAGACGGCAACATTATTGTGGGTTTGCGTGATGTATATCTCCACCTCCCAAAGACTTGGTGCTGGTCATAATGTCCGGTGAAAACAACTCCCTCCAAGCACAACTTGACCACCCGAACCGTACCAAAACAGGCCAAAATTAAATAGCCCATGCGACGAACGATTCATTACATTCGTTTCATCGTTGCTCCACCAAGCAGCCGGTCCAACAATGAAAGCTGTTATCAGCGCGAGCCGGCCGCAGTTAGTTTGCAAGAAGCATCCAGCTGCAGACCCGCAGAGCAGCTTTCCAGGTCTGGGGACCGCACTGTGCCAGCAAAGCTGGTGGGTTCTGTGGGTCTGCAGCTGCATGCCTTCCGCAAATCCAGCAGCAAGCTCTCGCTGAGCGAAGCAACGACAACAAACGCAATGATTGTTTCGTTCATCGCATAGGCCACCCAACTCCAGCCCATCCAAATACAATTCAAATAATCAAACTGTGCCCAGAGGGAACTATTTTCACCGGACACTATGACCGGAGAGATTAAATATGTCGGACTTCAACAGATTTTGCCGGTCAAATACCGGTAATTACCGGCTAACGGAAACGCTGCGCCACGCACACACACACACGCACACACACACGCACAGGGCTAATTAGACACATCCGTCAGGTAGGCAGGAAACAAGCATTTGATGTCAGTGGCAGCTCTGTTTTGCTCAAGGCCATTAGATGCTACTGTCGCTTGCAGTGTGTGCTAGGGGGTGCGTAGGTGTGTGTGTGTGCGTGTGTGCATGTGTGTGGTCGAGGTGATCGCAAACCCCACACAGCTGCAGGAAAGTAATGGTTGCAGGGAACAAAGTATAAACATATTTAAAAAGCTGAAGCAATGATCTGTATTTTAACATCTAGGAAGCTTCTACAGAAACAGCATCATTGTGTGATTCAGAAACAGAGTACAGAGTATACTTTGTTACATTGCTAGAAGGAATCCAGTCTTCATATGCCCACACAAATACTGCCGCGCCCCCTCCCTCACACACACACATCACGTAATCATTAGCTGATGTCCAATCAATACACATCACACCCTCGACAGCCCTAAACCCTGCTTATCTCTCCTAGACTCTGCTTATCTCTCCTAGACCCTACTTATCCCTCCTAGTTCAAGTTTCAAGTTCAAGTTCTTTAATAGTTGTCATACAGAAGTACAGAATACTTTCATACAAAATGCTTCTTACTGTTACGCTCCAGAGACTGTGCTAGACAAGATAGTATCAAATAACATAATAACATAATATAGCATGAATTTAGAAGAAGAATGAGGTCACAGTTGTTCGGTATAGACATATGTACAATGTTCTGAGTTACCATATAATATACAATACACAATACTATGCAGTGTACTAATGTACAGTACTATCTAGTGCAAAGCAGAAGTGGGATGAGGTACAATTTTAGGTACAATTTACAGTAAGGTGTACGAGTTGTAGTGCAATCCTTCATCCATAAATATAAAGTGTGGGGAGTGGGTGCTACAGTGTGTTTGTTTAAAGTGGGTGTGTGCTATAAAGTGTGTGTAGTGGGTGCTACAGTGTGTTTGTTTAAAGTGAGTGTGTGCGTGTGGATGTGTGTGCTATGTGTGTTTGGTGGTTGTTGTTGTGTAGTGTTCATTCATTGTTCGTTTAGCAGCCTGATGGCCTGGGGATAGAAGCTACTTATCTCTCCTAGACTCTACTTATCTCTCCTAGACTCTACTTATCTCTCCTAGACTCTGCTTATCTCTCCTAGACTCTGCTTATCTCTCCTAGACTCTACTTATCTCTCCTAGACTCTACTTATCTCTCCTAGACTCTGCTTATCTCTCCTAGACTCTACTTATCTCTCCTAGACTCTGTGTATCTCTCCTAGACTCTGCTTATCTCTCCTAGACTCTACTTATCTCTCCTAGACTCTACTTATCTCTCCTAGACTCTGCTTATCTCTCCTAGACTCTGCTTATCTCTCCTAGACTCTGCTTATCTCTCCTAGACTCTACTTATCTCTTCTAGACTCTACTTATCTCTCCTAGACTCTACTTATCTCTCCTAGACTCTACTCTACTTATCTCTCCTAGACTCTACTTATCTCTCCTAGACTCTACTTATCTCTCCTAGACTCTACTTATCTCTCCTAGACTCTACTTATCTCTCCTAGACTCTACTTATCCCTCCTAGACTCTACTTATCTCTCATAGACCCTGCGTATCTCTCCTAGACTCTACTTATCTCTCCTAGACTCTACTTATCTCTCCTAGACTCTACTTATCTCTCCTAGACTCTACTTATCCCTCCTAGACTCTACTTATCCCTCCTAGACTCTACTTATCTCTCCTAGACTCTACTTATCTCTCCTAGACTCTACTTATCCCTCCTAGACTCTACTTATCTCTCCTAGACTCTACTTATCTCTCCTAGACTCTACTTATCTCTCCTAGACTCTGCTTATCTCTCCTAGACTCTACTTATCTCTCCTAGACCCTGCTTATCTCTCCTAGACCCTACTTATCTCTCCTAGACTCTACTTATCTCTCCTAGACCCTACTTATCTCTCCTAGACCCTACTTATCTCTCCTAGACCCTGCTTATCTCTCCTAGACTCTACTTATCTCTCCTAGACCCTGCTTATCTCTCCTAGACCCTGCGTATCTCTCCTAGACTCTGCTTATCTCTCCTAGACTCTGCTTATCCCTCCTAGACCCTGCTTATCTCTCCTAGACCCTCCTAGACCCTCCTAGAACACATCGACTCAACTCACGTACACATTATGCCTCGTTTGACACAGCCCTGCAAGTAGCCATTCTCTAAAAGCAAAACACTAATAAATCCTCCATCCCTTCCCCCGCCCACCCACCTCTCCCCTCCACCTTCCCTTAGCACTCCTCCACTCCCGTCTCCTCCTAGCCCTGCCTCCCTGCATCCACCTTTCCTCCTAGCCCTCTCGCTCTCATCCCACCCTGCATGCACCGCTCTTCTCGCCATCTCCTAGCCCTCCCCTTTACCTCCTAGCCCGCCCCTCTACCTCCTAGCCCTCCCTTTCCTCTAATCCTCCCTCTTTCCTCGTAGCCCACCCTCCCTGCACCCACCTCCCCCTCCTCCTAACCCTCCCTCTCTCTCCCTCTCTCTCTCCTCCAGCTCTGTGCATCACTTGTAGATAGATGGATCTATAAATAGCCCTGCAGTACCCCCCCCCACCCCAAGACCCCCCCAGCATCCAACTATACAGTGACAAGCAGGACTTACATAATGTCCATGCTGCAAATTGGACAGTGTACAAAATGCTGATCTGGGATTCTTCTGACAGGTTGGCCCTCTCATTTAAAAAGGAGAAATATGGGAAGTGCACGTATATCTTCTGCAGAGTCAGACAAGAAAATGGATACCAATTTCCTCTAATTCAGTAGAAAGCTATCCGGCTGCAAGCTAGCCTAGCTTAGGACAAATGAATGGAAGCAGAGATATGAATCAGCTAGCCTAGCTTAAAACTCCGGGAGAGGCGCTTCCATTCATTTGTGCTTAGATAGGCGAGCCTGCAGCTGGATAGCTTACTACTGAACACACAGCATCACAGCATCATTCTACTGAACACAAAGCATCATTCTACTGAACACAGAGCATCATTCTACTGAACACGATGCATCACAGCATCATTCTACTGAACACAGAGCATCACAGCATCATTCTACTGAACACACAGCATCATTCTACTGAACACACAGCATCATTCTACTGAACACAGCATCATTCTACTGAACACAGAGCATCACAGCATCATTCTACTGAACACAGAGCATCACAGCATCATTCTACTGAACACAGAGCATCACAGCATCATTCTACTGAACACACACAGCATCATTCTACTGAACACACAGCATCATTCTACTGAACACAGAGCATCACAGCATCATTCTACTGAACACACAGCATCACAGCATCATTCTACTGAACACACAGCATCATTCTACTGAACACACAGCATCATTCTACTGAACACACAGCATCATTCTATCTACTGAACACAAAGCTGTTCCCCTCCCCCACCTGGACAATCAGACCACGTCTCTTTGTTCCGACCCCACTCATCAAACGTGTGAAGCCCTCAGCTAGAATAGTCAAAATATGGCCTGAGGCAGGGTTCGAAATTAACGGGGGCTTGGGGCAAAATGCCCTCGAAAATTGACCAAATGCCCTCGATAATCAGTTAAGGGGGGCAAAAAAAGCCCCCGACAGTTTACTAATTATATATATAATTATATATATGCTCTACAGTGCGAGCATTTCCCTCGTATTTGCCCCCAATAATATGTGTGTGTGCAAACCGGAAAAATCATTTACTTGCAGTGTGCGAGACAGACGAGTGATTGTGAAGATTACAAAACAGCTCCGCTGTTAATAGTTCAGATTGAAACTGGACTGAAATTCAGTTTTTGGGTGTAATGTTTGTTCCAAGGAGGAGGGAGGCGGGGCCCGCTGCGTGTTACAGGGAGATGCTTCCAGGCACTTGAGACTGAGAGGATGCGAACACAGACAGAGCGCTCTGCTCTCATCAAGCATTACACTGCTATCTTAACGTTAGCAAGCTAAGCATCTGCATAGCGCGACCTGTGTAACGTTAAGTAACTTGTGTTCAGCGGGGAAAGAGCGTTCCATTTGTAACAACTCCAATTTGTAACATCCAAATCCGATCCCGATGCGCATTTCCTTCATTCCACAGCGCTGAGCGCGCAACGTATTTCATTGATCGATCTGGCCAGAGCCTATACTCACAAACGTTGCGTGTGTGGGGTTTTTCATCAATTTGAAACAAGCCTCTTGACTGTTGGAATTAGGGATGTTAAAAATCTAATAATATTATTCAATATTAGACATTCATTGATCCAGAGGCAACCGGTTATTCGTCTGCTATTTGTAGATATATCAAGACAACAACACAACTTGCCCTCAGGGACAATAATATTTAATCTATTTAGATAAGAGTATGTATGTATTATTTACAGATAATTGAAGGTACCTCAAAACATGAAACCAAGCCATGATGTCACACATCGTGTGCGTGTGTGTGTGTGTGTGTGTGTTACTTGAACAATTGTCACTGTGCTCCTAAATTTCTTTGTGTGCTCCTAAATTTGTATTTAGATTTTATTTATTAACATTTTATTTAGGAGCACATGTGCTCCTTGGGAAAAAGGTTAGCGTAGAGCCCTATATATGGAGACATTAACATTACGTTATCAAACATAGGGACGAAGACTGTAAAAAAAAGTGGCAACAATGTTTTATAATCTTTATGTTAATTTTCATTATAAAAATGTTGTGCCCCCGAAATACAAAAAAAAGCCCCCGAAAATCAATTAAGGGGGGCAAAAAAAGCCCTTGAAAAAAAATGTTAATTTCTAACCCTGGCCTGAGGGGACAGACTCTGAACTGAGGGGACAGACTCTAAACTGAGAGGACAGACTCTGAGCTGAGGGGACAGACTCTGAGCTGAGAGGACAGACTCTGAGCTGAGGGGACAGACTCTGAGCTGAGAGGACAGACTCTGAACTGAGGACAGACTCTGAACTGAGAGGACAGACTCTGAGCTGAGGGGACAGACTCTGAGCTGAGAGGACAGACTCTGAACTGAGAGGACAGACTGAACTGAGAGGACAGACTCTGAACTGAGAGGACAGACTGAACTGAGAGGACAGACTCTGAACTGAGGGGACAGACTCTGAACTGAGGGGACAGACTCTGAACTGAGAGGACAGACTCTGAGCTGAGAGGACAGACTCTGAACTGAGGGGACACACTCTGAACTGAGAGGACAGACTCTGAACTGAGGGGACAGACTCTGAACTGAGGGGACACACTCTGAACTGAGGGGACAGACTCTGAACTGAGAGGACAGACTCTGAACTGAGGGGACAGACTCTGAACTGAGAGGACAGACTCTGAACTGAGAGGACAGACTCTGAACTGAGAGGACAGACTCTGAGCTGAGGGGACACACTCTGAACTGAGGGGACAGACTCTGAACTGAGAGGACAGACTCTGAACTGAGAGGACAGACTCTGAGCTGAGAGGACAGACTGAGCTGAGAGGACAGACTGAGGGGACAGCCTGAGGGGACAGCCTGAGCTGCAGCACTGGTTTCAACACACAGACTGGAGTATGTTTGTCACTCAGGTCACCCTGGACTCCCACACTGACATCGACTCCTACTCCTCAAACAGATAACTACATTCCCCAATCAGAGGCGCCCACCAAGGCTGCCCTCCCTGACAACTTCCAGCCCCCCACTCTCCCCTCCACCAAGACTGCCCTCCCTGACAACCTCCAGCCCCCCACTCTCCCCTCCACCAAGGCTGCCTCCCTGACAACCTCCAGCCCCCCACTATCCCCTCCACCAAGGCTGCCTCCCTGACAACCTCCAGCCCCCCACTCTCCCCTCCACCAAGGCTGCCTCCCTGACAACCTCCAGCCCCCCACTCTCCCCTCCACCAAGGCTGCCTCCCTGACAACCTGCAGCCCCCCACTCTCCCCTCCACCAAGGCTGCCTCCCTGACAACCTCCAGCCCCTCACTCCCCTCCACCAAGACTGCCCTCCCTGACAACCTCCAACCCCCCACTCTCCCCTCCACCAAGGCTGGCTCCCTGACAACCTCCAGCCCCCCACTCTCCCCTCCACCAAGGCTGCCTCTCAAGCCCCTCACTCTCCCCTCCACCGAGGCTGCCCTCCCTGACAACCCCTCACTCTCTCCTCCACCAAGGCTGCCCTCCCTGATAACCCCTCACTCTCTCCTCCACCGAGGCTGCCCTCCCTGATAACCCCTCACTCTCTCCTCCACCAAGGCTGCCCTCCCTGATAACCCCTCACTCTCTCCTCCACCAAGGCTGCCTCCCTGCCGTCAAGCTGTTCCCTGTCAAGCAGACTCAGGAACAGCTTCTTTCCCTCAGCTGTCATCTCCCTGAACTCTGTGCCCCCCACCATATAAACTATGACTCCACTGCCTAGGCTCTATTACCAATTCAATTGAACTCCAATACTCCAATTGTTGCCAATACTCAATTTATACCTATTTACCTACTGCTTTCACCATCTACAACTGCCCAACTACAACTGTAATCATAATAATCTTAACTACCCACCTCATCATACTATAGTCTACCCTAGTACTAGGGCTGACCTTCGAATATTTTTTTGGCAATCGAAGCTTCGGGGCCGAGCTTCGATTTTAATTCGAAGCTTCGAATTAAATTTTTTTTTTTTTTTTTTTTTATATATATATATATATATATATATATTTTTTTTTATCTTATGTTGTGGGACTTGTACAGCACTTTGGTAAACGTTGTTGTTTTTAAATGTGCTCTATAAATAAAGTGGATTGGATTAATGAATTAAGTAGCCCCTTTCGTGACTGTGACGCAGCCAACACAGTGTGATTTAATTCAAGGTGGATCGCTGTTGTCGTTTGAACAACTTCAGATTTCATGGGAACTACCAATCCCCCAAATCAAGAATGTTTAAGATGAATCAAGTAAGATTTTGATTATTTGAAATATGGCCTGTGTAGACTAAACTATGCACAGAATTATGTCAGTCTACAAGGTCCGGATTCTACATGGTCCGGCAATGTAGACTCCACTACAGACCAATCAGTGAATATTCATGCATTTTTAAGAAGGGCTACTTCCACAAAAAAAACAAAGAACTCACCAAAACATCTCAGTAGCACCTTATCTAAATGTTCCATTTCATATATGGAGATTCATATTTATTTATGTATTGCATGCATTTCTACATTTTATTTCCTATTTTGTTTATTCATCCCAGTATCTTTCTTTATGTGTGGAATTCTACAAGGCATTTACATTCACATTTACATTTAGTCATTTAGCTGACGCTTTTATCCAAAGCGACTTACAAGTTCTGTACGACAGGTCATCAGGAAGGATACAACTCTATCAGCTGAGTAACAATATTCATCAAAATGTTGCGTGTTACAGTGTATGTTAGTTTATTAGGACAAGTGCATGACAGTAAGGTTAGTTAGGGTTAGATTTTTTTTATTTTATTTTTAAAAATTTATTTCAGATAATGGTTGAAGAAGTGCGTCTTTAGTCGACGGCGAAAGATTGGATGGGATTCCGCTGTCCTAACTGGGGTGGGTAGTTCATTCCACCATTGTGGGGCAAGGACTGAGAATAGGCGTGTAGGTGGTGTATATGTGTTTGAGGATGATATCCTTCAAACAGGCAATAGTGATGATTATAATTTGGGCAGTGCTGAGCTGGGTTACTTTCCTCCAGTGTATTTGTCCCCCGGCCCCACCCAATGGCCCCATGCACACACACACACGCACGCACACACACACACCGAAGTAAAAATTAAAATAAAATAAAAAATTTGAAAAAAAAAAATTTTGAAAGAAAAATTTATTAATTAATACATTTTTATTTTATTTTTTAAACTTCGATTTTTTTTAATGTTAGGGTTATTATTATTATAATTATTATTTTGCAACAAGTTAGCCCTCTCATAAATAGCACATATAAATGAATAACTAACTTAATAGGATTGAAGTGATATTTGGCCTGGCACAAAAAAAAAAAAAAAAAAAAACGATGTGCATTGGGCCGCGGCTCTCTGACGCCTTATTTTCTGGGTCCCGGCCTGAAAAGTTTGGGAACCCCTGGTCTAATTGACCACCTGCTGGCTGTTTGCCAATGACGTTGGAGTTTTCGAGTGTTTGGATGCTATATCCTAATAAATAACATTCAAGCAGATGTCGGAATTGTTTCCTTTGGTCCGTATTAAAACAGTTGATCGCCTGCACCCTTCCAATGGGGAGATCTAGTTGACACACATTGACAGTGACTGCTAGATAATTGGACAGCCCCCCCTCCCCCTGAGTAGAGCCCCTCCCCCTGAGTAGAGGCCCTCCCCCTGGTCCCTCACCGCGGACAGACAGCTCCTCTGCTCACGGATGACGGCGCAGCAGCCCAGGAAGCCGGTCACCACCACCAGGCCGCCAGCCAAGATCAGGATGTACGCAGACACGGCGAAGGTGCTGGAGGCCAACAGGCTGAGGTAGTCACTCTTCTCCACCAGGGTCCACACCCCCACACCCAGAACCGCTGCGCCACCCACCTGGGAGAAGAGGAGGGGGGAGAAATAGATATAGAGGGAGAAAATAAATATATATGGTCTGTGCCTAACACATTCAGAGCCACGCCCCTATGCCCAAAATAGCCTGTTCCGTGCCAGCGCTTTAGTCAATGGGAGGACGGGGACATGCGAACGCTTAAACTATATCTTAAATTATGGCTATGGGTCTAATACACCCGTCTCTTATCAATGACTTGCTTGCAGTCAACATGTACAAAACGGATTGTTTTTTCATCAGTGCATTTCCGTTTTATACCGTTTTGAATACGAGTATAGTTTTGGAGATGTCTAGTAATTCCAGAGAAATCCACGATAATAGCCCTTTACTGGAATACACAAAACACGTTGTCATTTTTCGGCTGATTTATGAATCGCTTTCAAATAAAAGCTAGATTATCGAGAGTATATGTGTTCTTATGCACGATACAAAAGCGGGCTGAAAAATCTATTATTCGTGAGTCGTGACTGGCTCAGCGCCTAACGTCACACACACACGGTCCGATGGCGGAGAAAGGAACATCTGATTAACCCAAGATTCGTAACATAAATTCCTTACCTCACATCAGATGTTCTGCAAAAAGATTAATCCAATTCCTGATTGCCATTCCAAATATTGATTGCGTTTATTGATCCAACGTTATACATCCAAAAACACATAATCCATGCTGCTCTGAGGGTCCTCAGTCAATCTGGTAACACGATACTGCTTGCCCGAGAAGCAAGACACGGACCGTAGTTATTTTATCAATGCACATTCCCAGTCAATCCGATCCAATGATGTGCAATACCATCCGGGAGACGATAGGCGGCGGTATTTGCCCTTTTGCGAGCTCAGACCCATTCCCAATGATAATATCAGGTTGGATGGATGAAAATGAATGGACATCGCTAATAAAAGAAATAACGATTAAAACCCGACTATACTCGTGATTGGCACGGAACGGTTGGCTAGTTAACCCGACTATCATCGTGGTTGGCAATGAATGTGTTAACAATTAGTGATTAACCTGTTAAGTCCTAGCTCTATTTTCTGATAATCCACCAAAAAATACATACCCAAGTAAATGGAAGATTGCTCCACTTCTACCAGGTCCATTTGCATGTTCTTGGTATCTAGAGACATCTGTGGATCTCAGGGAATGTATTCCCAGTGTCAGAAATATTGTGTCTGTTACTAGGCTTGAGTAAATTGTGATGAAACAAAGGAGAATATAAATTATGATTTTTCTTTGCATATTTGACGGTGAGCAGACGTGGAGGGAGTAACGAGGGGTTTTAAAAGCCCAATCTGTGATCGAAACTGTAGCACCTGTGATCCAAACTGATCCAAACTGTAGCACCTGTGATCCAAACTGTAGCACCTGTGATCCAAACTGATTCAAACTGTATCACCTGTGATCCAAACTGTAGCACCTGTGATCCAAACTGTAGCACCTGTGATCCAAACTGAAGCACCTGTGATCCAAACTGATCCAAACTGTAGCACCTGTGATCCAAACTGATCCAAACTGTAGCACCTGTGATCCAAACTGTAGCACCTGTGATCCAAACTGTAGCACCTGTGATCCCAACTGTAGCACCTGTGATCCCAACTGTAGCACCTGTGATCCCAACTGTAGCACCCGTGATCCCAACTGTAGCACCTGTGATCCAAACTGTAGCACCTGTGATCCCAACTGTAGCACCCGTGATCCCAACTGTAGCACCTGTGATCCAAACTGTAGCACCCGTGATCCAAACTGTAGCACCTGTGATCCAAACTGTAGCACCTGTGATCCAAACTGTAGCACATGTGATCCAAACTGTAGCACCTGTGATCCAAACTGTAGCACCTGTGATCCAAACTGTAGCACCTGTGATCCAAACTGTAGCACCTGTGATCCAAACTGTAACACCACCACTTTCTGGACATGCAGTAATTCTCTGGTCGACTGACTGAGATCAAGGACCAACGCCGGACAACAGATACAGATGAGCTGTTAAATGGTATTTCACTGTGTGTAAGATGTTGCTTACATTTATAATGTTTACAGCAAAACTAAATCCCATGCTCTATATTCAGATAAAACACTTTCACACGTGTATGTGAATATACCCCGCATTTATAATGAAAAGAAAAATCAGAACTGGGAAATTAAGGAGAACATTTTTTACATTGATGAGTCACTGAGTGCAACTCAGTCTTTGTTATTAACACTTTCAGTGCCATTCACTGATAAACACGTTTCCGACGCCCAACCGCTGAGTGCCAATCACGTGTTAACACGTTTCTGGATCGTTATTTCTTTTATTCGATATTTCCATTTATAATCCATCCAGGGAGCCCCGTGTTATCATTGGGAATGGGTCTGGAATCGCAAAAGTCCAATACCGCCGCCTGCCGCCTTGCGGCCGGTATTGCACTCTCTTTGAAAATATGTGGCTTGGCGTGTGTCAATCTAAAGTCTCCGGGCGGAGTCTTCCTCGTCGGGCAGGACAAGCGGTTATAACGCATGCATTGAGGAGAATCAAGCGCTCCAAAGTTATGTTCTTTGGTGGATTATGTTGGCAACACGATCGACATCAACACTTGGAATGGCGATCAGATAATTGGAATATTCTTTTTGGGGCAGATCCTAGTCAAGGTAAGGGCTATATGGTACCAATCTTGCGTTGATCCAAAAATTCCTTCATTGCGATCGGAGCGTGCGTGTGTCATTTGTGTGTAACGTATTCCGTTGGTGACGATCAGAGCATCAAAAAACGTTCCACTTCCCCCTTTCATGATGAAACATAATACCGATAATCTAGACTTGATTTGAGAACAGTAGCAAGTCCAGGGAAGAAACGAGAACGCTTTTAGTAGAATACACGCTAAAGGCTATTACGTAGCCTTTTGGGAATTACCCTAGACCACGCTATAACTATACTTATATTCACCACGGTATAAAACGGGAATGTATGGATGACATTTTTTTTTCTTTTTTGCATCTTGACCGGAAGAAACAGTGTCAAACGACCATATTACTGTATCCATAGCTATAATATAAAATATAGTTATAGCTCTACAAACAAGGTGACGGACTCTATTAGGTTAATCCTTGGCACCGTATCCCAGAAGGGGCGTGGCACCTAGTGATGCACCGATGTGAAAATTGTGGCTGATACCGATAACCGATATTAATATTGCTGTTCTGGCCGATACCGATATTTACCGATGTCGATATCTCTGTATAGAAAACACTTTTTTATGATAATCAAATAAAGAGCTATTTTCCAAAACGCATAATTTTTTTTACTTTTGTAACTTATTTTCAGAAATGACTGATATTTTGAAACTATTTAAAGGGGAACTCCACTTTTTTTGGAAATTAGCTTATTTAACATCTTCCCTGGAGTTAGACAAGAAGATGCATACCTTTTTTGTCTCTGTGCGTGCATTTTAGCTTTGGGAATAGACGCTCCGTTAGCATAGCTTAGCTTCATCACTGGAAGTGAGGCAGGACAGTAGCCTTACAGTGCCTTACAGTGTATTGCAAGGTCTGACATTGACCAACCTTGATATGCATGACCTTGGTGGGCTCTAGGTCAACTCCTGAAAAGGGGGTCAATGTCAGACTTTGCAATCAAAAGTTAGGGGGCTAATAACCCTTGCCATAATTTCAGTGCGCCCCTAACTTTTGATTGCAAGGTCTGACATTGACCCCCTTTTCAGGAGTTGACCTAGAGCCCACCAAGGTCATGCATATCAAGATTGGTCAATGTCAGACCTTGCAATACACTGTAAGGCACTGTAAGGCTACTGTCCTGCCTCACTTCCAGTGATGAAGCTAAGCTATGCTAACGGAGCGTCTATTCCCAAAGCTAAAATGCACGCACAGAGAAAAAAAAAGGTATGCATCTTCTTGTCTAACTCCAGTGAAGATGTTAAATAAGCTAATTTCCAAAAAAAGTGGAGTTCCCCTTTAAGGCCAAAACATGTAAAAAGAAGAAAAAAAAGATAATGTTTTTTTTTTTTTTTTTTTAATATCGGCCCTATCTTGATATCGGACCGATACCGATGTGTAAAAAAACGGCCATATCGGCCGATATTATATCGGCGGCCGATATATCGTGCATCACTAGTGGCACCCAACGTGTTAAAGAGAGGAACATAAAAAAAGAGGATAAAAGAAAACAGAGAGGCAGGAAGTGACATGAGGAAGAACATGTGACAGGAAGTGACATGGAGGAAGAACACGTGACAGGAAGTGACATGAGGAAGAGAACAAGATTAGTCAGGGGAATGAAAGGATGAGAGGGGGGGCAGTAGACAGGTCAGGGTAGGCCTGTCACGATAACACATTTTGCTGGCCGATTAATTGTCCCAGAAAATTATTGCGATAAGCGATATTATTGCGGTTTTGAGATTTTTTTTTTTTAGAAATGTATTTCCCAAAAGTTTTCAATTAACCTTTTTATTTTTTTTCTAATATAATAATAGCATAATAATGCAAGGAAACCGTTTTAAAGTGGAATAAACCTTTAACATTGGAAGACATTTTAAATATCCTAAATAGAAAAAATGCTCAGTTTGATTGTTTATTATAAAACAAACTGAAACTGGAAACAAGCCCTCTGTCTGGCTTTTTGTGTCATCCTTTTAACATGTACATGTATTATTAATGTACCTTGCGGTACCATGTACAAAATGTTAATAAAGTATGAGGAAAGAACTGTGGAAACGTAATAAATAAAAAGGCAGTGAAACAATAATCAAATAACCAAAATATATACTATCTCTATTGGAATGGAGACTTCAGCACAGGATAAACTAGGGATGGGCAAAAATAATCCAGATCGATTGATCACATGATGTACTCGAGTACTCGTGGAGGAAAACGCTGTACAAAATAAACGTCTTTTCCGGTGTTTTAGACTTTTATTTTGAAACCCACCGACCGGAGCGGAAGTATTGTTGTTATTATCCTAGCAGAACGTATGAGCGGACAATTTGTCTCGTCCGGTTCTGTGTTTTTGAGCTAATGATAAAACAAATGTTGAGATTGTTGGTGAACAACTAACTTTAGGTTAGTTTTAACGTTAGCTACTAACGTTAGATGCAGCTACTACAGGCAATCAACGATGAGGAGGAAGCGTCAAAGCCGTATATAATAGAATATCCCTGTGGTGCGTAGGCACGACTCTAAACTACCTGTTATAATAAATTAATTCATGTTTAACTTGTCCCGTGTCCAGTCCTTTGACTAGCCCCACCCGTTCATTGTAAACAATGATGCATGTAATTGTATTAATGTTATTGTGTGTTGTAGCTATGCTATACATTGTATTTCGTTTGTTAGCTATTTAGCTAATGTTGATAGCATCAACACTAGATCTTTAATCTTTATTTAGCAGTCCAGTTTCTCCGGGCAGTAGCGAGTAACTACTTGGGTCTAAAAATAGCTACACTACAAAGAACGCTACTTGGTTAAAAGGAGCAACAATATTGAGAAATGTAGTTAAGCTATGTGGCGTTGCCCCCACAGAGCTCCCGTGCTGTACTCTGTAGTAACGCCAGCGGCCCCCCACACGGAGAATGACTGACAAGGGGTACTGGTTCCGCCTCATTAAAACAAACGAGCAAATAATCGCGCCCGTCAAAATCATTGCATTCATTTTAATTATCGCGCCGATTAATCGATTTATTGATTATCGCAGCAGGCCTAGGTCAGGGGAATGAAAGGATGAGAGGGGGGGCAGTAGACAGGTCAGGGGAATGAAAGGATGAGAGGGGGGGCAGTAGACAGGTTGCGTGTATATTTTCCCTAACGGAGGTCCACGTTCGGTTTGCGCAATCTGATTGGCCAGACGTTTTTTTCAGCACCAATCGCGTTACTCCTAACAATCGCGCCAGCAGGCTGTTACCCTAACCCTAACCAACTAACCCTAACCAACTAACCCTAACCTTAACCTTAACCAACTAACCCTAACCTTAACCAACTTCGAAAGAGAGCGACTTCGAAAAAGTCGCCAAGCTTAACCAGTTTGTTAGGAGTAACACGATTGGCGCTGAGAAAAACGTCAGTGGCCAATCAGATCGCGCAAACCGAACGCGGAAGTGCAACTCAGTTAGGGAAAATATACACGCAGACAGGTCAGGGGAATGAAAGGATGAGAGGGGGGATGAACGGATGAGAGGGGGCATTAGTCAGGGGAATGGAAGGATGAGAGGGGGGGCAGTAGACCGGTCAGGGGAATGAAAGGATGAGAGGACAAGAACGAGTGAGTAGGTTCAAAATCACAAGAAAAAGAGGAGGGCGAGATAATAATATCTTAAATTTATATAGCGCCTTTCAGGAGACCCAAGGCGCTTAACAGCTAAGGGGGGAAAGGGAACAACGTAACAACAAAATATTAAATCAAAAGGAAAGAAAGAAAGAAAACGAAAGAAAGAAAAAAAAGGGGAAATCATTTACAAATTTGGTGAAAAGGTGGGTTTTGAGTTGGGATTTGAAAGAGTGCAGGGATGTAGCACTACGGATGTTTGGAGGGAGTGAGTTCCAGAGGGTGGGTGCGGCCACAGAGAAGGCTCTGGGACCAACAGTCTGCATGTTGGTGGTGGGGATGGAGAGGAGACCGGAGTCAGAGGACCGCAGCCTCCGGGGCAGGATGTAGGGATGGAGGAGGTCCGCTAGGTACCGGGGGGCAAGGGAGTGAAGGGCTTTGTAGGTGATGAGGAGGATCTTGAAATTGATGCAGGACTTGACTGGAAGCCAGTGGAGGTGGATGAGGGTGATGTGGTGCCAGGACTTGGTGCGGGTGAGAACCCTGGCAGCAGAATTTTTTACATATTGTAGCCTGTTCAGGGCATTACTGGGTAGCCCTATGAGGACAGAGTTTGCGTAGTCGAGACGGGAGGTGACGAAGGCGTGGATGAGAGTCTCTGCTACGGAGTCGGGGAGAGATGGCCGGAGTCGGGAAATGTTCCTGAGATGGAAAAAGGCTGATTTGGTTATTGTTTTTATGTGGGAGAGGGTGGAGTCCAGTATGACGCCCAGGTTGCGGACTTCTGGGGAAGGGTGGATTAGGCAGCCATCCACTTCAAGGAGGAGGTCTCCAACCTTCCGGAGCAGTGACTGCTTGGCCACAACCATGAGCTCAGTCTTCTTGCTATTTAGCTTCAGGAAATTGGATGACATCCAGGCCTTGATGTCAAGGAGACAGTTGACGAGGTGCTGTGGGGGGAGAGGAGTGGAGGGTGAGGTGCTGATGTAGAGTGTCATCAGCGTAAGAGTGGAAATTGAGACCATGTTTCCGGATGATGTGACCAAATGTAGATTGTGAAGAGGAGTGGACCAAGAACAGAGCCCTACGGCACACCTTGGTTGACTGGGGCAGGGGTGGAGGTGGAGTTGCAGATGGAGATTAACTGTTTTCGGTCAGTGAGGTAGGACTCAAACCAGGTGAGAGCGGTCCCAGTAACACCCAGGTGGTCAGAGAGGCGGTTGATCAGACAGTCAGGTAGGTAATTGATCGTTGGGGTTTTAGTCGACTTAAGACTTTTTAATAGATTTTATGTTGCGTTTCTATGGTGATCGGTGAATGAGTTGTTTCTTGGGAAATTATGAGCGCATCTCTGTATCACATAAATGTCCTTTGATCTTTAAGTGCTAGGTTTTAAAAAGGAGGTCTGTTTGCATTATTGCATTCATTTATAGAAGGACAATAAACGTTTGACTAATTGCCTGGATCCAGACCCTTAATTACCAATTGACCTCCACAATCTTTTCTTGACTTCAACAGGGTTCCCACAGACATTGCAAAATGAAATTCAAGAACTTTTAAGTACTTTTCCAAGCACTGTTTTTCATTTTCAAGGATGTCACTTGAAGGATAGAATTCACTTTTAACTCATTCCCCACCAATGACGAGTATACTCGTTATTTGATTGTTATTTCTTTTATTCTATATTTCTATTCATTACAGGCACACAGACTCAGGGTTAACATGGGGAATCATCCTGAGAATGCCAAAGTGCAATACCGGCCGCATCACGCTAGACGCCGGTATCGAGCACCCTTTGTAACCTTGTATTTTGGCCTGTGGGACGGCCAAATGTCTCTGGTTTAATTTTTCCTTGTTGGGGCGAGGCGAACAGTTCGCTCGGTTCCATTGAAGCGCGTCAAATATCCCCAATCCATATGTTGTGGTGGATTATGCCGTAGACCAAATGGACATTGGCTATACCAGATGGCGATCAAACAATTGGAATATTATTTTTGGAATACTCCCGATCACAGGTAAGGATGATTTGACGTCAATTTTAGCTTGATCCTGCAATGCTTTTATACCGATCGGGCTGGACAGCGTTTTTAGTGTTCAATACGAATGCCGTTACTGACAATCAAATAATCAGAAACGACCCCCCCTTTCATGCATTCATGATGGAACATAATACCTATGATATAGATTTGATTTCAGAATAATAGCGTGTAGGCAAGAAACGACAACGTCTATAGTGGAATTGACGTATACGGCTATAACTCAGCATTTCTGGAATTACCCTAGACTGCTCTAAAACCATACTTATATTCACAACGGTATAACACAGGAACGTATGGATGGACAAATGTATTCTTTTTCACAAATTGAACGATAGATAGGTGATGTCAAATGGGCCATAGTATTGTATCCATAGCTATAATATAGAATATAGTTATAGTTCTACAAACAAGGTGATGCAGTCCTATTTTAAAGAGTGGCAGTGCTAGAGCGGGGCCCCGACTAATCCCCAGGCAGTCAATGAGTTAAATGCTGTTTTTTAAGCATCTTCTTGGCCTGCTTGCCAGCTAGAGCATCACACGAGAAGAAATGAGGAAAAGCAATTGTAGCGCGCAAGACAGCGACTCGTCAGATTTTATCAAAACGGAAAACTTTTTTTCTTGATTCAGAAAAATGTCATCATGGAAGAACAAAACATTCAATGCGAATGGTTGATTTGAATTTCAAGGACTTTTTAAGCACCTTGTTAAAAAATGTGCTGTTTTCAAGGAATTCCAGGCCTTCGACTTTTATTTAATCAAGCACTTTAAGGAACCACGTTGCTGTCCTTGGTCAAGAGAGGGTGGAGCCTGTGAGAGAGAGGGTGGAGCCTGGGAGAGGTCATCAAGCCAGGGCCCCCTAGGGGCCGCGACACAATGCCAATTTCCTCTGGACAGCGAACCTGTACACAACGTCCTGATCTGTTTTTCTCATCTGTGCAGCCGGACATGTAGGAAATGCCTGAGAGAGACTCCTTCATCCTCCCATCCCCTTCCTTCAGAAGCTACCAGGAATCAAAACAACACCACATGCACCAGGACCAAGAGGGCAGAGATTGGATATACAGCATCACTGAGGATGGACTGGACACACAGTAGAGCTGTTCCCAGCTACAGCAAGCTGCATGTTCAGTTACACCAAGCAGCATGTTAGCTGCATGTTAGTTACACCAAGCAGCATGTTAGCTGCATGTTCAGTTACACCAAGCAGCATGTTAGCTGCATGTTAGTTACACCAAGCAGCATGTTAGCTGCATGTTAGTTACACCAAGATGCATGTTAGCTGCATGTTAGTTACACCAAGCTGCATGTTAGCTGCATGTAGTGTATGTTTTATACAATAGAGGTGTCCTTGAATTATAACCCGGTTGACTGTTTTCCAAATGTTTTCATATTTCATGGCTTGAGCTGCTGTGAGGGGGGGGGGGGGGCACAGAGCTGGTACAGTAGAGTTCTGGGCTGCGGGGGATGAAAAGGTTAAACAAAGCGGAGTCTCTCTTCTCCGTTTCACTCCCACTCACAGCTCTATTTCTCCACAACAACAAAAGTTCTTCCTACCCCCCCCCCCCCTCTCACTTTACACGACTCGTTTGAAAGTGATCCCGTATCCCAGAATTCCCTGTGTGTACGCGCTCCTTGCAGGGCCGCAGGAGCAGGAAGAGGAGCGGCAAACAGCATTCATGTGTACCTGCAGTTATATGATTTATCATTTATAATGCGCCCCCCCCCCCCAGCCAATTTTTACATCGGTCCGGGCCGCAGCCCGGGGGGGGGAAAGAATAGGAATAAATATTAAATGGACAATGGAGACATGGAACCAGGGAGACGGACAGACAGAGAACACAAGAACACCTCAGACACACAACACAACAGCAAAGTAACTCAGTGATCATCTCTAGAGCATTTGTGTCAAACTCGAGGCCTGTGGGCCAAATGTAATTTTATGTGGCCAGCGAGAGCTCTGGTTCCGACCATGTCAAATGTGCGATCATCACAAAGATTCCAAGTGTCCCTGGAAGCAGAGAAGCTGTGCTTCATGCTCTGTCATTACGGTAGTGTTCTCAAACGTACGCGTCACGACGTGGTGATGTCGGTAGCTCTGGAATATCTTTTGAGGAAGTTGTTTGGCCAGTGGATGTGACTTCGTTTGAGAATTACACATTCTTACACATACATTTATGTTGAACAACTGAGGGATTGATGAAGATGAAGATGAAAAAAGGCCAAAAGCACCTACTCCTCGGACATTCTTTTGACAATTTTACAGCCCAAAATACAAAAAAGATCCAGGTGGAATTCTATAATGGTGGGTAACAAGGGGTTGAAGAAAAACAATATTATTATATTGTTATTATTATATATATTATATATTATATATTATTATTATAATATTATTGTCTGAACTGTCAGATGCAAACTGGCTGTGTGACTTTGCTATGTTGTGTGACATAACCAAGCATCTCGCCCAATTGAATCAGAATCTGCATGGACGCAAACAAGTCCCACCCAAAACTTGAACAATATAGTTGTAAACTGAGACAACCCTTATTTTGTTATTTTTTAGTACAGTTACAGTTGTGTGTTCATGCAGACACATGTTTTCTGTAATCAAACAATTTCCCATTAGTTGGATGTATGGCCTCTGCAAGGTGGTGTGCAGCCATTTGTTTTTGTAACATGCTACATCTGTCCCACATGTTCTTAGCAGCTCACACTTGTTGGTTGCACTATAGTTCTGCCCCTCTTTACTGTGACAAAAGGGTTTTGAACAAACTTAATCTCATAGCTTGTATTTGATGATATTCTTTGTTATTTACTTGAATTGTTTGATCATTGATTGATGGAGTAATGTGGGATTCTTAGCCTGATCAACTAAAAAGGATTTATGTTAAAATAACATAAGCTAACATATATTTTACATCTATGCAAATGCATATGCAATGTGTGTAACTTGAATAAGTAATAAATAGAGAAACAATATGTTTAAAGGGGAACTATTTTACTATTCCTTTCACTATTTGGGCAATTTTACACAATTCCTGTGAGTTTATGAAACACATATGTAAGGTTTATTTAAAAGAAAATGCATTTTTTTTTAAATTCCTAATCAAGTACTCAAAAACAGCATTTTTCTACCTCAAAATGTTAAGCCGTTTTGAGGCTGGGCTCCGCCCATACTCGGAATGCGATTTGAGTGACAGACCCCCACCTGTAGCTCCGCCCATACTACTCTACTAACGTCCAGAGCCTTGCTCTGCTAATGTCAAAGTGAACCTACAGAAAAAATATGCTGTGCGCACACACAAACACACACACACACACACAGAGAGACGGCCCGATAGCCCCCACCTGTCCGATTCTCTCTCAGTCTCTGACGGCTCCCCCCGATAGCCCCCACCCGTGCCGTGCCCTTCTCTCTCTGTCCCTCTCTGTCATCAGGGTGGCTTTAGCTAGCTAGCCGCTAACGTTAGTTTACCATGTAAATGAATGACTAGTCTAGGATGCAAAGCACTTTCACTTTTCACTGCGCATAGAAACAGCGGAGCATTTCAGGAGCAGCACATGTCCTGCGTGTTTTGCTCATACCATTTACGTTAGGCTAACTCTCTGCACTTCCTTCCTTGCGATCTGTGGCAACAAACAGAGGGGGCGAGCGTTATTATGCAGCTGAGAAACGTGGGATGTCACAGATATGCTAATTTTCAGATTACTCAGTTCAGTGAGGGACACTATTGTGTGATGAGAATTGGAAGAATGCACCAAATTGAGAATTAGAGACATAGATCCTATTAATATAAGTCCACATAGTTAGGAAACAATGCTAAACACTGGAAAAAGCTATTTATAAGATAGTTCCCCTTTAACAATATGTAAAGGAGTAGTTACATTTATTTTACATTACATTACATTTATACGGTCTTTGGCCCTTTGAGGGCAACCATAATGCTGATATGGCCCTCTGTGAAAATGAGTTTGACACCCCTGATCTAGAGCGAAAATGTGGGTTTTAAGCAAGGCCTTGAAGGTTTGTAAGGTGTTGGCAGACTTGATGTTAAAAGGGAGCTTATTCCACAGTGTCGGCGCCATCACTGCAAAGGAAACCCTTTGTCGACCAGTTTGGCCCGCGGGACCCTCAGACACAGTTGGTCACTCGATCTGAGGGACCTGGAGCTGACGGGTTGGACCAAGAGTTATCAAACACATTCCAACTTAACACACTGTGCTGCAAAGGGAGCAGGTTTGATTAACAGCTTCCTCAGCCCCCTGTCCCCTCAGGGCTCGGTCCTAGGACCCCTTCTCTTCTCCCTCTACACTATTTCACTGGGTAATATTATCACGTCTCATGGCTTCTCGTATCATTGCTATGCCGATGATACTCAACTCTTCCTCTCCTTCCCTCCCTCAGATATCCACGTCTCTGAGCGGATCTCGGCCTGTCTGTCCGACATCTCCGCCTGGATGACGACCAACCACCTCAAACTGAACCTAAGCTAAACAGAATTGCTCCACCTGCCGGCCAAATCCTCCCCCCTGACCGACCTTTCCATCACAGTCGAGAATGCAGCTGTGACCGCGTCCCTGACCGCCAAGAACCTTGGTGTTGTCCTCGACGACCAGTTGAACTTCTCTGCTCACATCGCAGCGACAACCAGAACCTGCAGATTCCTCCTGAGCAACGTCAGAAGGATCCGCCCCTTCCTGACAAAAGAAGCCACCCAACTCCTCGTCCAATCAACAGTCATCTCCCGCCTCGACTACTGCAACGCACTGCTTGCTGGCCTCCAGGCCACTGCCACTAAGCCTCTCCAACTCATTCAGAACGCAGCGGCCCGCCTGATCTCAAACCTACCAAAGTCGGCCCATGTCACCCCACTTCTTAGGGACCTGCACTGGCTCCCCATTGCTGCACGTATCCGCTTCAAGGCCCTCGACCTAGCATACCGTACGGCAAAGGGAACCGCTCCCGCCTACCTCTGGTCAATGGTCTCTAACTACACACCCTCAAGACCCCTACGCTCTGCATCTTCTGGCCGCCTCAGACCTACTCCTATCCAAGCTCCGGGAGGGTCATCAAAGAGAAGTCGCCTATTTTCAGTCCTTGCCCCACAATGGTGGAATGAACTACCCACCCCAGTTAGGACAGCCGAAACCCGTCCAATCTTTCGCCGTCGACTAAAGACGCACTTCTTCAACCATTATCTGAAATAAAAAAAATAAAAAATACCTAACCTTACTGTCATGCACTTGTCCTAATAAACTAACCTACACTGTAACACGCAACACTTTGATGAACATTGTTACTCAGCTGATAGAGTTGTACCCTTCCTGATGACTTGTCGTACAGAACTTGTAAGTCGCTTTGGATAAAAGCGTCAGCTAAATGACTAAATGTAAATGTCAGCCAGACGCTGACCGGTCGCTAAATAATCTATGACTCACTGTGGGCAGAGTCGGTCTCTCCTTTCCCTCCCAGACTCAAAAAGTTTCTTTTAATCCTCCCACTCTCAACCTATCTGTCAGTCTGGAGTGTTAGAAATAGGTTGTATGGTAAAGCGAAGATTCCAGGTTTATCTTTGTATAGCCTGAAGGCACGGTTTACACATTTCAATGGAACAGCACGCCCTGACCTTAACTATTCATAAATCAGCCGGAAAATGACAACGTGTTTTGTGTATTCCAGTAAATGAAATTACTAGAAATCACCAAAACTATACTCATATTCAAAACCTCAGACGACCATATAACTCCTGCTTTAAGTTTTCAGATTAACAATATTTTCAAACTTTATTATAGATGATAGGTTGTGTTGTATTCACTCATAGTTAAAGACAGTCAAGGTTGAGTACTTTCTGGTGATGTATGAGTGATAAGTGATTTAGATTCACTTCACAACTGCAAATACATGGGCTGTCCAAGAAATGTCAAAACAGACTTATATGACTGTTCCGTGCGAGGGTTCACTTCAAATGTATTGCACCGGGACGTTTCAGTACAGATACTACTCCTACAGTATGTGTGTAATCCTCCTTGCCTAAACTACCCCTGTATCCCCCACTCCCACCATGCCGTTGCTATAACTCACAATGTGCTCTTCATGGTTAAATTAAGACATTAAGACAATAATACAATGTCAATGTTAGCATGGTGTTATTCACCGTCAAAGATGAAAAGAAAATACTTTACTCAAGCCTAGTAACAGACACAATATTTCTGACACTGGGAATACATTCCCTGAGATCCATAGATGTCCCTAGATACCAGGGACATGCAAATGGACCTTGTAGAAGTGGAGCAATCTTCCATTTACTCCACTTCCATTTGCGAATTTTCAGAAAATATGGCTAGGGTTTAAGAGGTTAACTTAAGACATGGTAAAACAGAAGAGGGTTGTTGGTAAAGCCATAGGGAGACTTGTCAGCAAGGCATTTGTCGAGCAGGTGTTTGTGAGTGACTCACCCAGAAGAGGAAGTTGAAGACAAACAGTAGGTACTTCAGACACACCGTCAACCAGTCCTCCTGGTCGTCTTTGTACAGCGAGGACATCTTTTGTCCACCACTTCTAGAGAGGCGGGGGGGGGGGGGGGGGGGGGGGGTTGCTTGGATTATCGTTTTTAAGTGTTCTTAGTAGGGATGCATAACATCATATCATGAATATCATATCAATACCGGTACCAGATGTTGGGCAGATAAATACCAGACTGCAACTAGGTATTGTTACTAGGAGAATTTCCCCAACGCTAGAATCCATGTGTAACACCACGTCAGACTCTGACATCTTGTGACACATGCAATCATTTTAGATTGTAAAAATGGATTAGCCTCGATCTCAATGTTGTCCAATGATTCAAAACTAATAGCGACAGCTCATATATGGCCTCAATATGATACAAAGAGAACTTGATTCCTTTACAGTTTCATAGAATTCCCTGTCACACACACCTGATTACAGTATAAAGGGATAGTGAATTGGGGATACTGTAGCCCAAGGGATGTTGAAAATAAATTCAATACACTTTATCAAGGATTTGCCACGAGCACCATAGCCACACCTGCCAACCTGAAGAAAGTATTGGGGAATACCACCTTACGGTATACAGATTTCAGTTGGTTTTGTGTCTTGCTCATCTTTTCCACATTATTTTGTGGAAATGTCCACTTGATTTGCTTATAATGTGACTTTTTGTGCATAGCTGGGGGCATCTCCCTCTTTACTCCCGACATGTTTCTTTATTCTGACTTCAGGTTTGCCGTCTCTCTTCATCCAGCTCTCACTTCTTCCCTTTCTAGGAATTCCTAAAATTAATGTTTACACTCCTCTTGTATATCTTTGTTTTCTAATGTTTCTAATCTTTTTACCCCATGCGCGTGCTTTGTTTTCTCAAAGGGGTGGGGTCTGACTGATGAGCATCGTCATCTTTGCTGACATACTGTACGTCTCCATTTCAGACTGAATTCCTAAACATCCTTCCTAAATGTTCAAACCGTGCTGCTAGCGCCAGGAAGATCATGACAAGCATCCAAAAAGAAAAGCAATGAGTGAACAGAACAGGTCTATTTTTATTCATGTTATTAAAAATAATATTGTTTTTCATTTCAATGTCTGGAAGAGCTCAGTAAAAAAGATTGTCAAACCATGAATTATAGTTGCTTGTTGTGAGTTGATATAAATGTAACTGATTGTATTAAATGGGCATATGATATCGTCTCATATCGATCACAGGCCCCTGAATATAAATCATATAGTGGCAGACGTTGTGATATCAGCTAATATTGTTGTCCAAAGAATCTATATAATATTGTAATGGTACTTGTGATTTACACCACTTAGTACTAGCCTAGTTCACCATATAGTAGCTTGTGTTACTTGTTATAGCCACAAACCAGTGATTCATTATTCATATGACCCATCAATCTTTAATTGAGTGCACATTTTTGCTACTGTAAATAAAATTACTTGGGGGTGAGAAGCACTTAGGCCATATTGATCTTTCCATCAGCCAGACAAAAAGACATACATCATATGGGCAACTAGGTACTTACAGTAGATAAGTCACAGAGACCTGTAGTGGACCTGTACTGGAGACCGTTAGGCCTATTCTTGGTCACTCAGGATGTTTCATAAATATTTTACTTCAATATAATATTAGAGTAAACTACTTTTTACAAAAAAGGCATATATATTTACCATTTGGGTATTCTTGAGGCAGCGAGGACAAGATGCGTATTCAGTCAAAAAGAAAACCGAACACAATTCAAATTAATTGACAGAGAAAAGCCAATTAGGCCCGTCTAGCTTGTGTATCATTACTGTCGACCATGGCTTCTTCCCGAGGGGAGGACGTGGGACAGGTAGCCCCTTTCGTGACTGTGATGCACCGAGTGAATCCACAGTCACTTGCTCCTCAATAGGAAACCAACCTAGATTTACCATGAAGGACTGGTTCTGGCCGAACCGGTCGTTGTACAAGTATCACAGAGACATTTCAAATGTACTCACAGTTGCACGAGGGTTTCGGACAGAGATACGGGATGGTTTGAAAGCTCGGCGTTGCTAATAAACATTTGAAATATTCTTTATAAACTGGTCAACACTGCACTATTTCCGGCGTTGGGTGCATGCTGCGCATGCGCACCAGGCAGCCAACGCCGGAAATAATGCCGTTTTGAGCAATGTTGACCAGTTTATAAGAAATATTTAAAATGTTTATTAGCAACGCCGAGCTGTCAAACCATCCCGTATTTTTGTCCGAAACCCTCGTGCAACTGTGAGTACCTTTGAAATGTCTCTGTGATTCTTGTATAACGAACGGTTCGGGCAGAACCAGTCCTTCAGGGTAAATCTAGGTTGGTTTCCTATTAAGGAGCAAGTGACTGTGGATTCACTCGGTGCATCACAGTCACGAAAGGGGTTATTCAAAACGCTAAATTGTTGCCTGTCAATTTCGAACATATCGGTGGACAATCCAAATATAAAATCGTTTACAAAAGTTTCTTAAGACATTTCGGACGGGGTGGAAGCGTCCCTATATATAGAGAGAGAAAAATAGATCAAAACGTACACGGACCGTTGCACCTGCATGTGCGAAAGTTAGCTATTATTATTATTACCTTGCGCTCGCAAATCAAACAACGTCTCCCCGCCAGCCTTTACTGTCTACTACTCACCAGGGGCGCCGCTTAATGTGGAGAAGAAACTCGTTGCAAATCGCCGTTAACTCGTGGTGCTGCTGTCTGTGTACCCGCAGTCAGTGAACCGCTTCGTATCCAAGCAGGGTTTATTGTGAGCAGCGTGGAGCTGCGGGTCAGCAGCGCGAGGAACGAGGAAATGGAGCTACATACACCAGGCTGCTGCTGCTGCCCGCCCCCCCATCCCCCTGAATAACATCAGGCCGTTTCTATTCACTGCGGAATCCTTGGTTACAACGATGAGAGGTCCAGATTCAGAACACACACACGCACACACACACACACGTGCATTCTAGACATCCTCATACAGTACGTAGTTTGAACAGAACATTGAATAGCCTATGTTCTAATCCATAATTTGTTACATTAATTTTTGAATATGCGCATATATTATGTCAATAGATTTAAGCAACTTCATAATACCGTACATAGTTTGAACAGAACATTGAATAGCCTATATGTTCTAATCCATAATTTGTTAAATTATTTTTGAATATGCGCATATATTATGTCAATAGATAACTTCAGATCATGTAGGTAGACAAAGTATTACTGTATACTAGTAGAGAACATATTTCAGGATTTATGGCTATTAATACTTCAAGGGCATTACAGCTGTAGGCCTATTTTGACTCACACTGATTCACTCTCTGACACATACTTACAGACAGTGAAAGTACTTGATAAAATGTTCTTACATCAAACCATATCCTACTGTGGAGGAAACTACCACACTACAGAATACTGCGCCCATCCAAAAAAATATTGATAATGCAATAGAATTAATTGGAATATTATATGCAAATCTGTGATTATCATTTAATTTTGTCAATCAAATTTGTCAACAGGGACAGACAGTGAGCCATGAAAGTATTCTTCATTATGTAAAGTACCACTGATTGAGCTGTTGACCTCTGACCTCACAGTCCAAGGCTAATTTGGTGTTTCAATTCTGAGCAAACGTATATTGATTTCATCTTTGTCTTTGTTGCATGCCATACTCCTTTCTCTCTTCTTTTATTCTCCAGAAATGCATAGGAAATAATCACACACAAAAACGTTCGATGATAAATGTAAATTCTAGCCTTCGTGTTCCAAATAGTATCAGAAAAAACCTGGGGCCTATCTCCAGTATTATGTATTTCAGATTGTTTGGACAACTGTTGTGTTAATTCAGGGGTTTCGCGTAAATCATGTTCTGGCTCACAACAGGACTTCCCATCTGAATAAAGCTGCCTGCCTGTTCTCTACGTTTACCCACGTTCTCCACCTCCGTAACTCAATAAGCAAAGCCATTAGGAAGAGATGGGCTGCTGCTGCCTGCAGAGAGCCTCTCGGTGGTGGTCACCTGCACTGGCGACAATCCGTCTAGCAAAACAACATTACTTAGACAGAGGGTCCCATCCGCCAAACCCCAGGTTTTCGCAGAGAGAGAAATTTCACTCGGAACATAATGATTATATGAGATATTAAGCTGCATTCCGTTTTAAGAGTCGGAGGTTGGAAATGTCTCTTCCCAAGACTTCTTACTTGGAAAAAATGCAATGGAACAACCTTTGAAGTCAGATTTCCAAGTATGAATGACAATTCCTCCTCTCTGTGACACGTTTTACATTTATCTGAGATGATAAATGAGACAATGAATGGAAGCGGACAGTGCCGGTTAGCCTACTATAGGCATTGTCCTGAAAATTGGTAAAACCAAGGAGCTGATCGTGGATTTTAGGAGAATACAGCAGGGGACACACACGCCACTGTGGATAAATGGGGCTATCGTGGTCAGGGTGAGCAGTTTTAAGTACCTGGGAGTCCACATCACAGAGGACCTGACATGGACAACACACACAGACACTGTGGTAAAAAAGGCGAAACAGCGCCTCTATCACCTGAGACAGTTAAGGAAGTACAGAGTATCGGGGAAGATACTCCACTCCTTCTATTCCGGGGCTGTAGAGAGCATTCTGACTGGAAACATCACTGCCTGCACGGCCCAGGACAGGAAGGCCCTACAGAGAGTGGTGCGCTCAGCAGAGCGTACTACGGGTATTGCACTACCACCCTGCAGGACTTATATAACAGGAGGTGCAAATCCAGAGCCTGCAGAATTATGAAAGACCCCACCACCCCCCAACAACCAGTGGCGTCGCGTGGGTAAAATAATAGGGGATGCCAAAAAATAAAACTTAATATATATATATATATTTTTTTTTTTCTTCTTTTACTTAAGCCAAGCAGTCACCATATACAGTATGGCTCGGCGGCCACTGCCAGTCAAACCAAGCAGTCACCATGTACAGTATGGCTCGGCGGCCACTGCCAGTCAAACCAAGCAGTCACCATGTACAGTATGGCTCGGCGGCCACTGCCAGTCAAACCAAGCAGTCACCATGTACAGTATGGCTCGGCGGCCACTGCCAGTCAAACCAAGCAGTCACCATGTACAGTATGGCTCGGCGGCCACTGCCAGTCAAACCAAGCAGTCACCATGTACAGTATGGCTCGGCGGCCACTGCTAGTCAAACCAAGCAGTCACCATATACAGTATGGCTCGGCGGCGTTACTACTATGAACAAAACAAAGCCAAGAGAACAGTTTTGACTCTTCAAATAAAGTGACTATATTTATTTTTCCAAATAAATATAATTTGAGTCAATCACAAAATTCACAATCCGTCAATGTCATTAACAATGTGTTTCCCTGAACAATGAGTGAACTAAAAACCAACAGGTATTGTGCTTTGTCAGCAGATAAAACATTTGACGCTATAGGAGAGGAGACTGTTGTGGTCTTGGTCCATGAAACAACTATTACTTGGCATTTATAAGACAGCACGCCTCAAAAAGAATTAAATAAACCAAACAAACATCACAGGTACATGTCCAAATTAACCTGGCTACTATGGAGGAATAAGTGACTGCGTATTCGAGCCCCTGGCCCCAAATGTACAGTCTCCTCACCACCGGATGTATATTTCTCTCCCACCCACCCACCCCCTCCTAATGTACAGTCCCCTCCCCATCATATCATATGTATATACTCTGTCAGGATCTATGAGTAACAGTACTGTATATTTGGATACCGCATATGTCACAAATGTATCAGTACTAAATACCTATATGTCCCTATGCCATAAATGTCATGTATATTGTGTATGTCATAAATGTCAATATGAATTGAAAATGGGGGACCCTGATGTAAACAAGACAAACGTCTTTCTCTGGTCTGCATCCCCTTAACACTTTGATTGCCTAAGGCTAAATTCATGATATACCATCCCTTGCCAGCTCTATTTGTCTATGGAGAAGTTCCCCTTCTTTGCAGGGCTATAACTTTTTTAATTCTATTGCTAAATTGCCATTATTAGGGCCCATTGAATGTCCTATATGTATTGTTCAGGGTGTATGAACGTTACACTTTTTCATTCACATATTCATACTAAAATATGATCTAAAGTATAAGTATGTTTTCATCTCTTTCTGCAGCTTTCTCCAGAACGTGATTTATAGCCCCAAATGCATTATATTGATGATCAAATACAGTTTGATAGCAATCGGCGCGATATAAAAAAATCCAACTGGACGGACTTCTGGAAGTTACTACACGTCATCTGATGTTGATCGGATGGGCGAGGGGGCGTTTATAATTCCGTGGGCAGCGTTATACCATTCATCTAATGTGGGTCAAATGTTCATCATAGCAGTTAGTGTCGAACACGGTAATATTACACGCTAAAACTCACCCCAGTCTCCGCGGGCCGTTGGGCGATCAGCGTGGGGTAGACAGTTTTCCATTATGGGATGTCGAAATACCCGGTCCATTTCCAGGTTGTATAATACTATATACGTCCAAATCATGTTGTTTATCGAGTTATTTGCAACCGATCGATGTCCAGTGTATCAAGATGGAGTCCCGGGACCTATAGCGACTGCCCGGAAGTAATATGGGTGATCAGCACTTCATCCACATAACTTCCTGTTTGGCGCTTCTGCCGATCGGCCACCAGATGGCGCTCTTGAACCGCTAGAGGATTGAGAGGAGCTCAGAACTGTGTGTGAAGGCTGCGGATGGAAAATATGATTCCGATCACAGATTTTTGAAATATTGATATTAAAGACGAGTTACGGCGTCCTCGGCAACTTGAGCATGGCGGGGAAGGACGCCTAAACACGTTTTCGGCACTTAAAGTGTTAACAATTGTGTGTATTGAGCTGTACTGTATTGTACCCATTCTGCAATCTGTTAATAAAGTTTTCAATCAATCAATCAATCACGTCAGTTAGCATCCAAGCTAGCCATAACGTTAGTAGCTTAGCATCCAAGCTACTGTAGAAACTGCTTCTTACCTGGGTAACCTGGCCAATAAACTGGTCCTCCTGGACAGATAGATAATATCCACAGTGGTGTTCTGTGCTGGTCCTCAATAAATGTCCCGCCGGCGAAAAATAAGTGGCTAATAAAGTGCTACATGTTTGATAATAGAATAGAGGATTCGTCCGAACGTGCCTGCTGTTAATAAAATGTTCAATCAATCAATCAATCAATCCCGCGAGGGGATGACGTCAGACCTATGGTTCAGACGTTGGCACGTGACTCACGTTAGATGCCAGTAATCGCAGTATGTGTATTCTAGACTAGAGTACTTTTTTTGCCAGAGGGACCAGTGTTAACATGTGGAAAGGGCTTTAGTCAGCTCGACTGCTCGAATCCTATTGGCTAATAACTGGTTTTGGATGGATCACGTGGTGGATGCTAGGGAAAGACACCCCCCTCCTCGGCTCCTCCCCTCCTGCCTGCCTGAGCTGCAGTGACTCACTGAGAGCACAGTGACAGCCAGCCTGCCTCAGTGAGTCTGACAGTGTAGAGCAGGGGTCTCAAACTCGCGGCCCGCGGGGATGATATTTTGCGGCCCCCTACTGGACATCAAAGTGTAGTGTTAATGCGGCCCGTGCACTACTGTTTGCCGAGTCGTTGCGCGAGAGTTGGAAGTTTTATTTATTTGATCACTTGTAGGCTACCATAGTGCAGGCTCATGACAGCAACGTTATGTTAGTGACTTGGTTGAAACGTGATTCCGGAGTGATATGATATCAAGTAAAGTGGAAGCAAATGCATCCTCGCTATCTCTCCTCTGCGAGCAGTGCTGCGCGCTGTCCGCCTGCACTGCCACATATGTTTGTCTGTGTGTACGGGTCTGGTCCAATCACATACGCGTCCCGTCAGCGTTTTTCCCCCTCAGCCACAGTCTGCGAATCAGAGGCAGAGTAGGGGAGTAGGGCGGGTCTTCACGGACTGCATGTCGTCTCTCTCTTTCAGTTCAAATCGGAGCAGAGTTGAAAGCGCATATACAGTAAACTCACTCCCAGTTTTATCTCTGTGAGATAAATGTAGCTATTAGCCTATTTTCGCCAGCAGGCAGGCAGCAGAAAAATATGGCATTTTCAAAGATGGTCAGTAAAAGAAAAGTCGACTGCAATTCAAAGGTGAATGGACGGAAAAAGTCCCAGCCAGGGGCGTAGCTGGAGATTCTGGGCCCCATTAAAGAATCAATTTGTGGGCCCCCAATTTATAAAAAAATTTGGGGCATTTATTTATTGATGAAAACGCATAATATGGTTTTTACCTATTTTTTTTATAAACAGCTTTGTGATAGAATAAAAAAGATGCACAGTGCATTTCCATAGCTGTGGATGAGATTTTTGTCATTACACTGGTCGTTGTCATTACACTCCGTTTTCAGATAAAACATTCTCTGGTACATCTCCATGTCAAACCGTGTACCGTCAGGTTCTACAAGAACATCCTTACCTTCATTGAAGAACACCTTGGGGGGCTTCCGGTATGAGAGCAGACGGGTAACACACGTGCGAAAGAGCTCCTGGTCAAATGAGTGAAAAAACGGATAAAAAAATACCCGAAAAGTAATTAAAAAGGAAAATGCTCACGAGAAGTAAGGAAGAGACAACGATTGTGAAGGAAATAGAAATGGAGAACATACGAGAAGGAGAGAATCCGAAGAAACAGAATCCCCGGAGCGAAGCCGAGAAAAGCCAGGCGAAAGAAGGGGGAGGTACCGCTGAGGCAGACACGGTAATGCCAGGATGGGCCGTGAACATGCAGGCCGGGATACTGGAGAACATAACAGCGGCGATAAAACTGAACACGGACACGATAAGGAATGATATTGGGAAGCTACGGGAGGAATTGAGGAAGGAACAGGAGGACTTCAGAGGTGAAATGAATACAGAAATCAAAAGGGTGGAGGAGAAGATTGCGGAACAGAACAGAAACGTGACCGAGTTACAGACTAGGACGGCTCACGCGGAGGAATGGAACACGGAGATACACGAGGTATTAACATGTGTGATTCAGAAACAAGAACAGATGGAGACAAAGATGTCGGACATGGAGGGGAGGTCACGGAGAAATAACATCAGAATATGGGGACTGAAAGAAGGAGTCGAAGGGGAATCGGTGACCCTATATGTGGAAAAACTTATCAAAGAACAAATGAAGGAAACGGGACTGGAAAAAATGGAGATACAGAGGGCCCACAGGGCGTTGGCTCCGAGACCACAACCGGACAGACCTCCGAGGGCGGTGATTATTAACTTTCTGAGATTCGAGGTTAAGGAATTGGTACTCAGAACCGCGTGGACCAAGAAGATTGAAATCGAAGGGAAAAGACTATCATTTGATCACGACTACTCGACAGCGGTAGCGATAACACGCAGGTCCTACGCGGGACTGAAGAAAACCCTGAAAGAAAACGGAATGAGATTCCAGTCACCCATGACCTCGCTAAGGATTCACTGGGGGGAAGGAGCGGCGATGTACGCGACGGCACGAGAAGCGGAGCGAGAGATGAGACGGCGAGGGATGAGGATGGCGGAGGACGGAGAAGGAAGGAGGCGGGAGGAATAGACGCGGAGCCTGCAACAGAGATTGGAAGGAGCCCGCAGATGGATCAGAGTGGAAGACCGAAACCGGAGGGAGGAGAGAGGAGAAGGCGGAGGTGAAACGTGACGGAGCGAGGACGGAGACGGATGAGGAGGCGGGAGGAGACGAACGGATGAGTACACGCACAAGAGATTGAAAAAACTATTCAAATAGAGACAAAGTATAGAAACTGAAATAACATATGCATAAGCACACATTCCCAGGTAGAGGCAGGATATAGAAATGAACGTAACGTATACATGGACACATAATACACAAGCTGATGGAGGAAATAAATGGAAATATAACTAGGTTTGATAGGCGAGACACAGACCATACTGAAACAGATACATAGAAACACGCTGTGAGTAACACAGTTGGGGGGGATTAAGGGGATAAATGGACATCACATAGAAAATAGAGGAGAGGAAAAGAAAATAATAAGTGATACACGGGAGACACCGCACACGGATATGGGAGGAAGGAGGGACAATGAAACATGTGAGTCACATTGAGAGGGAACAAGAAAAGAGGGTCTTTGATCAAAAGGAAGGACAGAGCGCTTTTTGACCAGGAGCTCGAAAGCAAAAAAAAAACAGTAAGAAAGCTGGACAAATATGACGAGCGATTGGGGGCAAGGGTTTCAAACCCCCAAGCCGTCAGGAGGGGGCCCCTCGCTAGGAGGGCAATTACCCCTCACCCACCAGCAGGGGACAGGGGGGGACACAGGGACCCCCCGAACGCCTTGGGAGCACTTTATGTAAAGTTTATGTTTTTTATTTATGTTAATCATTATATGTATTCGGTGAAGAGAGCGGAGGCTCCAACCGGAGGGGGGAATGAGTGTGACATGGGGGGGACTGACAGACGAAAGAAGAAGAAAGATGACAAGGGTTAAAGGTATAAAAATGATGTCGTTAAACGTTAATGGAATGAATAATGCGATAAAAAGGGGCAAAGTGATGTTGAAATGTAAAAAAAGTGAGATGGAAGTGATTTTTCTGCAGGAGACACATTTGGTAGCACAGGGTCATGAGAAACTGAAGAGATTTGGATATGAAAATGCATACTATAGTTCCTTTGAACAAAACCCGAGGAGAGGAGTAATCACGTTAATCAAAAACACAGTCAAATTTGAATTGATCAAGGAAGTAAGAGACAAGGAGGGAAGGTTTGTTTTGGTGAAGGGGAAAATGGAGGGCCAAATGGTTACGTTAGTAAATGTTTATGCACCCCCAGAGAGTGAGAGGGATTTATATGAGACCATTTTTGACATGATAGTGATGGAACTAGAAGGGATATTGATATGTACGGGAGATTTTAACGTAGTACTGAATCACGACCTAGACACCACGAGTACTAGAAAAGGACGGGCGCCCATCAGTAGATATATGAATATTCAGATGACGGAAATGGGAATTACAGACGTTTGGAGGGAGATGCACGCCATGGACAGGGAATACACACATTACTCACACCCACACGTGACGTATGCGAGAATAGACTACTTTTTGATGACGACGGGGGACAGTTACAGGGCACGGGAGAGCAGTATAGGAGTGGCGGACATATCGGATCACAGTGCCATATATCTGACAGTAGATCTAGAAGGGAGACGGAGGAACACGATTTGGAGACTAAATGTAGGAATATTAAATAATAAAGGGGTGGTGAGTCAGATCAAGGAGGAGATAGCCAGATATAAGGAAGAAAATGACAACGGGGCGGTAGACCCGAACATTCTATGGGACACACTGAAGGTAGTGATAAGGGGGAAATTGATGGAAAAAACAGCAATGCTGAAGAAGGCCAGAACGGAGACATATCACAATCTGATAGGGAAGCTAAAGAAGCTAGAGGGGAGACACCAGATATCAAAAGAACAGGAAACGCTCGGAGAAATCAAAGAAGTAAAGGCCAGGATAAATAGGGAATTATTGACGGAAATAGAAAAGAAAGCGAGGTTCATGAAACAAACGTACTATGAAGGGGGACCAAAAGCGACCAGACTGCTGGCTAGGAGAATTAGAACGCAACAGAAGTTGAACACGATACACACAATAAGGGATACAAAGACTAATGAAATATTGAGGGACCCAGCTGAAATAGAGAGGACATTTAGAGAATACTATGAGAAATTATACACACAGCCAAAAGCAGCGGGAGAAGAGGAAATAGAAACATATCTGGAGAAGCTAGAGTTACCATCGATAGGGAAAGAACAGAATGAAGAGTTAAATAAAATAATTACGGAACAAGAACTGGAAGATGCAATTAGTAGAGCTAAAAACAACAAGTCTCCGGGGAGCGACGGATTCCCATCGGAATTCTACAAGACATTTAGAACTGAATTAGCACCCATGTTAGGGGCGGCGTTCAGACACACGATGGAAGAGGGGAAAATGCCCCCCCTCGTGGAAGGAAGCCATAATCACCACGATACCGAAGGAAGGGAAGGATAGGGAATTATGTAGTAGTTTCAGACCTGTGTCCATACTCAACGTAGATTACAAGATGTATACATCGATAATATCAAAAAGATTTGAGACGTTTATGCCAGACATTATAGATGAAGATCAAACTGGATTTATTAAAGGGAGACAGACACAGGACAACGTGAGAAAGACATTACACATAGTAGAGGAGATACAAAAACAAGGGGGTAGCGCGGTACTGATTAGCCTAGATGCAGAAAAAGCATTCGACAGTGTGAGCTGGACATTTTTATATAAAACATTGATGAGGTTCGGACTGAACGGGAGGGCGATGAAGATGATCAAGGCGCTATATCAAGAGCCGACAGCGAGGTGAATGGCAGCTTGACGGATAGAATCAGATTAGAGAGGGCTACCAGACAGGGATGTTGTCTCTCACCGACGCTCTTCGCCGTTTTCATAGAACCACTGGCACAACTGATCAGGCAGACCGAGGACATCAAGGGAGTAAGGATAAAGGGAACGGAATATAAACTAGGCTTATTTGCAGACGACGTGATAGTATACATGAGGCAACCAGAAAAGAGCTTCCCGGCACTGATGGATCTACTGAAGGAATATGGTCACTACTCAGGATACAAACTAAACGTGACAAAGACACAGACCTTAGCATGGAACTACTCTCCAACGACGGAAATTAGAGAACAGTACGGGATAAGATGGGACATGGACAAGATTAAATACTTAGGGGTGAACATCACGAGAGGGGTGGAGAAACTGTTTGAGGCGAATTATACACAGATAAATCAGAACATCAAGAGAGACCTAGAGAGATGGACAGTAATGCCCTTGGACTTCAATTCAAGAATAGAGGTCATTAAAATGAACATACTATCAAGGTTACTGTACCTATTCCAGTCACTACCGATACAAATACCACAGAATCAATTCAGGGAGTGGGACAGACTGATATCGAGGTTCATATGGGCGGGGAGAAGACCACGGGTCAGATATAAAACACTACAACTACCAAAGGAAGAGGGAGGGATGGCAGTACCCAGCCTACAAGATTATTACTATGCAGCACAACTGAGAGCAGTGACGTGCTGGTGTAACGACAGATATGAGGCAAGATGGAAAGACATTGAAAAAGAAGGGGAGGGATACAAGGTACAAGCTCTGGTGGGGGATAGGGAACTATTTAAAGAAAAAGAGGGACTATTAGATCCAATCACCAAATACACCTTGACCATATGGAACAGAGTAGTAAAAACACACAAATTGGAGAAGCAGTCAGGGGTCCTGATATGGGTAGCACATGACAAGAGATTCAAACCAGGGAGGTTAGACCATGGATTCAGAAGGTGGGAGAGGGGGGGGGCAACAGCAATATGCAAAATGATAGAGAAGGGAGAAATGCAGACACTACAAAAATTAAAGGAGAAATTTGGACTAGAAAACAGGGACCACTTCAGATATCTACAGGTTAGAGACTACTACAACAAAGAAATAAGGGGGGCCAAAGACGAGGAACAGAATGGAATAATAAAGATGATAGTATGGGAATACGAAGGGGGGCAAGGAAGAGTAATATCAGCAATATACCGGGCTATAATGACCAGCAAGGGACACACGACCGATTACATAAGGGAGAAATGGGAGAGAGAGCTAGAGATAGAAATAACAGGGAAGGAATGGGGGAACATATGCGAGGTACAACATCCAACAACAGGATCGAGAATATGGAAAGAATTTGGATGGAAAAACATAATCAGATTCTTTATAACCCCAGAGCTGAAGGGAAAATATGCACCAACACAAAAAGCATGCTGGAGGATGTGTGGGAAGGAGGGGGCAAATCACACACACATATTCTGGGGATGTCAGAAGCTGAAGGGGTATTGGGAGGAGATAGGGGAAGCAATGATCAGAATATTAGGATACGGGATACCACAAACAGGACTGGTGCTTTACTTAGGAGACCTGACACACGAGGGAATACAAGGGGGGGACAAATATTTAATAAAGATAATGTTGATAGCGGCCAGAAAAGCAATAACGAGACTGTGGTATAAGGAAGACCCACCGACAATAGCAAAATGGGTAGGAATAGTGGAAGAAATACAGGATATGGAAAGGATAACACACATGCTGAGGTTACAGGAAGAGAAATTTGGGGAAAGATGGGGAAAGTGGGAGGATTATAAAAGGAACGAGAACGACATCACAGAGGAAGAACCAAATGCAACACAAGAGAGCGAAGGGTAAAGGAGGAAAGATGTTCAAGCAGGGTCTATGAACCCATGTCACACACCTGTACTTTAGTTAATATTATCTATTTTGTTTTTGGGATATTACAAGTGCTGAATGCTTTTATACCTTATTATTTATGTCTGTTTAACGGTGTGTTATTAAATATTCAGGGATGATGTGGTTTATGAATGGGTGAAACAAAAGGCAAAGTGAAAGTTAATAAACAAGAGAAAAAAAAAGAAAGGACGAAGGAGAAGGGAAGAAAGAAACTCAAGGAGGGTCTCTGGACCCAGATCACACATACAAACCTTAGTCAGCATTTATTGTCTTTGAGTAGGAATGACCTGTTTATGCATGTTTAAGGGAGATACACAATCAGCCTTTGTATCAAATACCTAGAAAACAACAGTAGGGGAACCAGACAACTAACCATGTGATACCCATGTAAATATTTATGTGCACTGTTTTTTCTTTTTGTTTTTATTGTGATACTAGTCACTTCATTTTTTATTACTATTTTTTGTGTAAGTGCTGTCTGTCTAAATAAATGTTAATAAAAAATGTAAGTTTAAAAAAAAAAAAAAAAGAACACCTTGGCGCCGCCCGCAGTAGCAACTATCACAGAGAATAGTCCTTGTGGGAACGATGGTACGTATAGAGCGTTCTCCAGCGTCACCGTACGCCGGCGCCCCCCGCTGTCCGTGAGGCATACCTGTGCGTCTCCCCTCCCCTGTGCCAATCCATAGATGCGTCTACCATCCGCCAGCTCCATGCAGTGCCTCTCCGGGTGGAAAGTGTCGTCAAAGTTCTTGAACCGACTCCTGTCTTTGATGACATGGGAAGACGCACCCGTGTCCACGATCAGTCCCCTTCTCTGGGCCCGCTGCAGCTGGGCCGGTCCGGCGATGCCCGCCGTCTGCGCTCCAAAAGCGCAGTCTTCTTGTCCCGTTATCCTCCGGGCGTCGTCTCGATTCATCTCACGTCGATCGTCGCCGTCATCGTGTCTGCGGTCGTCACCCCGTCCACAGTCGTTATCTTGTCCGTAGTCGCCATTTTGTCCGTGGCCTCCGTCTCGTCTGTAGCCGCCATTTTGTCCATGGCCTTCGTCTCGTCTGTAGCCGCCATTTTGTCCGTGGCCTTCGTCTCGTCTGTAGTCGCCATTTTGTCCGTGGCCTCCGTCTCGTTCATGGCCGTCGTCTCGTCCGTAGCCGCCATCTTGTCCATGCGCGTATCGCGCGCTCTGGTTGTGTTTCTTCATGCACGCTCTGTCTGTGTGCCCCATGGATTTGCAGAAGCTACACCAGACAGTCTTTGTGCATTCGCTTCTCCGATGGCCTTTATCTCCGCATCGCCAACACGCCAGTTCCGTCGTGGTCCTGGTTCTCTCTCTTGGCGTCGCTCGGGCCTTTAGCACCCTCTCCCCCTCCTCCACGGCGGCTGGGTGGGTGTCTTCTGAGGCCTCGAAGTTCCTTAACTTAGCCTTGAACTGTCCCAACGTAATGTCCATTGAACCGTGTGTTACCAGGAGTGTGAACGGTTTGTACAGCTCCGGTAGTCCTCTCATTATCATCGCCATCATTAGCCCGTCGCTTGGTGCTTCTCCGGCACTCCTCAGTGGCGTCGTGATTTGCTCCGCTCTGTTGACGTATTTGGTCACGGTTTCGGTGGTCCCCTTCCTCAGGCCCGTTAGTGCTATGTAGAGAGCCACGACTCTGGGTCTTCCTCGCCCGATGAAATGCTCTCTCAGTACCGCCAGGCTTTCTCTGCCTCTGTCTTTAGTGTCGTGGAATATCAGCCCCAGGCTGGTGTCGTCGAGGGGGGCCCCCAGGATCGTCTCCTTCAGCCCCGCCCTGTGCATGCAGCACAGCATGCGCTCTTCCCAGAGCTCGTAGTTCTCTGCTTTTCCATTGAATGTCGGCCATTTGCCTCTTCTCTTGTTTTCCATCCTCTTCGTTAATGGTATGCTTAGCTTTCGCTCTTGTTGGCCTAGCGTCTAGCCACGCGGTGCTCCCGGCGCTATCCTAGCCTATACTTCAGCTAAGCTTGCTACAGTACCTCCACTATTTCGCCTCTGCGTTATCTGGGCCCATAACCTGTTAACAGAATTCGGCTATAGGGCGACAATAATGTGGTCAAGAGGTATGGTTTCTATCTTGAACCTGAACTGGCGTGGTTTCTTTTTATTCACATGGAAAGAGCAGCAGTAACATACATGGTCTTCTCTCACTGAGAGACATTGGGGGAGAGAACGAAGTGGGAGTATACCTTTCCTTTTATACTCGCCACAAGTTGGTGTACCTGGGTGGCTCCGCCTAGAGCGCCCTCTAGTGGGAACAGATATATATGCAACTAGACAGTCACTGGTGGAGACAGTTATATATGCAGGTAAACAGTTACTAGTGTAAACAGCCATATGTACAGTTAGACAGTTACTAACAATCCTACACAGAACCTCTGATCTCAACAAGCCGCATGCGGCTCCGGAGCCGCAGGTTGCCGACCCCTGACCTAAAGGTACAGTATGTTGGCACCATTTCAGGTGAAGCTATTCTCCATATCTTATCATCCGACAGTGGCACGATTTAAAAATGCAGACTGAATTAAGGTAATGGACAAACTGTATTCTGCTTTTCTGTCCTCACAGGCCGTCATAAGTGGCAGAGAACTGTCAAAGTGGTTGCAGAAGTACACCCAGAGGTACACCCAGAGGTACACCCAGAGGTACACCCAGAGGTACACCCAGAGGTACACCCAGAAGTACACCCAGAAGTACACCCAGAAGTACACCCAGAGGTCATCAATGTCATCAAGCAAGAAGTCGTCATTGTTTGTCCCAGTCTATTTTCAGGATGACAAGCATCAAAAGACGGTGTTCGACTTCTTGTCAAACATCCTGGTCAGCACAGTCCCAACTGTACCCATCCTGGATAGGGTAACCTATATCCTTGATGTCCTGTTATGTTTCAACTGCTGAGTGTCTCGCTCTAGTCCTATTGAGATATTCATCTTTCGGGCACATATTGTGCGTGCGCTGAAAAAGTCTACATGCACCTGCATTCGCCTGTGGCCACGCCTGCTCCTGTGTTTCCTTAAAACACAGGGTGTGGGGGGCGGTCAGGTGGCGTAGCGGAGATTTTGTTCGTCACCAACCCCGGAGACGCTGGATTTGCCTGTTCGAATCCAGCTCACAGCTCCGGGGTTGTCACCAGCTTGGCTGGCCGTTCACACTAATACAATTGGCAGTATTAGAGGGTGGGAGAAGCTGGCGGGGTGGGTCCGGGTCGTTGTAAACAGCAACTCCTACAGTTCGGTCGGGGCGCCTGCTAAGCGCGGATAGGATCTAAGTGGGATAGTGTGATCCTTCCACACGCTACGCCCTCTCAGTGAGAGTCCGCGCTGCCAGGTGAAAAGAAGCGGTTGATTGGCTAGACGTGTGTCGGAGGAAGCACGTGATAGCCTCCACTCTCCCAGACCGACTGTGGGGGGTAAGTACGCAGTGACTAGGAAGGGGATTGGGAATTGGTATAACGTTATTTCGCGTGACTTCGCGGTTTATTCATAACGTTATGCACATTTCACAACACAGCCAGCTGTCAGAAACTGTACATTGTAACGTTGTTATTTCGCGGCCTGCCCATTTGATGTTCCCAAATCATATTCAGAAAGTATCACAGAGACTTCTATTGACCAAGGAATTAGTTATTATTAGTAAGACACAACATTTCCGTAGCAATTGACCACCAGACTCTCTCTTAAGGCATTAACTGGGTTAATTAATATAAATGTTATATTGTAACTGTCTAGTTACACATTGGTTCCGAAACATGTATGTTCTGGTAAACAAGAATACCCTGAAGACTCTGGCAGGAGCACTCATTCAGGGGTACTACGACTATGCTTGCACCTCATGGTACCAAAGCACCTCAAAGGCGCTAAAAACAAAATTACAAACATCTCAAAACAAACTGGTCAGACTACTGCTTGACCTTACTCCTAGAACCCACCTCACCCCTGCCCACTTTGACAACCTAGGATGGCTTAGAGTAGACGACAGAGTACAGCAACTTGCAATGGGCCTGGTCTACAAGATACACTACACGACCAAGGTACCCATGTACATGGCAAAATACTTCCCAAAGGTCAGTGAATACCACGATCACAACACCAGAGGGAGCTCCACAAATCATGTTAAACCCAGATTCGGCTCAAATAAGGGACTAAACACTTTTCGCAATTATGCCACATCAATGTGGAACGCCCTACCCAAAGCTGTAAAGGAATGTGGATCACTACCCACTTTCAAAACCTCTCTCAAGGGACACCTACAGGAGACTGCAATTCAACACTGGCCCCTGTAAATATCCTAACCCAACCCCCTCCAATGTACAGTCATTTACCTAGTATGGTTTTGTCAATAGTCCAATGTACAATTTTGTTTGTTTGTACAGTGTCTCCCCCCCCCCTCTCAATGTACAGTTTTGCCAATGTACAGTAATTTACCTAGTATGGTTTTGTCAATAGTCCAATGTACAATTTTGTTTGTTTGTACAGTGTCTCCCCCCCCCCTCAATGTACAGTTTTGCTTGTTTATACAGTGTGCCCCCCCCCCCCCAACCACCTCCAATGTAGATTACCCAGTATGGTTGTCAATACAGTGTACCCAACCCCCCCCCCACCCAACCTCCTCCAATGTACAGTTTCTACGTCAAATGTATATACTCCCTTTTTCTGACTCCTTCTGTATCACAAACAGTACTGTATTTGCAAATCTGGTATGTCATAAATGTATAGATGTAGCAGTACTGACTATCTGTATGTCATATATGTCCTGATGAATTGAAAATGGGGGACCCTGATGTAAACAAGACGAAAGTCTTTCTCTGGTCTGCATCCCCTTAACAATTGTGTGTATTGAGCTGTACTGTATTGTACCCATTCTGCAATCTGTTAATAAAGTTTTCAATCAATCAATCAATCAAACCACGCTGCAATTAAAACTTTGAATCTGAGAGAGCTCTGGTCAGCGAAGCCGGCGAGCGATTATTATTGGTTTTTAATGACAAACCAATTACATAATCCTATCCAACATATGTGTAAAGGCACACACAACATATTCCAGTTAACGGTATATTTTTTTAATGATTCGTTATGGCGTAATCAATACTTCCATGCGTATAAATTGCATTCGCGACCTCCATGTTTTGGGGCTATTCATCAGAAAACTCGGATCCGGGATTCGGCTCCCATCCGTTGGGCAACAACTGTGGGTTTTCAGCCTCTCTCTCTGGAGCTTAACGGAGTTTTGACTCCTGGCTGCGTGTTACTTTTTAACAGCGGAGCAGTGCAAGAATGTGACAATTTGACCATGTGACCGCGGCAACGCGGGAGAGCGGCAGTGCGGAAATAGGCTGTCTATTGCCATTCTCTAAGCTCCTTAACAGCGCCTAAACTTAACCGTTCTAACCTTAACCAACTCTGAAACAATGCCTAACCTTAACCTTAACCTTACCCAGTGAGCAAAAGCCGTCTTTTCAACCAAGCGTTTTTCATAGCTCTCGTATAACCGGGCCAAATCGTGTTTTTTTGGAGACGTATTTTAAACTATGTACTAAGTATATTATTTCAATGCATTCACATCTGAAAATATTATCAATATGGACAGAGGCATCCTGCAAACGCACCTACAAATATATGAGCACGATATTTTCGAAGATTTTATGTGACGTCTATCCATCGCTCGCATTCAGCCCAGGATAATCTTGTCTAAGCTAAGACGTATTTTAAACTATGCACTAAGTATATTATTTCAATGCATTCATATCTGAAAATATTATCAATATGCACAGAATCTCAGAATCTCAGTGACCCAGATGTCCTGAGGGGCGTGAATTTAGCGAGGTGATTGTAATGGGGAAAGCCCGTGAGTCTGCTGTGCAGATGGCTTGCCATTTGATCAGCAGGTGGCGCTGATAGTGCACTGCTGGGAAACCTGACTGATTGAATTGATTGATTGAAAACTTTATTAACAGATTGCAGAATGGGTACAATACATTACAGCTCAATACACACAATTGTTAAGGGGATGCAGACCAGAGAAAGACTTTCGTCTTGTTTACATCAGGGTCCCCCATTTTCAATTCATCAGGACATATATGACATACATGACATACAGATAGTCAGTACTGCTACATCTATACATTTATGACATACCAGATTTGCAAATACAGTACTGTTTGTGATACAGAAGGAGTCAGGAAAAGGGAGTATATACATTTGACGTAGAAACTGTACATTGGAGGAGGTTGGGTGGGGGGGGGGTTGGGTACACTGGGATATTGACAACCATACTGGGTAATCTACATTGGAGGTGGTTGGGGGGGGGCACACTGTATAAACAAGCACAACTGTACATTGAGGGGGGGGGGGGGGGGAGACACTGTACAAACAAACAAAATTGTACATTGGACTATTGACAAAACCATACTAGGTAAATGACTGTACATTGGCAAAACTGTACATTGAGGGGGGGGGGGGGACACTGTACAAACAAACAAAATTGTACATTGGACTATTGACAAAACCATACTAGGTAAATGACTGTACATTGGAGGGGGTTGGGTTAGGATATTTAAAGGGGCCAGTGTTGAATTGCAGTCTCCCGTAGGTGTCCCTTGAGAGAGGTTTTGAAAATCCTGCATGATTAAATAACATGTCTGACCGTTCTTGTGTGTGTGTGTGTGTGTGTGTGTGTGTATCCATAGCTCTCATTTAGCCCAGGAGAATCTTGTCTAAGCTTAGACGTCTACCTAACTTTCACTTTTCACCCCATTTTAGACATTGTTTAAACGTCTAAGCTTAGACGTCTACCAAACTTTCACTTTTCACCCCACTTTAGACTGATTTTAGACGTCTATGTCATGACGTTGAAACAACGTCTAAGCTTAGACGTTCAAAACACGTCTAAGCTTAGACGTTCAAAACACGTCTAGAATAGACGTCTACCAAACTTTCACTTTTCACCCCACTTTAGACTGATTTTAGACGTCTATGTCATGACGTTGAAACAACGTCTAAGCTTAGACGTTGAAAACACGTCTAGAATAGACGTCTACCAAACTTTCACTTTTCACCCCATTCTAGACTGATTTTAGACGTCTATGTCATGACGTTGAAACAACGTCTAAGCTTAGACGTTCAAAACACGTCTAAGCTTAGACGCTCAAAACACGTCTAGAATAGACGTCTACCAAACTTTCACTTTTCACCCCATTCTAGACTGATTTTAGACGTCTATGTCACGACGTTGAAACAACGTCTAAGCTTAGACGTTCAAAACACGTCTAAGCTTAGACGTTCAAAACACGTCTAGAATAGACGTCTACCAAACTTTCACTTTTCACCCCATTCTAGACCGAATTTAGCCTAGCCTTGATTGAAATTTTTTATTAACAGATTGCATAATGGGGACAGTACAGTACAGCTCAATACACACAATTGCTAACCCTTTCACTGCCACACTACCAAACGGTTAACCCTTTCACTGCGACAATACACAGTATGTTAACCCTTTCACTGCATATATGTAGTATCCTCAAGAATATGTGCATAATATGTGGAACGCCCTACCCACAGCTGTAAAGGAATGTGAATCACTACCCACTTTTAAAACCACTCTCAAGGAGCACCTACGGGAGACTGCAATTCGAAACTGGCCCCTGTAAATATCCTAACCCAACCCCCTCCAATGTACAGTAAATGTCCTAACCCAGTAATACACAAGACCCTCTTCTTGGACCTAGTAAGGTTTCGTCGATAATCCAATGTACAGTTACCCCCCCCCCCCCCCCCCGCGCCTACCCACCCCCGCCCCACCCAACCACCTCCAATGTACAGTCCGCCTCCCCCACCCCACCTACCCAACCCCCCCACCCCACCTCCTATACAATGTACAGTCTCTTCGTCAAATGTATATACTCTCTTCTTTTTTTTCTTTTTTTTAACTCTTTTTGTATCACAAACAGTACTGTATTTGTAAATCTGGTATGTCATAAATCCAATCTCCCCCAATCCCATTCACTTTGCCTTTTATGTCTCTGTCTGTGTTTTGTGTATTTGTATGTTTGTTTTTGTTTTGCTGCCATTTTGGCCAGGTCTTGCTCGAAAAAGAGATCTTTGATCTCAAGTGACTACCTGGTAAAATAAAGGTAAAATAAAAAAAATGTATGTCATATCATATTATGTTATGAATTATGATGAATTGAAAATGTGGGACCCTGATGTAAACAAGATGAAAGTCTTTCTCTGGTCTGCATCCCCTTAACAATTGTGTGTATTGAGTTGTACTGTGTACCCATTCTGCAATCTGTTAATAAACTTTTCAATCAATCAATCAATCAATCAATCAATCAATCAATGAGTGGTGCTGAGAGGGAGGGGGCAACCAACGCCGAAGTCTCGCGTAATCGCACGAGAGTTGCCCGTTTCAACACGGGTTGGAAACCCCGTTGTTCCACCCTTCGCCGAAGTTCGCGCTGTCCACACCACAAGCAAGGTAATGTCTGTCTCAGTGTCTCTATTATTTTAATAAAATGTGGCCAAGTCCATTAACTATTCCCTCTCGAAACGTAACCGGGTTGACTACTATATATCTAATGGCATGTGTAGTTGGTTCATACGAGTGTACGCGCTTGTATTTCTATAAAAAATTGTTAGATCTTACATGTTGCACACACACTACGATCATTTCAGTGATGGCTGCCCCTATGCTACCGCGTTGAGGCCTGCTAGCTAGCTGCTCTTATGTAGAATAGTGTACAATTAGGAATACTGTCACGATTTTATTAAAATCTGCGCATTGTTGTGGCCATCATAGGCTGTATTATTTAGCCTCAGATTGTTTATGTTCATGGTATTAACCGCGCTAGTCTCAAAGCTAGGCTATCATGTTAGCATATGCTAACGTAAGCCCCAGTCTGACACTAGCTGTGTAACTTACTGTCGCATATCTCGCCGGTAGGAATAACCATAGATATATATAGTTCTATAGATATCTATGGGAATAACGACCAAGTGGCTACGGAATAGGAGATCTTGCAAGTGTACCCCTCACAGTTATCTTATTTAGCCCATGTTTAGCTAACAACGTTAGTCCCTTTTATGAATCGGGAATATGTGTTGCTCACACCATGTCATTGATTGATTGAAAACTTTATTAACAGATTGCAGAATGGGTACAGTACAGCTCAATAATAATAATAATATACTTTATTTGTATAGCACCTTTCATACAGAAACTAGCTCAAAGTGCTTCACAACAGAAAAAAGACATACGGCATAAATCACAGTTTATCACATTAGGATCTAACATCCCAACAGGCCACCTTGTTTATGGTTTGATTCAGTTTTAAATAGACAACAATAAAAAGAGTAAGATAAAATAGACATTAAAATAGTGCAATAGTGCAGTGCAATAAAATTGTAGAATAGAATAGATTAAAATATATCTATATTTTACAGTGCAATAAAATAGCTTTGGATTACTGTTCAACAGTTCAAAGTCGTCTTTACCTTCTCTGTTTGGTATATCCACAGTTTAAAACTTGACAGTCTTCCCTCCTGTTTGATACCCACTTTGACCCTTCGAACCTCTCACTCGGGGCACAATTGTTAAGGGGATGCAGACCAGAGAAAGACTTGCGTCTTGTTTACATCAGGGTCCCCCATTTTCAATGTCAGATATGGCAACTGCAGCTTAAATTATGCTGTGACCTGCTGCCAATATCCTGTGTAACTAAATCGAATATACTTGTATTGAGAAGACACTTGTACGTTAGTCTAGACTCTAGAGGTCAAATACTTATGTTAATCCCTATTTAAAATGTAACGCTCTGTTGCATGTGTCCAGATGCCGGGCGTCAGTGAAAGAAGTGAACCAACAGGAGTTTGTTCGTGCCCTGGCGGCCTTCCTGAAAAAGTGAGTTGACTTAATTAATTTCCTCCAAGGGTGTGACAGTCACACTATTAAAAGAATATAAAAAAGCATATTCCACAGTTATGATACATTTCTTCTGTCACCAGGTCAGGAAAGCTGAAGGTGCCAGACTGGGTGGACCTGGTCACGCTGGCTAAACACAAGGAGCTGGCCCCTAATGATGAGAACTGGTTCTACACCAGAGCTGGTAAATTGTGACATCATCCCACCATCTCTTGTTTCCACTGCTGTTGGTATTAGTTGCGTTGATTAACGCAACTAGTGTTAGCTGTAACATTTGATGGCTGACGTAGCAGCTCTAATGTTTGCAGGGCTGTACACTGCGACGAGATGATCGCAAATTGCCTATTAATTTGGCCGTTGCGAGTGAAAAATAATATCTGGGAGCAACGTTGTGAGTAGTGATTTCAACCTTCATTCGCATTTCACTCCTAAATTAATCAATACAAATTGGATAAAAAAAATTGTAAAACTTTAGCCTACAACCAAGGCTGTACAGTGCGACACAATGTCGTGGTGCTATGAAAATTGTCGTTGAGCTGAGCTCATCAAAATCAATGGAGGACTTTCAGGAAAGTAAAAAACGCATAGCGCTTGCCGATTGGTGCTAAGAACAGCAGGGCGGGTGCAAGCGATGTGACGTAATTGGCAGACTCGACTGTCAATCAAAATTATTCTGTTGCCGGCTGAATGATTGAATGAATGAAAACGTTATTAACGATTGCAGAATGGGTACAATACAGTACAGCTCAATACAACAACAGTGGACTGGAGGATGAAGACTAGAAAAAGACCTTCGGCTTTTTTACATAAGGGTCTTCTATTTTCAATTCATCAAAACATTTAGAGACATACAAATATACAATAGTTTCATAAAAATGCTATTTATTGATTGATTGATTTAAAACTTTATTAACATATTGCAGAATGGGTACAGTACAGCTCAATACATACAATTGTTAAGGGCATGCAGACCAGAGAAAGACTTTTGTCTTGTTTACATCAGCGTCCCCCATAAACGCACCCGTGTATTGAAGCTTCTGTAGCTTGTCACAGAAATATTCTGTACTTGTTTCAGATGTACCCCAGACAAGGCCCACTCCCAGGAGAGACAAATTTCCTCTGCCTGAAAAGACTAAGATTATAAATAGAATTTACCATATTATAAGTTATTGCTTGTGTAAACATTCTTACAGTTGGGTAAAAATGCCTAGACACTGGTGACCGTTGTTTCAACAACTAACAGTGATAAAATCTTAGCATGTAATTTGAGTTTATTCCTTTGTGAAGTATGGGAGAATACATTAAAACGCCCTCAGTCACAAACGGTTTGAGTTGTTTTGCACAATATTTGCGGTTATTTGAAGTACGGAATGTTTTCACTACATTTAACTAATAATTGTCATTTATATCAGGGTTCCAGAGAAAAGTGATGGAGACCCTCCTGGAAATCAAGGATGATATCAAAAAACTCCAAAGAAATTCATCCGGATGGGAGGGTCGACATACACCCCTGCCAGACAGAGGAGGCGTTGAAATGGTGACTTTTAAATCTTTTCCTAGGATAGGGATTACTGACTCATATGTTCAAAGGATTTAAATTGTATTGTACATGATGTTACATTAATATACATGTCATTTGGTTTTTTCTTATTCAGATATCCACATTGACGGGGATCGGGCGAAAGAGTGTCCGCGACTGCACTAACAAGATGATGGACAGGTATTTATATGCATGTACAAAGATGCAGGTTGAGGCAGGCAGGCATGCGTTCTCACTTTCTGTGTTTATGTTTGGAAAGACCAGATGAAGTCAGACGCGTATATTATATTGATAGACCACTACACTTCCGCGTTACATTGAAATCAGGGAGGAGATTGCGGGGGGGTCAAATGAATGGATGTGGACGAGAGCCGTGATGGAAGTGGTTGCCGATACGGCTGTGGGGGTGCTAGAGACATGATCTAATAGACGTTTATGCGCCTCGCTCTCCTGAACACGGCGTGACCCATAACTAATCGATCAGAACTAAATCGGCAGAGAAAAAGCCCATTTTAAAGCACCTATTCCGCATGGACATGCGCAGAGTGCCCATGGAGTCTGGACGACGCGAGATGACGCACGAATGAATGTGGACTGTTCCATCAGAGGGCGGAGCTTCGGTGGCCAATGTCCTTTCAGCCGAACAGGATAATGAGAAAATTATCCCACTAAATGGCCAGACGTGTCTTATGGCGACATCTACAATTACCTCATTGAGTCTACAGGTAGACTAATGTTTATATTTAAGTGCAGCGGTCTGTAGCCACTTACATGACCATCGAAGCTCCCCCCTCTGATGGAACAGTCCACATTCATTCGAGCGTCATCTCGCGTCGTCCAGACTCCATGGGCACTCTGCGCATGTCCATGCGGAATAGGTGCTTTAAAATGAGCTTTTTCTCTGCCGATTTAGTTCTGATCGATTAGTTATGGGTCACGCCGTGTTCAGGAGAGCGAGGCGCATAAACGTCTATTCGATCATGTCTCTAGCACCCCCACAGCCGTATCGGCAACCACTTACATCACGGCTCTCGTCCACATTCATTCATTTGACCCCCCCGCAATCTCCTCCCTGATTTCAGAATCCCGGAAGTGTTACGGTGGTCTATAGTAAATGTACTGAGGATGGACAGATGATGTTGACATTTAAACAAAAAATACAATGCATAATAAATGTGTTCATGATCATCATGCAACAAAAAACAATGGGAGGAAGGGGTTTTATGAAACTGGTGATACACTTGTAGTCATAGTACAGCCTTTCCCTTCAATTTGTATTTGTTTTGACTAGTCACTTGTTGAATTGCTTGAATTATTAATGTCATGACTTTCTCTTAGAGACTCATGACAAATGCAGTCATGTCCCGTTTTAATTTAAAAGGGGGTGGTCTACGAGACAAGAGGGCCTTTAAGGAGACTGCCCTCTACCGTGTATGTTGGAACGGATAACGGAATTTAAAAAATGTCTAGAGGCAGAGAGCAGAGGAGAGATAGGAGAGGTATTGTATTTCATGACTGTTGGGAACTAGGCTTAATGTAGCACCTACTTCCACGGATGAAGCTAAGCTAGGCTAACGGTCCAGGTGTTCCCTAAGCCTAATGCAATGCATGCATGTCTAACTCCAGGGAAGATGTTTAATAAGCTAATTTCCCAAAATGTTGGGAGTGTTCCTTTAAGTTGCCTTAATGTTCAAAGGCTTAACCTGTTACAGTATATTTATGTAAATATATATATAAATGTGCGAATTGGCTATAATAAGGTAATTTATACGCCTCCTATTCTATAATAATATTTCTAATGGCATTGGTCCGGATGGGAGAATTCAGTACTGTATCTACAGAACCTTCGGTTTAATCATCTTCCCTTTATTAATTTCCTTAGATTTTTTTTGTACACATGATCTCAAGAAGGTACTGAACGAGATCAGTGGCAGTTTTTAATGTTTGGTCATTATTAGCATGGTGTTATTCACTGTCAAAGATGCAAAGAAAAATATTCTCCTTTCTTCACAATTTAAGCAAGCCTAGTAATAGACACAATATTTCTGACACTGTGATTACGTTCCCTGAGGTCCATAGATGTCCCTAGATACCAAGAATATGCAAATGTCCTTGTAGAAGTGGAGCAATATTTTATTTACCTAGTTGCCTTAATGTTCAAAGGCTTAACCTGTTACAGTATATTTATGTATCTAATATATGTAAATATATATATATATATTAGGGCTGTCAGTTTATCGCGTTAATTAGATTAATTAATTACACAGCAAATTATCGCGTTATGAAAATTAACTCAAAATTAATTACAAAAAAAAAAGTTTTTTTTTTTTTTTTTATATATAATATTTTTTTTGTATCTCATTCATTCCATAATAATGTAGAATACACATTTACAGACTTTTTTTATTTTTTAATATGGTCCATTTGCATGTTCTTGGTATCTGATTCTAGGGAGATCTATCTCAGGGAATGTATTCCCAGTGTCAGAAATACTGTGGGCTAGATCCACAAAGAATGGATTCCCTGGTCTGCATCCCCTTAACAATTGTGTGCCGTACTGTATTGTACCCATTCTGCAATCTGTTAATAACATTTTCATTCAATCAATCAATCTGCGCGGTGATTGATTGAATGAAAATTTTATTTTGAGTAAATTGTAATGAACCAAATGAGAATATCAATACATTTTTTTGTATCTTTGACTGTGAATAACACCATGCTCAAATTGACCAGACCTGAAAAATCTAAGCAAATTAATAGATGGAAGATGATTAAACAGAAGGTTTTGTAGATACAGTACTGAATTCTGCCATCCGGACACATGCAATTTGAAATATGATTATATAATATAGAATATCAGGCATAAAATGGTTATGCGATTAAAATGCGATTAATTAGATTAATTAATTACAAATCCTGTAATTAATTAGATTAATTTTTTTAATCGCCTGACAGCACTAATATATATATATAAATGTGCGAATTGGCTATAATAAGGTAATTTATACGCCTCCTATTCTATAATATTTCTAATGGCATTGGTCCGGATGGGAGAATTCAGTACTGTATCTACAGAACCTTCGGTTTAATCATATTCCCTTTATTAATTTCCTTAGACTTTTTTGTACACATGATCTCAAGAAGGTACTGAACGAGATCAGTGGCAGTTTTTAATGTTTGGTCATTATTAGCATGGTGTTATTCACTGTCAAAGATGCAAAGAGAAATCTTAATTCATATTCTCATTTCTTCACAATTTAAGCAAGCCTAGTAATAGACACAATATTTCCGGGGGTCATCCCTACTGCTGTAACCTACTAATGCTTACCACTTGTATCTATTGCTATGTCCGCCCATCACAATCACGTGAGTTGTATTAACGCCTGTCCTGTCTCCCTGTCAGTGGCTGTCCAGGAGTGTTGGACGTCCCGTGCTGAAGACCGGGAGGATGCGACCCCCTCTGCGCCTCTCCGGCTGTCTCGAAGTGCCGAAGACTGGGAGGATGCAACCCTCTCTGCGCCGCCCCTTAGCTCAAATAGATCCGCTATCAGCTCTATCTTTAATCTTCAAAATGTTCAGTTGCTATGTATGTGTGTTGGGCCAGCCTTTAGTATTTTAAAATAAAAAGAAATTATAAAAACGGCTAACTTTTGACTATTCCATGTTATTGATGTGTTAATGTTTAAACAATGCATTTTCAACGCTCATGCTTTAATGTAAAGTTTGGTAGACGTCCATGTCATGACGTTGAAAAGCTTAGACGTTAAAAACACGTCTGGAATAGACGTCTACCAAACTTTCACTTTTCACCCCATTCTAGACTGATTTTAGACGTCTATGTCATGACGTTGAAACAACGTCTAAACATAGACGTTCAAAAAACGTCTAAGCTTAGACGTTAACAACACGTCTGGAATAGACGTCTACCAAACTTTCACTTTTCACCCCATTCTAGACTGATTTTAGACGTCTGTCATGACGTTGAAACAACGTCTAAACATAGACGTTCAAAACACGTCTAAGCTTAGACGTTAAAAACACGTCTGGAATAGACGTCTACCAAACTTTCACTTTTCACCCCATTCTAGACTGATTTTAGACGTCTATGTCATGACGTTGAAACAACGTCTAAACAGACGTTCAAAACACGTCTAAGCTTAGACGTTGAAAACACGTCTGGAATAGACGTCTACCAAACTTTCACTTTTCACCCCATTCTAGACCGACTTTAGCCTAGACGTCTATGGGCCATTTAGACGTCTTTTAAACGTCTATTCAACGTAAAATTGCTCAGAGGGTAACCATAGAAAGAATATTGCCATTCTCTAAGACAAACTCTAACCTTAACCAGCTCCTTAACAGCGCCTAAACTTAACCGTTCTAACCTTAACCAACTCCGAAACAATGCCTAACCTTAACCTTAACCTTAACCATGCCTAACCTTAACCGGCGAAAGAATACACGTTAAAAAAAAAATCACGTTAAAAAAAAAATTTGATGGGATTTGAAATTGTCAACAACGGACCGCAGGACCGCTGCGTTGCCAGGTGAGCTGAGCGCCGAATGAAAATCATGGCGGATTAGGGTGGTTACATAATGCCGCAAGCTCTGCCGCTCCGCTCTGCGGTTGCCGCGCCTGCCGCGGGGCGTGTCGCAGCCAATCAGGGAAAACGCGGAAGCAACGGCAGCACTGCTCCGCTGTTATTAAGCCTGCCTAGAGGAGCTTGTCGCGGCTCATGCGCGCGCTCGGCCAATCAGAGAGGGGTCTGCAGAAATGGAGTTCAACCAATCAGAGAGGGGTCTGCAGAAATGCGGCTACGAAATGTAGAGACGCGACCGGCGTAAGGAGGGATTTAGCGCAAATTTAGTACATTCTACGATGGACTTGAGAGGATTGTGCGGTTCCACCAGCTAAGAAAGCCAAGAGGAGCGGCTGCAAATATCTCGCCAGGTGGGAGGAGACGTTCCCGTACCTCACGAAGAGCAACATTTCAACAATCTATGCTTTTTGTAAAGTATGCCGAGCTGATCTCAATATCTCACACGGAGGAAAACACGACGTCAGTCAGCATGACAAATCAGCGAAACACAAGCGAGGCATAGAAGGTATGACAAATGCCCGTGTTATGACTACGTTCGTGACGAGAAATACAACAGAGGCTGATTTGGTCACCAAAGCTGAAGTTAAAATGGCCATGATTTGTGCACAAATGAACGTGTCCTTCAGTTTCTGCGACGTGTTCAACCGGAGCGTATCAGATATGTTTCCCAAAGGTTATGACATTCATTGCTCAGAAGTACTCGGCTGGGAAAACGAAAATCACCCAACTCATCAAAGGTAAGATAATGAATGAAAAACTTTATTTAACAGATAATTGTATTAACAGATTGCAGAATGGGTACAATACAGTACAGCTCAACACACAATTGTTAACACTTTGATCGCCATGGTTAAATTCATAATTTACCATCCCTAGCCAGCTCTATTTGTCTATGGAGAAGTTCCCCTTCTTTGCAGGGCTATAACTTTTTAAATTGTATTGCTAAATTGACATTATTATGGCCCATTCAATGTCCTATATCTATTGTTCAGGGTGTAGCAACGTTATACTTTTTCATTCACATATTCATACTAAAATACGGTCTAAAGTATAAGTATGTTTTTATCGTTTTCTGCAGCTTTCTCCAGAACTTGATTTATAGCCCCAAATGCATTATATTGATGATCAAATACAGTTTGGTAGCGATCGGTGCCAGATAAAAAAGTTCAACTGGAGGTACTTCTAGAAGTTACTACGTATGATCTGATGTTGACCGGATGGGCGGGGGGTCGTTTATAATTCCGTGGGCAACGTTATATCATTCATCTAGTGTGGGCGATATGATCATTAGAGCAGTTAGTATCGAACACGTTAGAAAATAACGCTGAAACTCACCGTATCTTCCTCGCGCCGTTGGGGGATGAGCGTGGAATAGAATTTTTTCTATTATGGGATGTCAAAATATCCGATCCATTTCCAGGTTGTATAATAGTACATACGTCCAAATCATGTTGTTTATCGAGTTATGTGCACCGATCGGTGTTCACTGTGTCAAGATGGAGTCCTGCTAATGATAGCGAGTGCCCGGACGAAATATGGGTGAGCACCACTTCATCCACATGACTTCCTGTTGGGCGATCTGCTGATCAGCCACCAGATGGCGCTCTTGAACCGCTAGAGAGTTGAGTGGAGCTCAGCAGTATATCTCAGGTCCCCGGGAGAGAAATATGATTTCGATCACAGATTTTTGAAATATTGATATCAAAGACGTGTTACGGCGTCTTCGGCAGAATGAGCATGGCGGGCAATGACGAGTTTCTGCGTTTCCGGCGATTAAAGTGTTAAGGGGATGCAGACCAGAGAAGGACGTTCGTCTTGTTTACATCAGGCTCCCCTCGCCCATTTCGTGGCTTTCATTTCTAGCCAGACTAGCTAGCAGCTAACGTTACTAATGAATAGACAATATACTAGCCTAGGTTTACCCTGCGTTCTGTTAAATGGCTGCTGTGAAAAGGATCTATAAATAATACTGTTTGCTAATATAAAGGACAATCTAATCTAATCAATGGACTCTTTTGCTCAACAGGTGCCATAGCTGTGGAGTGTGATGACGACGTTACAAGCATAATGTAAAGCTCAGCCTTTTTCATTGTTGTGCGACGAATCGAACAACAGAAACAACGACAAAGAATTGGTCATTCTTGCAAGAATCTACGATGAGTCTAATCTGGAGGTGACGACGAAGTTCCTAGACATGCCCATATGCAATGTGGGTAATGCTGAGAACTTATGAGAAGTTATCCCAAGTATTGAGGTAAGATAATTTCACTGTCTACCTAGTTTGCATTTAATTGTAACCGCTAATATTAGAGCATAGCAGCTTTTGTCAGGTTGTTTTATGGGCATATCTTTCTTTTTTTCCAATAGCAAAAGAGGAATTCCATGGGAGAACCTTGTTGCCTTCAACTCCGACAACGCCAGTGTCATGAAAGGCAGGAACAATTCTGTTATTAGCAGAGTAAGGGGAAGCCAGCCTAATGTCCAGGACCTGGGCTGCATTTGCCACCTTGTCCAGCTTGCCACTGGCTGTGGAGTCAAAGCAGCCAAACTTCCAGTGGAGGACATTTTGTCGACGATATATACCCACTTTGACCAAAGGTAAAAACTACAATTTATCTCCTCTTGCCTGTACCCCCATCTCTCCCTTATGCCCCCTCACACACACACTCATAACTAATCCCATATATTAGTAGCCTACACCATGAGCAGACAACCTACAAAATATAAACTAGAACAAGGAGGGCTGCAGCGTTCTTGTAGTGTGAATCCAGTGTTTAGATGAAGAGTATATATATATGAAGAGTGCCTGGAACTTCTTTGTTTTTACCTACAAAATATGTTCTTGTTTTCAGTGCAAAGAGATGTGAGCTCTACCAGGAGTTTACAGACTCAGACAGCCTGAAGCTGCTGAAGTACTGCAGTATCAGATGGCTCAGTCTGCACACATGCATACAGAGAGTACTCAACCAGTGGGACGCTTTGAAGGTAAGATTGTAATACTAAACTCCACTCAGCCGATATCACCATGTATTATGGTATGTTTCCATTGATTATTTTCTCCATATATTCCCTATATAGGCATACTTCAACAGTCATGAGGACGTGGAAAGGAACGCCAAACGCGATATGTGTCGGCTGATCAGGCAGTTCTTGGCCTTCCTCATACCACCCAGGGCCATCATGGGTGTGCCTCTCAAGGAGGTGAACTATGGAGAGGGACATCAGCTGGCAGATGAAGCTCTTCATTGGAGAACAGACGCGTGCATTCATCCAACAGGAAGAACTCTCCGTCTCAACCAGGAAGAAAATCTTTCAGTGAGTATATTATTATTGTAGTTATGATCTCAACTTGAGAAGTCTGTTGTGTGCCCTGAAATGACACTAATGAATATGATTGTTTTACTGTTTTAGAACTGTAAGAGCCTTCTATGAAGCACTTATACGAAAGATGATTGCCTGCTTTCCAATCGACTCCCAATTCCTGAAGGACCTGTCAGTGCTAGACCCTGCATCGCGGCTTGACATAACTCCAATGACAGGTATAGAAACGGTTGAAGATAACTTCTGTGGCTCCTCACAACAGCACAACATGCACTGAGCTATGCATAGCCTGGTAGATGGTGCCATCTAGTGGCGATCAAAATGCTTGATTGTGATTGGTCAATAGCGCTCTGTTACCCGTATCAGCGGTCATTATTGCGCGTTGCCCATGTCAGCGGTCAGTTATCGAGAAATAATTGACCGCTGCTATGGGCAACCGAGCGCTATTGACCAATCACAATCAAGCATTTTGGCGAATGTGAAAACGCCATGTAATAACCCCTTTTAAAGACGGGTAGATATTAGCAACAGTTTCCAGTTGAAGACTGATATAATACGTTTCCAGTTAGAATAGAATTATAATTTCCAGTTGAAGACAGCAAAAACAAGTGGCAATGACTGTATTGTATGGTTTTGTTTTACAGTGCAAAGGCTAGGAGCCCTGTTCCCTCAGTTGAGTTTGAATCAGGATCAGCTGTTACAGGAACTCGCCAACTACCATGTGGCCGAGCAGCTCCCCCAAGAAGACAGAATCGACAGATTTTGGGGCCTTCTAGGCAAGGACTTGAGGTTCAGTGAGCTGGTGAGACTTATGAAGGCTCTGTTATGCATTCCACACAGCAATGCCAGCTCTGAAAGGGTATTCAGTATGGTGAAGAAGATTGTCACAGAAAACAGACTGGCATTGGACAACAGTACTGTTTGTGCTTTACTGTCATGCAAGATCAATCACACTGGTCCAGCTGACAAATACACTCCTTCTCAGCAGGGGCGGCGGGGGGGGAGGGGCTAGCAGGGTCTTAAGCACCCTCTGAAAAGGGCTTAGCCCCCTCTAAGCCCCCCCCTCCCAGTTATGTTTTTTATTTTATTTATATATAAAATACATTACGAATTCAGTTATATTGGACATTTGTATTAATTATATCAAGCGAAGAACTGAGAAATTGAAAAAAAAATTGTAAATTAATCAATCAATCAATCCATCCGCGATTTTTCTTTTGTTACAGAATGATTCAAGACCCATCAATTACATCATCCAATTTAAACGACTAAGACATTCGCTGTGACAGAATCGCTTGATATTTAGTCGTTTAGTCGCTATCAACATATCCATTTGTAAAGATTATTGTCCACCTTCTTGTGATCCGGCGGAGTGATGTGATGTGGGTCGGTTGTGGGCGGGTCCTGGGCCAGCAGCGTGGAATTGTTGCCAATAAAGACGTGTAAAATGACTGTTTCAGCCAATCAGAATCGAGAAATTTGCATGCCGTTGTATAATATACCCTAACGGGTATATTCCCAGAGAAAGAAAGGTGAACAGCTCAGTCCACCTATTCTCTATTGCTATACAGACAAGGGATAACACACAAGTGATGTTTGATGCATAAAAAAAAAAAATTATAAAATGCTCGACTCATGCCTATATCATTTTGACAACTGGGTGCTGAATCCTAAAAGTAGTAGTTGCAAATTAAAAAGAGACTCGGAAAGCACTTGGCAATCACAAATAAATTCACACAGGTGTACCGACATAATCATCTACTTTTTACATTATGCAGCAGTACGTAAAAAATATTTACATGCTTATAGGTCAATAGGTGCAATGAAAAATACATGTTTAAGATATTGCTCACCATCAACAAGTCTTTCGACAGCAAGGTAGCATGTATTGATGGGTGAAAAAACGTTGAAAACGATTGTGGGTCATGCTGGTAGCACCGCTCGGTAGTCAGCATAAATCGGCAGAACACCCACATCACCGCAACAACCAGAACCTGCAACATCAGAAGGAGTAGTCCTACCAAAGTCAGCCCATGTTACCCCATTTCTTAGAGAGCTGCACTGGCTTCCCATTGCCACACAAATACGCTTCAAGGTCCTTGACCTGGCATACCATGCAGGAGGGGAACAGCTCCCTCCTACCTCCGGTCAATGATCTCTAATTACACCCCCCGAAGACCCCTACACTCTACATCTTCTGGCCGCCTCAAACCCACTCCCACCCGAGCTCCAGTGGGGGGTCCTCGCTCCACAATGATGGAACAAACTTCCCACCAGTCAGGACTGACAAAACCCGCCCAATTGTCCACTGCATACACACTTGTTCAATCAATATCTGAAATTAAGATACTTTTTTTTTTTTTATTACTTACTAACATTATTTGCACTTTGCTATGAAGTAATATAGCTTGCCTATATTACTACCTACTATGCTAATCTGTCTATACTACTATGCACTCAAGACTGTAGCACCCAAATTCAACACTGTTTGATGAACAATGTTACTTAGCTGCCAGAGTTGTACCTTCCTGCTGACTTGCTGTACACAACATGTAAGTCACTTTGGACAAAAGCGTCAGCTAAATGACTAAATGTAATTGTAATGTTGCAGTCTCTGGCCAGAGTTCCCACCTCTTCCCTGTCAGTGGGATTGACTGCAGAGAAACATGCAGCAACTCCACAAACTTCAACACAAGATCTTGGAGGATAAGATAAGATATTCCTTTATTGATCCCCTTGTGGAAATGCAGGCATCATAGCAGCATGGTGGAGGGGAGGTACAGGTATGGGCAGGGTAATAGTAGAAAGACATAAATATAGGCAATAAAATGAGAACAAATAAACAGTGTAAACTACAGTATATAACCAGACCTGCAAACTGATAAGAGGTGAAAAAGGTGACATGTTTGTAAACCAAACCCCTGTAGGGGTGTGTGGGCATCCCGGCATTGTCCCTCAGATGAAAATCGTTGTGATTTTAATATGTAAACGAAGCACTCAATAAAAAAATAAAGGGAAAAGACAACCCGTATCCGGGTCTGACAGCACTACGATTACATTTTCATATCATAATATAATAATGCAGAGGCTGAGACTCACCTTTTTTTTGCTGCCGGTAGAACATCGGCATACGAATTGGAAGATTCCCGCTGTGGTCTCCAAATGCAGAGGAGCTGATCTGTGATCTAGACTCGAGGACATTGCTTTCCTGGCCAGCATGAAGGAGAGTGGCCAGATTTAGAGCATTCGATGCCAAGCTGCAATCCAAGCTGAAGCGGTGACAGGAGCGTGAAGCAGCGCAGCAGGCATGCCTTACCAAGGAGCAGCAGGAGATGACTGCGAGGTCCAGCATGGCGGTGGTGTTGTAAAGCGAAAGTGATGAAGACAGCAATGCAGATGAAACAGCTGCTCCACCGACTGAGAACACACCCACCCGTGAGCGTAAGAAGACTGGCACCACAATCTTCATTCCATCAGACATTCTCAGCCGACCGAGTCTTGCGTCACTGGCTACACGGTTGAAGATCACACCAATGCAACAGGCTGCCTTCATGCGTGGCCTGATTGAGGAATCCGGTGGCAATTCGGCAAAGGTCTCCACATCCTACGCAACAGCAGACAGCGCGCCGCCACGTGCTGCAGGCCATCAGTGAGGACCAGCATGAACAGTGGACACCACCTCCCATGTGCACCTTGCACTGGGACAGCAAGTTGACGCCAATGCTCAACAATGTGTGCCAGTAGGAGGAGCGTCTGACAGTGGTGGTCGGAGACGCGGAGCAGCTCAAACTGCTTGGTGTGCCAGCATATATGAAGGGGACTGACGAGGCATGCGGAACGATCATCGCCTGGCTGACATGCAAGCTGCTGCAGGACTGGTGCTGCACCGATCAGGTTGTCAACATGGCATTCGACACCACCGCGTCAAACACTGGCCATCTCACGGCAGCCTGCATTGCCATCCAGCTCTCACTGGGTCGACCACTGCTCTGGTCCGGGTGCCGGCACCACATCGGCGAGGTGCTCCTCAGCCACATCTTCACTGACCTCAAGGTGGAGACGTCACGCTCGCCAGAGGTTACATTTTAATAATAATAATGCAGGACCTGTTGCAGAGGTCTTTATTCGGCATGCAACGACACTCAATGTTTTAGCGGTACACACAGCGGTTAGTTTTTAGCACACACCGGAACACACACGCATGCATTGTCTCTTTAGAATCGCCGATGCGATTCGTCTCTGCGATTAACCCATCCCGTCGTCCTTCCCCCCCAAGGGCAGCTGGGAGCAGACAGGCGTCAACGTGAGCCGCGCCAGGGGACCAATCCAAGTGCTCCTGTCCGTCTTCGTCAAGGACGCCACAGCGTTAGCGATCTGTTGTTGTGCATGTTTTTCCATTGGGTTTATCTTATCGGGGGGGAAACCCTTGCGAGCACGGGGAGAACATGCAAACTCCACACAGAAAGGCCTGGGAGATACCCCACCTGGGTACCTGGCATCATGGAAACCTGGTCCCCAAGCGGGAATCGAACCCTGGACCTTCTTGCTGTGAGGCGACAGTGTTAACCACTACACCACCGTGCCGCATTGTTTACACGTCTGCGGGACAACTGGAACCTGTTGCCACACAAGGACAGCGGCCCATTGTCCCGCTACATTCCTGGCGATGCCGAACCACCGTTCCTGGGCAAGTTGCGTGCTGAACTAATTGTGTGCGCTGCAGGAGTGCTCGACTACAAGCGAGACGACTATCGCGGGTTCGTGCAGCTATGTCTTGTGTATCTGAGTGCAGACAGTGCAGAGCACACTCTTCCAAAGACCGGGAGCACTGCACAAGGCGCGGTGGATGGCCAAGCTGCTCTACACTCTCAAGCTGGCCTTGATGGATCAGCACATTGCCTTGCTTCCTCAGGGGACCATCACTACGCAGCAGCAGGTGCTGAAGATTCGGGCGTTTGCCAACTTCATCACGCACATCTACGCAACATGGTGGTTGACCTGCGACGCGGCTTTAGACCTTACACTCTACCACCACCTGTACGCATACAAGTCTGTTGACGAGGGCATCACAGCATCAGCCAATAAGGCGCTGGAGCGGCACCTATGGTACTTGTCAGGCGAGATGCTGCCCCTGGCACTCTTCAGCACCAAGGTGCCAGTTAGCGAGTGGCGCGCACTTGCAGATGCTATATTGGAGCAAAAGCCGGCTGATATATCTATGCAAGCCCCACAGCTCTGCTTTGGCACTGGCTTCGGCAAGCCAAAGTGTCCAACCCTCTCGCCGACCACCAGCTTGGCTGACCTCGCCAACCCAGACTGCTGGTTCGGCTGCACATCGATCCCGCATTTCTTTCACTGGATGTAGAGGATTGGGCTACCAGCACAGCATTTCAGATGGGTGCCATCAATGTTGTGAATGACTGTGCCGAGCGTGGCGTCAAACTGACATCAGACTTTGTCGCAGCATCCAGGAGCGAGGAGCACCTGCAGAATGTGCTACAGACAGTTGAGCATGACCGCTCAACACAGTCAAATCTTCGCTGCTGCAAGCGCAAGCTGGACCAGGTCTAGGACTCTAGGATGCTTGAGACATGTTTGAAAGACTATTTCAATGTTGTTATCAAACATTTTGTTCTTAACTGTTAGGGTTGATAAATGTTGTTCTCAAAAACAATTTCTTGCCTTTTTTTAAATTGCCCTGTCTTATCTAGTCTTATAAAACTATTGAACCTGAGAGTGCTGGTCCGGCTATCCTGCTTTTGTTATATTCAACTTTATGGGATTACAGCACCCAGTGTCAGAACTTGAGAGCACGGTCTAACTTGACAATCTGTCTTATCTAGTAAAACTTCTAAAAAGGCCCATTTCCATATTTTTCACATGCTACCTCTAAATCTCAACGAATCTTTCCCAAACTTGGCACAGATCATTTGTATGTGTCCGAACAAAATGCAACTCCAGACAGATTGATATGTTGAGATTAAATGTTTACATTGCAATTTGATGCACCCTAACGTACACACTCACTGTAGCACCCACTTTAGACACTTTATATTTATTGGTAAAGAAATTTCAACTACAATTCATACCTCATTGCACCTTACCCTAAGTTGTACCTCATCCAATTTCTGCACTGTACTGTAACTCACTGTTACTCTTTTTTTACTCTGTATTGTATATTGTATATTGACTGAACACTTTTTGTTTACGTACTTTTGACTTTCTACGTTTTATCAATTTTTATCTAGCACACTACCAGAAGCTCTTACGGAAAAAAAAGCATTTAACTCATTCTGCGCCAAGGGGGCGCTGTTTAGGTTCTGTGTAGAACGCCAGCGCTGTAAGTCAATGGGGAGACTGCCAAACTTGTGGGTTCTAAAACTATATGAAATATTATAGCTATGGATCTAATAAACACACGTCGATTGTCAGTGAGTTGCTTCCAGTCAACATGCACAAAACATAAATCTTTCATACATACATTTCCGTTTTATGCCGTGATGAATAAGAGTATATTTCCAGAGCGTTCTGTCTAATCTCAAGAAACTCAAGCAAACCGCGCTTCAATGTATTTCCTTAGAAATCGTGCCATTTGTCGCTTGATTTATGAATCGTTCTGAAAATAACGCTAGATTATCGGTATTATATGTGTCCTCATGCACAAACAGAAGCGGGGCTGAAAAATCGCTTCTCCGTACCGTGGCCGCAGCCAACGACAGGCACACACACACACGCGCTCCGATGGTGGAGAAAGAAACATCTGATCAACCCAGGATTGGTAACATGGAGTCTTTTAGGGCTGACCTTCGGGGGAAAAAAATTGGAATTCGAAGCTTCGGGGGCCGAGATTCAATTTTAATTCGAAGCTTCGAGATTAAAGAAAAAAAAATTATAATTTACTTTTTTTTTTTAATGTTGTGGGACTTGTACAGCACTTTGTTCAACTTTGTCAGTGCTGTAAAGTTTAAACCTTTTTAAATGTTAGACAAACAAAACACTTTGCTTTCATGAAATATTGTAAGCCGTCATTTGAGGCTTTATAAAAGCAGCACAATGAACATAAATCTGTCAGTGCAGAGTCCGACCTCATCTTAAATAACAAACAGCATTGCTTGTTGTAATTACCAAAGAGAGGCAGAGTTGATTTTGCAAAAAAAATAATATATATATATTATCAATTTCTTTTTTTAGAATAGAATTTCATTTTCATATTCAAATCCCATGCCCATCGAACGAAGCTTGGAAGTATTTAAGACAGCCCTAGAGTCCTTACCTGGTCTCTGATGTACTGCAAAAAGATGAATCCAATTCCTGATCGCCATTCCAAATATTGATCGCGTTTATTGATCCAACGCTATATGTCCAAATGTGCATAATCCACGCTGCTCAGAGTGTCCGAAATCCATGTGTTATAACGCTACTGCTTGCCCAAGAAGGAAAACCTGGACCGGACTTGTTAGATCGATGCACAGCCCAAGGGGAAGAGATTTCAATTATGTGCAATACCGGTATTTGCCCTTTGCGAACTTAGACCCATTCCCAATGATAACATCAGGCTGGATGGATGAAAAATAAATGGATATAGCGAATAAAAGAAATAACGATTAAAACCCGAGATTTCTTGTGATCGGCGCTCAACGCATGGCGAGTTAACCCGACTTTTTCCGTGATTGGCACTGAATGAGTTAATGGAAAAGTATTCTGTATTTTACTATGACAACTAATAAAGAAACTTGGCCCCATTTTTCTGGGGATCCTCTGGAACTACTGGAAGGACTCCTGGTTTAAGAACCACTGGCTTAATACACGACAGCTGCTCCAAATCCTCTGAGTCTGGCTCTGGTGATAGTTACCTCATAATCGTCCTGTGCCCCGCAGTGGCGTGGAGCGACTTAAAACAAAGTACATGGGGATCCTATTGAGTATACTGCTTAGGATAAGTACATGGGGATCCTATTGAGTATACTGCTTAGGATAAGTACATGGGGATCCTATTGAGTATACTGCTTAGGATAAGTACATGGGGATCCTATTGAGTATACTGCTTAGGATAAGTACATGGGGATCCTATTATGTAAACTGCAAACTGTGTTTTGGGACCTGTTCTCTCTTCTTTTCAAGTCTACTTCCAGCTTAAACCGAACTAAATGTTTTTTTTTCAGTATGAGTTCTCATGTGTGTCTTCAGACTTTCTTTCCTATTGAACCCTTTCCCACAAACTGAACAAATAAATGGTTTCTCTCCTGTATGAGTTATTGCGTGTATCTTCAGACGTCCTTTCTGACTGAACACTTTCCCACAAACTGAACAACTAAATGGTTTATCTCCAGTATGAGTTATTGCGTGTATCTTCAGAGATCCTTTCTGACTGAACAATTTCCCACAAACTGAACAACTAAATGGTTTCTCTACAGAATGAGTTATTGCGTGCATCTTCAGAGATACTTTCCTATTGAACCCTTTCCCACAAACTGAACAAATAAATGGTTTATCTCCTGTATGAATTATCATGTGTGTCTTAAGATCGCCCTTCATACTATACCCTTTCCCACAAACTGAACAACTAAATGGTTTTACTCCTGTATGAGTTATCATGTGGTTCTTCAGACCTCCCTTCATACTATACCCTTTCCCACAAACTGAACAACTAAATGGTTTCTCTCCTGTATGAGTTATTGTGTGTATCTTCAGATATCCTTTGTGCCTGAACCCCTTTCCACACACTGAACAACTAAATGGTTTCTCTCCTGTATGAGTTATCATGTGTCTCTTCAGATCTCCCTTCATACCGAACCCTTTCCCACAAACTGAACAACTAAATGGTTTCTCGCCTGTATGAGTTATCATGTGGTTCTTCAGACTTTCTTTTCTACTGAACCCTTTCCCACAAACTGAACATAAAAATGGTTTCTCTCCTGTATGAGCTATCATGTGTTTCTTCATATCTCCCTTCATACTGAACCCTTTCCCACAAACTGAACAACTAAATGGTTTCTCCCCAATATGCTTATTTATGTGTATCTTCAGATTTCCATTCTTTCTGAACCCAGGACTTTGTATTTTCTGTGTCTTCTTTGGTTTCAGAGTCTTCAAACCTGGTCCTCCACTCTGCTTCCATTCATCACCGTCATTGTTCTCAGTTTCAGAACTGTCATCATCGCTGTCATCAGTCTTAGTTTCAGAACTGTCATCAGTCTCATTTCCCGAACAGTCTGAAGAGAGGAGCTGGCCATCTCTAGTTGGTTCTAACTCACCAGCTGGATCTAGGTTACTGGCTGGTTCTGATACTCCACAGTCCTCAGCATCAGGTTCTGTTTTCATCTGTTCAGTTGAAGTGCTGGGTAAAGAGTAAGCTTCTCTGTTTCTCTCTCTTTGGGTTTGAAGAGGCTGGAAGGACAGAGCGTTCTCTTGACCATCTTCACATTTCACTGGGTCTACTGTGATCTTAGAGAGATCAGCTTCTTCCAGCCCTTGATGTAGTTCCTCTTTAATCTGTAGGAGCTCTGGGTCCTGGGTTTGGCTGAGCAGTGAGGACAGAGTATTCTCTCCATCATGTTCATATTTCACAGGGTGTAAGGTCATCTTGGAGCCATCAGCCTCCTCTAGATCTTGAAATAGTTCCTCCTGTTCCTCTTTAATCTGTAGAGACTCTGGGTCCTGGGTTTGGTTAAACCATGAGGACTGAGGTTTCTCTTCATCATCTTCACTCTTCACAGGGACAGGATTGTATGTGAACTTTATGATATCAGCCTCCGGCAGACCTTGAAGCTGCTCTCCCTCCTGACTGCTCCAGAGTTCCTCCTGTTCCTCTTTAAACTGTAGGGGCTCTGGTTCCTCCTGGTCCAGACTGGGGCTCCTCTCCTGCTGCTCAGGGGGAACCTCCTCTTCACAGACAGAGAGCTGTGGGGGGTCTGCAGGGAGAAATAATAATATGAGTAACAAACAAAGATGCAGTAGATAACTTTTCACCATTAACCTTTTAAGGCTGAGCGGTCCGGTACGAGATTGATATCACGCCATAAATCCATCTCTACAGAATGTATGTATTAATGTTGCGTTTTCTTTTCAAATGTAGCCAAGAGTAAAGACCCTAACCCTCTCAAAACAGCAGTCAAAATGTATATTGTCAGCACTATGTTTGTCTACCAATGATTTTAAGTGTTATTAGTGAAATTATAATTATCTATATTATAGAAATCTCAGGCGCTTGTTGATGCGAGGATTTGGCGCAACCTAACTTGAGTGTAGTCTTTTGAGAGAAGAGACCCGGGGCTTTCAACAGGCTTTCGAATAATAAAAGAAACTAAACTTCCCAGCTCACGCCAGCCCCTGTCAATCATCTGACTTCTAGCGGTTTTCTCTTTATTTTCAGGATCATATCTCGCGGGTGGAACAAACCTGAACGTTATTGCCATAAAATAGAACACAGTTAGTTTCTCTACCTTTCTGTGAAGGTCAAGCAAAAACGGCGTTGCAATCTGATGAAAAATGGCGGAGCCATTTACATTATAAAAAAGTAAGATTTCATTCACAGTTTTTGCTGCCCCGTCAGGGGCTCCTGGTCAGACTAAATCCAGATTGAACTCTGCCATTGGGAAGGGGAGATTTTAGCTCAGTCTGCCACGATACGATACGATATGATTCGATTCAGGTGCCTGTGATCGATATGAGGCGATATTATGTGCCCATTTAACACAATCAGTCACATTTAGATCAACAAAAAAAAAGGCTACGGAAATATCAATTGATGTTTTTATTTTTGAGCTCTTCCAGACATTTAAATGAAAAACAATCTATTGTTTTTAATACAAATATACCTCCTGTTAACTTTTTATATATTGAGCTTTAAACTTTAAGTAAAATGTTTTGGAACTCACAACACGCAAGCTAAAACCCCTTCCTCTCCCAAACTTCCTACAATTGTTTTATGTTGCATGATGATCATGAATACATTCATTATATATTAATGTTTAAATATCAACATTATCTGTCCATCCTCAGTAACACACACAGCCCCTCCCCCAGTCCCCCACAGAAAGGTAGACTGCCCCCGCCCCTCCTCCTTCCCCTCTGTTCTCTCCTGTTCTCTCACGGTTAGCTGCTTAGCTTAAGCAGCCAACGTGACGTTCATTTAGATATTTAACGCGACGTGGGCATAAAGGAATGGCGACGATGCAACGCATGTTAGATGCATTTGACCCGTTGCGGGGAAAAAACTGCACAGACTTATATCAGGTCGCAAAATAGACGCTCTGTAGTGCTTTACAGCAGACGCAAACACTGCTGTAATGTCTACACAGAGTTTCACAATACTGGGCGCCGGCGGATATGACTTGCGGGATTTTCAAAATAAGAGTATCGCAATATGAATCGATCTTTTTACGTTGCATCGATCCTATTTGATTATTGATAATAGATCGATATATCGAACTGAATCAATGTATCGTCCCACCCCTAATCATCACCCTGCCATTATTATTCGCTGAATGACGGGATAAACATAATAGCCATGCGAGCATTGAAACGATAAAAAGCACAGCGTCTCATACTGGTTTCATAATACAACGTTTCCGAATGGACGTTTGGATTAAACAAAGTGTATGCAGTGATGCTTTCCCAGCGGAACACAAGCTGCTTAACGTTACACAGGTATGTTATACACGTTAATTAAGCTATGTAACGTTAGGGCGCAGCCCTTTAGCTAACGTTAAGATAGCAGGAGCCGTCGGCCAACAAAGCTGTTTCAACAAATGTATTCACAAAATGGATCATCATTCAAACGTTATTCAAGCCTCCCGTGACCAGTAAGTAGTTACTACTACTCAACCGCAGAAATGTGCGCTATGTGCCTAAACTTTGCTAGTCAAGACTCGACAGTATGCTGGGTTGAGGCGCGGGCGGAAGTGGCCATTTTTCAAAATAAAATACCCAAAAGACTATTAGTATAGGGAGGTGTAGTGGTTACATGATTGCTGTTTCCGGCCGGTCCACCCTCTTGAAAATTTGCATGGTGTACCTTTCTGTGTGTATTCATCCACAATCTATAGCTCAACATGAAAATATTCGCAATTAATTGTAAAAAAAAAAAAAAGTGTGCAAAAATGGAAAGCTTTCCAAATGTTCATGAGGTAGAATTGTTACAATAGCCGATAATCCATTTTCCCAAAGATAAATCCCTATACGGGTGGACCTCGCAGGCGGTCCAAAGTGACTTCAGACTACACCTCCCTATTTAGGAGCCAATTGTTTGCATGATTAAAAACGATGGTTCGAACATCCGTTTGAAAAACCCTGGCGAATGTTCGAATCCCAAAAACAGGCTTGGGGCAGCTCTAACTGGAGCTGAGCTGAATGTGTTAAAATAGACATAAAAAGGTGAAGGATTGGACTTTGCGAGCTAACTGTAATACAATGTTATTTTTGACAATAATGTGTGGAAACTGACAAAAAAGGTAATGGTAAAGGTAACGCTTAAAATGTATTATTGCAGCAGCAAAAGGCGGAGTGGAAAATTTTGGGTGCACCTAAATTATGTGCTGGTGCACCTAAATGAAAAAGTTAGGCGCACTGGTGCAACCAATGTAAAAAGTTAGTCTGGAGCCCTGATGTAAGCCCCAGGGGCGAATGGAGTCACCCACCGGGTTTATAAAAGTGCCCTTGATGTAATCAGATTCTTGTGGAGGTTATTGAGAGTAGTATGGGATAAACAGGTTATACCAAAAGCTTGGGTTAGAGCAGAAGGAATCCTAATTGCCAAGGAGAAAGAGTCCTCACTGTTAAGCCAGTTTCTGACTATATCCCTCCTGAATGTAGAAGGTAAGATTTTCTTTACTGTACTGGCACAGAGGCTAGCAAACTACCTAGAAAGGAATTGTTAAATAGACAGCAGTGCAGAAAGCAGGAATTCCAGGGTTTGCCGGGTGTATAGAACACACAAGCATGATATGGCACCAGATTCAATCAGCCAAGATAGAGAAAAGAGATTTACAGGTGGTATTTTTAGACCTGGCAAATGTTTGGTTCGGTACCGCATAGCCTTATTTGGAGTGCGTTTCATTTCTTTAGAGTGCCAGTGGTGATTGTACACTTGATGAAAGCATACTTCCAAGATATTATAATGTGCTTTAGTACTACAGAGTTTACAACAGCATGGCAGATTGAGATCACTCTTGCAATTTACCCAAGGTAGTGGAAATTTTTTTATTTCAGCTCCCGCACTCTAACTTGCAATGCATTTCCAATGGGACCGAAACTTTCCCGTTTAAAGTCGATTCGTAGCCAAGCGGTGTGGTGAAACTTTCCGAGTTTGAATAGCGCTGTTGCCATAGGCAAGCCGGTCGCTTTGATACCTTTCACGTGTATGGGGCGCGAATAATAATAAAAAGATTATAGATTACTATAGTGTGGGTGGCAAGATAGGCATTATGGCAGGGTGTACAATTTACCCGCTAGCGTTCACAATGGCGATATAAGTAATAATTAGAGCCTCAAAATGGGCGGTAGGTGGGGAGAGACGGCAGGGCGGGCTGCGCCTCCCACCTATTAGGGCTTACATAGATGACATGACATTAGTGACCAGTGCCGTGTACAAAAAGGTTACTAGAGAAGTTAAATGATAATCTCAGGTGGGCTAGGATAAAGATTAAACCTAGTAAATCAAGAAGCATTTCATTGACCAGAGGGAAGGTAGTAGAGAGAACGTTTTACATACTGTAGATGGAGGAAATTCCATCTATAAGGGACAACCCAGTGAAGAATTTTGGTAGGTGGTATAATGAGGAGTTGAATGATGGTAAACAGAGCAACTTAGGAAAGATGTTGTAGAGGGGATAGGAAAGATAGAAGTCAAGGCTTCCATGAAAGTTAAAGTTGTGATGTTTCAAAGGTAGAGAGATTGGTTAATTTGTACATTAGGAAATGGCTAATGTACAAATTACAACAAAAAAAACATTAATTCATACAGTCTGTAAAATGGATTCATGGCGTGATGTCATTGTCGGGATTAAGAGGTTAACCTATTCACTTAATTTGGTAAATATAATTTCCAAATAATTCAAGATGTCACAAGCAAGTAAAGGGTAAATGTAGCACCTGACCAAGAACAAGCAGCAGAACCAGAGCAGACAAAGGAGTCTAATGTTGTACAACAAGCAGCACCATCTGAAGAGCCTCGTAGAGATGAACGAGACCACAGAGGAGTCTAATGTTGTACAACAAGCAGCACCATCTGAAGAGTCTCGTAGAGGTGAACGAGACCACAGAGGAGTCTAATGTTGTACAACATGCAGCACCATGTGAAGAGTCTCGTAGAGATGAACGAGACCAGAGGAGTCTAATGTTGTACAACAAGCAGCACCATGTGAAGAGTCTCGTAGAGGTGAACGAGACCACAGAGGAGTCTAATGTTTACAACAAGCAGCACCATCTGAAGAGCCTCGTAGAGGTGAACGAAACCACAGAGGAGTCTAATGTTGTACAACAAGCAGCACCATGTGAAGAGTCTCGTAGAGGTGAACGAGACCACAGAGGAGTCTAATGTTTACAACAAGCAGCACCATGTGAAGAGTCTCGTAGAGGTGAACGAGACCACAGAGGAGTCTAATGTTTACAACAAGCAGCACCATGTGAAGAGTCTCGTAGAGGTGAACGAAACCGCAGGTTGACTGAAAAGGGAAATGAATTACAGGAAACAAAAACGACAAGGCTACTACTTTGTTTTGACAACATTTATGATCACTAGAAAGCTCTAACGAAAGTGGCTAAAATATCTGTCATAAAACAAGATCCCAGTGATGTTCTACAAGAACACGTCAGCACTATTCATAAGGAGTTATCTGAACTGATGAATACAGAAGAATGGACAGCCCAGGCCAGCTCATGACATGCGTCGTAAACTGGATAATTGCATATCAGTCACCAAGATTGTTCTACAGAATATTGAGTCGCAAATTCAAGGAACCTTAAGAGGAGCTCATATGGCCTGACGCTGCTCTGTGTTAAGGAACCTTAGAGGAGCTCATATGGCCTGATGCTACTCTGTGTTAAGGAACCTTAGAGGAGCTCATATGGCCTGACGCCTGTGTTTGCATCTTCAAATAAAGTAAATGGCATTTATATAACTCTTTTATCCAAAGTGCTTACAATTTGTTCCTCACATTCCATTCACTCACACATTCACACCGATGGCGGAGGCAACCATGCAAGGTGCCAACCTGCTCATCGGGAGCCATTAGGGGTTAAGTGTCTTGCTCAAGGACACATCGACACGCTGCCCGGAAGGAGCGGGAATCGAACCGGGAACCTGCAGATTACCAGACGACTGCTCTATCTCATGAGCCACTGTCGCCCCAATTTCCAGTGCTAGACCTCCAGGCTCTAAGCGCTCTAAGTCTACTCATTTTCACTCTAATGTATCAGTCTAATGTACCAGTCAAAAGACAAGAAGCTGCTACAGTGCAGAGTACGTGGCTATGCAAGCTGTATTGAAGATAATGGAGCAAGATCACCAACAAGAATAACTGCAAAGACTTGAAGCTGAAAATAAGCAGATAGTAGCAGAACAAGAAGCAGCTGCATTAACTCGCCGTCTTCAAGGAGAAAAAGAAGAAACTGAACGAAGGATAAAAAAGGAGATACAAGAGGCTGCTCTCTTAACTCATTCTGTGCCATCGCTTAATGCGCCAGTATGCCATTGCTTTAATCATTGGGGGGACTGCGAGATTTGAGAGTGCTTAAAATAAATTTAAAAGAAAATCTTATATTATAGCTATGGGTCTAATTAGGGCTGGGCGATATGACGATATTATATAAATATCGGGTACAGTTCATTAACGATACACTTTTTGAACGTATCGTGGATATCGTGATGTTTTGCCCAAGAGGATTGTGTCGCGTCAATCTGGTCCACCCCGTTCAAACAACGCCGCTCCCACACACACTACTGCATCAAAGTTAGTACGTATGATTAACAAAGGCATTCGTTTTGTGGCATCAACATTATATAGTTACACGTTATATAGTTACACATCAGCGTATTTACCCAAACATAGCAACGTCCAATGACGACATAGATAGCAAGCGTTACTGTTCATATCTCAGTCCGTGCCGAGTTGTGCGTGCCCATTCTGCGGTCTGTTAATAAAGTTTTCAATCAGACAGATGTATGGAAAGGCTTTTATTATAACATTTGTTGCAGTAAAATCATTATGCCTCGTTGTCATGCTGCGGTGCGCTAGTAATCACTCGTCGGCTGCGGTGAGCTGTTGTTGTTGTCGTTGAGCTGAGCTCTCGTTAAAATCAAGGAGGGCATTCAGGAAGTAAAAAAAGAATAGCGCTGCCGATTGGTGCTAAGAACAGCAGGGCGGGTACAAGCGGTGTGACGTAATTGGCAGACTCGACTGTCAATCAAAATTATTCTGTTGCCGGCTGAATGATTGAACGAATGAACGTTATTAACGATTGCAGAATGGGTACAATACAGTACAGCTCAATACAACAACAGTGGACTGACTGGAGGATGAAGACCAGAAAAAGACTTTCGGCTTTTTTACATAAGGGTCCTCCATTTTCAATTCATCAAAACATTTAGAGACATACAAATATACAGTAGTTTCATAAAAATGCTAAAATCCTATTGATTGATTGATTGATTTAAAACTTTATTAACATATTGCAGAATGGGTACAGTACAGCTCAATACATACAATTGTTAAGGGGATGCAGACCAGCGAAAGACTTTCGTCTTGTTTACATCAGGGTCCCCCATTTTCGATTCATCATATTTCATATCTAAATTATATAATATCTCATTGCTAAATATATGCAATATATAATCTAATAATCCAATAATCTAAATCTAATATATAATATAAAAATGCTAAATGCATGGGTATTTTATTTTGTCTTTAATGTTAGCTTGCAAACTCAAATACTGTCTTGGTAAGTCTTGGTAAGCCTCATAATGAATTGTTTGGGGAAAAAAAGAAAAACATCGTGATGCGTATCGTGTATCGCCGAAAGGTCAGAAAATATCGTGATATCATATTTAGGCCATATCGCCCAGCCCTAGGTCTAATACACCCGTCGATTGTCAGTTGAGTTGCTTCCAGTCAACATGTACAAAACGGATTGTTTTTTCATCCGTACATTTCCGTTTTAAATATGAATAGTTTGTGATTCTTGGTAATCCCAGGAAAAGACGCGATAATAGCCCTTTAGTGGAATACACTAAACACGTTGTAATTTTTTGCCCGATTATCGAATCTTCCTGAAATCAACGCTAGATTATCTTTATTATCCTTCCTCATGCAAGAATGAAATGGCCCTCGTAGTGCGAGGCTCCCCCAGTCCCCTTCTGCACCCAACGGCACACAGACACACACACGCACAGACAGCCACGATCGCGGTAGAAATAAATACCAGATCAACACAAGATTTTATATATAGAGTCCTTACCTGGTATCTGATGTCATGCAAAAGAAATAATCCAATTATCTGATCGCCATTCCAAATACTGCTCGTGGAGGTCCGTCCCACATTACCGAGCGTTACACATGAACGGGTGGGCGGGGTTAGTGTACCATGCCATCGTTGTAAAGGCCTGCCTCGTCCGACTATTTAAACCCCGCCTGCAGGGCTCAGATCGGCCCTGAAAAGAAACTACACCATTTCTAATAGAGTGCAATACCTGTTGGAAGGCGTAGGCGGCGATATTTGCCCTTTTGCGAGCTCAGACCCATTCCCAATGATAACATCAGGCTGGATGGATGAAAATGAAGATATAGCTAATAAAAGAAATAACGATTAAAACCCAACTTTTCTCGTGATTGGCGCTGAACGGTTGGGCGAGTTAACCCGACTTTTTCCGTGATTGGCGTTGAATGAGTTAAAGGAACGGCTAGAAGAAAGTACTGCAAGGAATGCTTGAATGAAACAAAATCCAGGCGCTCCGTTAAACATCCACATAGGAGAATATGAAAGGAATCAGAGCCAAACGAGCAATAGGTTTCTTTCATTCATTAAAAACATCCTCGCGGGATTCACATTTGCAATGCTGTGCATTATTAAAATAACCACATAATGTGTATATCGCACCTCGCGAGCACCGTATATATAACATGCATTATTTAGGACAAAGTACATTTAGTATCAGCATTTTAAGTCTATTATTTTACGTTTCAAAAGCCCCCTCTAGAAAAACGAAGCACAAAAACATAATTCAGAATGGTATAATGGGATCTAGACTGTGAGAATTATTTCAGGAAGCGAGCTGGCATTTCTTTGCGAGGGTGTGGCCATGGTTTATCCAGCTAACTGAACTAAACTCTGCCCTCGACCAGGTTCAAACTTTCTGATCCGTTACCACGGTGATTTAGACAATCGAGCGTCGGGGAACGGAAAGGTCTGGCTTAAGTCAAGCTATGCTGAAAGTTATCCGACTAACTCAGTTAGCCAGGTACGAGGAACAGGGCCCTGGTCTCTGATGTACTGCAAAAAGAATAATCCAATTATCTGATCGCCATTCCAAATATTCATCGCAATCATTGCACATGAACGGGCGGGCGGGGACCCTCGTCGAGGTAACTGTGGTGACCGCTTGTCTTGCCGGAGTGTTCAGACCCCGCCCCCACGCCGCAGCTCGGCCAAGAAAAAAAAACCACATCGTTTCAAATGGAGTGCAATAGCGGCCACAAGGCGTTAGGCGGCGGTATTGGCCGTTTGCAATCTCAGACACATTCAGGACAGCCTGCACAAGGTGCCCCGATGGATTATGAATGGCAATAGCGAATAAAATAAATAACTAAACAGAAACGTAGATCTACATTTCTGGCACTCAAAGGGTTAACTGCCACAAATAATGTATGGCATTGTTTCATGAATTTTCTTTGTCAATATATTTTTCCATAATTTACATTCTTTAATATTTATTTTGTTTGTGCGGAAAGTTTATTTTAGTTAGTGTTGCACAGGGACATTTTTAGATGTTGCACATAAACACCTGCACAGGTGGGGCTCACACTAAAGGCACACACCTGTTGCTAATTTGTTTGGCTCAACTCTGGTCTGAGAGGAAGATTCATGAAGATGTGACACTAATGTCATTTGATGATCGTTTTTTTATTGTGTTTTTGTGGAGTTTTTGTTTTCCTCAAGTGGACTCATAAACTCATTCCCTCACGGTTATGTGCGGCCAGCGAAGTCTGTCTTACTTTTATTAGCATCATCTATATAACATATTGGCATGCCACTGTCTACAGATGTACTTGTATTATTTATGTATGTTACATTGTGTATATACCTTTTGTACAGCTTGACGTGTGGATTGAAGATTATTGAAGAGAAAATAAATCCACCAGTATCTGAAGAACCATGGCGTTGTGTGTTACCTGGAGGGAGTGATAGCTTAGATATGCAGACTTGGCAGGGTTGGCTAGGGTTTGTCGGTGGAAGTATGATGCAGATGATTTATAGCACGATCAACTTCATCATTATTGGGAGAGTTGGGGATTCGTGGGCGGAGGTTGCAAAAAGCGGTAAATGAGATGTCAGTGGATTTGTTTGAGGAGAAATAATGTCAGCTGGGGGCCAACGTAAACAAAGGGTAAGAGTATTCCTTTTCTTCTCTGTTGTGGGGATTGTATCGCATGTGTTTTGTGCATTGTGTGTTTTTATATTGTATGTTTTTATACTGTATGTACTGTATGTTTGGCACCAAGACAAATCCCAATCAACCATGTGTTAAAATGGCAATAAAGTGTTCTATCTATCTATCTTGTTGCCGTTTCATGTGTAATATTGTAGGAATTGTATTTTTGACATAGAATAACATAGGGAGGTTCGGCGTGTGAATATCATGGAAAAGTGGGTGCTGGCATGGAGGGGGTGGTTCTGGGATGCTGGAACTAACCGCTGAGCCCGAGGTCATGGGCCTAACTTGAAGAAACACCAGTGAAGGGGGGTGCCCACTTGATAACCCTGGTGATATGCTGACTCTTGCTGCCCATCTATCTGCATGCTGGGTTGTGACGGCCATTGGGTTTCTTCATTGAGTGTTTATCCTTATCGTTAGGGCACAAGTATCTTGTGTTTTATTATAATATAAATAGTGTTTAGAGATTAAAGTCAACATTTATAAACTCAGAATAAAGTCATGATGTTTAGAGATTAAAGTCAATATTTATAAAGTTAGACTAAAGTCATGTTTACAGATTAAAGTCAAGATTTATAAAGTCAGAATAAAGTCATAATGTTTACAGATTAAAGTCAACATTTATAAAGTCATAATGTTTACAGATTAAAGTCAACATTTATAAAGTCATAATGTTTACAGATTAAAGTAAACATTTATAAAGTCATAATGTTTACAGATTAAAGTCAACATTTCCATACTTGTTTCCATGCAGTCCAAACAGCTCTTCTCCTGGTCCAGCTGTGATGGTTCTCTCAAACCAAGGTGTGAGAGGCTAGGAGGGGTGGTCATATTCAGACCAATCTTGGGGGAAAGTAAGGAAAGAAATATCAGTACATTTTACATTCATCCTAATAAAACAAATATCTTAACTTTTCAGTTGAAATTCATCAAATCAAATTTATTTGTAAGGCTCGACAACACACGTTAATGTCCCCATGGGCCGGACGCGTCTTAACCAAGTCAAGAAGAAACATCACAATAAATCAAGACCACAAAACACCATGAAATCCAAAATAAAATGTAAAATAAATAAAATGAAATAATGAATGCAACACCCCCAGACATACCAGGCGAAGGTAAGGGAAAACTCACTAAAAACCTAGCAATAGAAAACCACCACAGGCATCTATAGAAGATCGAAAAATAATTGTTTGGTAAACTGTAAATAATACAACTTTACCATGGACTCCTAAGCCAAGCTAAACTAGGATAATGTACGTCAGATAAACAGATGAGAAACACTGCTAAGCTAACATTAGTTCTGGATTTAGCTAATGAAGGGCTAATATCTGAGGCTGTCACGGCTAATAATAATAAAATAAAAGAACAGCCATGGATGGTCACCAGTGCCACAGATAATTCAATAATAACAGATTTCTACCACTACTGAACAAGCCCCGGATCACAGTTAGATCCTCTACACCAGCGGTTCTCAATAGGGGTGCCGCAGAGAGCTGCCAGGGGTGCCTTGAGATTTAAAAATAATAATAAAAAAAAAAATTATTATTTTTAGATTACAGAAAATTATCACTAAAGTGCTATCTGTTGCAGCTGCACTGTTTTCCATGAAAATACCATATTTTGATCAGTTTGACCATTTCTCAAAATCTGAAAATCATTATTTAATAAAAGACAGAAAAGGATCACCAAGTTACTCTGGATAAAAAAAACCTTTACAGACAACATTGAGACAAAGCTTCCCGACACATCTCCATCCAAACTCTTGGAAGAACTCATTGAAATCTCATCTGATACCACCTGGAGAGCTAGTTTCAGAGTGTGGTGCTGAGTACCAAGTATCTCATGATGCAGCAGTTAAGGTGTTACCATTCAGCACCATATATCTGTGTGAAGCTGGCTTTTCATCCATGACGGCTCTGAAAACAAAATATAGGGCCAAGTTGAGCCTTGAGGATGACATGCGTGTTGCCTTGTAAAAGATCTCCCCACGTATTGACCGTATTATTAGCCAGCAGCAGCAGACCTCGCATTGAGCTCGAAATTTCCACTGAGTGAACAAGTGCTTATTTTCTGTATTTATTCATATTTTTTGAGAAATGGTAACTTGGTGATCCTTTTCTGTATTAAAAAAAATACATGATTTTCTGTTTGAGAAATGGTCAAACTTATCCAAATATGCTATTTTTATGGAGAACAGTGCAGCTGCAACAGATAGCACTTTAGTTATCCTTTTCTGTATTTAAAAAAAAATACATGATTTTCAGTTTGAGAAATGGTCACACTTATCCAAATATGCTATTTTTATGGAAATGTGTTTTAGCACTTTAGTGATAATTTTCTGTAATTTTATTTAAAGAAATATGCTATTTGATTTACTACTACAAGCAGTGTAATGTCAACAGTACTAAGCCATTTAGACCTGAAACACCTGTTAATAATGCATTATATAGCCTGCATATACACACAAATGTGTTTCCCGGTTTCTTAAATAAACATTATTTTGAAAGCAAGCACTTTTGTCATCATTGTAGCAATAAAGGCAGGACCGGAAAAGTCTTTATCGTATGTAGGGGTGCCCTGGAATATTTTATTGAACACAGGGGTGCCTTGGCAGCAGAAAGGTTGAGAACCCCTGCTCTACACCGCTCAGTAAGGATTGGAGCGCTTTCAAAACACAAGGCCACAGCAACAGCAAGCAAGCTGGCACTAACGTTACTAGGTCAACAACGTGTGTGTGTCTGTCTGTGTGCCCGTCTGCCAGTTCTTCAAGCCAGTGGCCATCAGGCTCCACAACCGGGGGCACAGACCACTGCCAGCAGCTGGAGAACTAACGGTTGCAGAACTTGAGAACTATTAGGAATGTCTGACTCTTAACCACCAAACCCTGCATAGACTATAATGCATATTATGACCGATAGGTACAGACCATCATCTGCACCTTTGTGTATACTGTATACTTTGTCATATTTTATATTGCCTATATTTATTGTAACTTATATTATGACCAATAGGGTATACAGACCATCATCTGCACATCTGTGTACATACAGTTTATTTTATATTTAGATTAGGGCTGTCAGTTTATTGCGTTAATTAGATTAATTAATTGCACAGCAAATTATGGCGTTATGAAAATTAACTAAAAATTACAAAACTCATTAATTCCATAAGAATGTAGAATGCACATTTACAGACTTTTTTTAATATGGTCCATTTGCATGTTCTTGGTATCTGATTCTATAGGGACATCTATGAATCTCAGGGAATGTATCCCCAGTAGGGCTGCAACTAATGACTATTTTGGTAGTCGACTAATCTGTCGATAATTTTTTTCGATTAGTCGACTAATCGAAAAACAATTATATATATAAAAAAAAAAAAAAAAAAAAAAGGGATATAATTTAATTTAAAAAAAATTCTCACTACCTATCTTTGTGAAAGTGGCTTCTCAGCTCTGGTCCAGCTGAAGACAGAGCAGAGGAACAGATTGGACATTGAGCATGACCTCAGAGTTGCTTTGAGACTCTTGTCAGGACCAAACAACATCCCCAGTTATCCCATTAGTTCCCCCAAACTTACTGTCGGTCTGTTATGTTAAAGGGGAACTATTTTACTATTTCTTTCACTATTTGGGAACTTTTACACAATTCCTGTGAGTCTATGGAACACCTCTGTAATATATATATTTTTTTTATTCATTGTTTTGTATTTCTAATCAAGTCCTCAAAAACAGCATTTTTCTACCTCAAGATCTCGAGCTGTTTTGAGCCTGGGCTCCTAAACCACTGCGCAGCGTCGGCCCCGCCTGAACATTAACATGCAGCGGTGTCTTTATGACATCACATATAGGGCACATTTTCAAATGACTCAGTTCAGTGAGGGTGAATATTGTGAGAGGAGAATTGGAAGAATGCGCCAATATGAGAATTTTGAGACATAGATCATATTAATATAAGTTCACATAGCTAGGAAACAATGCTAAACACTCAAAAAGGCCATTTATAAGATAGTTCCCCTTTAAGCTACGAAGTCTTCAGCTGGCTGGACCAGAGCTGAGAAGCCACTTTCACAAAGATAGGTAGTGCAAAAAAAAATTCAAAATTATATATATATTTTTAATGACTAATCGACGCAACAATATCTCGTAGACGATTTTTCATAATCGACATAGTCGATTATGTCGACTAATCGTTGCAGCCCTAATTCCCAGTCAGAAATACTGTAGGCTAGATCCACAAAGAATGGATTGCACGGTGCAAGTTGCACCCTTACTTACAATTCATTATGAATTGAAAATGGGGGACCCTGATGTAAACAAGACGAAAGTCTTTCTCTGGTCTGCATCCCCTTAACAATTGTGTGTATTGAGCCGTACTGTATTGTACCCATTCTGCAATCTGTTAATAACATTTTCATTCAATCAATCAATCTGCACAGTGATTGATTGAATGAAAATTTTATTTTGAGTAAATTGTAATGACCCAAATGAGAATATCAATTAGGGGTGCACCGATGTATCGGTCGGGTATCGGTATCGGCCGATAAGTGCCTTGTTGACTGCAATCGGCCTATCGGCCGATAAGCTCGAATGTGCCGATGGCAGTAGCCGATAAATATTAGTGATGCACCGATGTGAAAATTGTGGCCGATACCGATATTAATATTGCTGTTCTGGCCGATACCGATATTTACCGATGTCGATATCTCTGTATAGAAAACACTTTATGATAATCAAATAAAGAGCTATTTTCCAAAACGCATAATTTTTTTTACTTTTGTAACTTATTTTCAGAAGTGACTGATATTTTGAAACTATTTAAGGCCAAAACATGTAAAAAGAAGAAAAAAAAGATTACATTTTTTCTTCTTTTTTTTTTAATATCGGCCCTATCTTGATATCGGACCGATACCGATGTGTAAAAAAACTGCCATATCGGCCGATATTATATCGGTGGCCGATATATCGTGCATCACTAATAAATATCCATCAATTTGTGTAGCGTCAAAAGACAAAAAAAGTTCACTCGCGACCTGCACAACGCCGTCCCCAGTCCCCCACACACACACACACAAGCTACTGCATCAAAGTTACTACTTATGATTAACATGGCATTCGTTTTGTGGCATTAACGTTATATAGTTAGTGTTACACGTTCAATAACATCAGCATATTATTTACCCGAACGTAGCAAGCATTACGCGTTCATACTAGCTCAGTTCCTTCCGTTGCTCATAGAGCCCTGAGTTTTACCCATTCTGCAATCTGTTAATAAAGTTTTCAATCAGACACATGTATAGAAAGGCTTTGTTTTATTATAACATTCGTTGCAGTAAAATCATTATGCCTCGTTTAAGTCATCCTGCGGAGCTAAAAGCTAAACGTCGGACGCGCCGCCGTTGTTGTAGAATTCCTCGTCAAAATCAATGGCGGACAAAAGCAGAAGTAAAAAATGTATACGCGCTTGCCGATTGGTGGTAACAGCAGAGGCGGGTGCAAGCGGTGTGTGACGTAATTGGCAGAATCGACTGTCAATCAATTTCATTGGTTGAGAGTAGGGATGCCCCGATCGATCGGCCACCGATCGTTATCGGCCGATAATCAGTATAAATATGCGATCGGGGAATTCCGATAATTAGTCATATTCGCAGATCGCGGAAACTGATCAAGTGGATATCTCACTCGCTTGTCTCAGACGCACAGGACCTGCAAACTGCTCCTCCTCCCTAGCCCCGCCCGTACCCGTGTAGAGTTTGTAAACACAGAGGAGGCGGACCTCCTCTGCTGAGTCTAGATAGTGCATTCGACCCGAGCTAACGTTAGCTACCTAGCTATCGTTACTGTTTAAACAAAATTACCCAGTCAACTATTCACTTTTAGTAGGCATTGTCTAACGGTATTTAGCCGGCTAGCTACTGATAGCTCCGGATATCAACAAATGCCCCAGGAAGTCTAGTAGTCCATGTTGATATCTCCGTTAGCTTGCGTTAGCTTGCGTTAGCTGACGTTAGTTCACAGTTCAAAACGAAATGGCCGATTGAACTAAATAGTTGTCTTAACGTCATCTAGCCGGCTAGCAGTAGCTACAGATAGCTCCTGATATCAATGTCTTATAACATTGATTGAATGCGTATTCGAGCTGAGGGCTTGCTGAATGTGAAATGACCAAAGCATAACGTTACCAATAGGGTCCCGCTGCAGCGCCGGAGAATCCTTTTTGGAGCTGGAGGCTACTAGAGTACACACAGACAGTGGAGCTGTTTGCAGATAGCAAGCATTTTGACTTGTTGCGTGGTGGCGATGTCTCGCAGATAATACAAGTACAAGTCTAATTATATAATATATATATTTTATTAAAAAAAAATATATAAAATAATTTTTAATTTCTTTTTAATCAAAAACGGCCGATATGGCTCACGACGATCGGTGATCGGTATCGGTGGCAAAAAACGTGATCGGGGCATCCCTAGTTGAGAGCTCTGGTTGAGACAATAGTATCCAGCTGCAGCCCAGCCGGTAGACCATACTGGGAGAACTAGTATCTAGCTGCAGCCCTGCAGAACATACTGGGAGAGAGATAGTGCTATTTCTTGATGTTTCCCGTTTTCAGGCTCTATCTGGGGACCGCTCAACAGCGCCCCCCACCCAACAGCTGAATTGCCAATGGCTGAATTGGAGTACTGCACTGTGCCGGTTAGGGCTGTCTTAAATGCTTCGAACGTTCGATTCGATGGCACAAGCTTCGAACATTAAAAAAAAAATCAAAGTTTATTAAAAAAAAAGAAAAAAAAAAAAAAATTGTTTCAATTTTTTTTTTACTTCGATTTGTGTGTGTGTAGGTGTGTGTGTGTGTGTGTGTGTGTGTGTGTGTGTGAACTACCCATCCCAGTTAGGACAGCCGAATCCCGTCCAATTTTTCGCCGTCGACTAAAGACTCACTTCTTCAACCATTATCTGAAATGATAAAAAAAAAAAAAAAAAAAAAAAAAATCTAACCGTGACTAACCTTACTGTCATGCACTTGTCCTAATAAACTAACCTACACTGTAACACGCAACACTTTGATGAACATTGTTACTCAGCTGATAGAGTTGTACCCTTCTTGCTGTCTTGTCGTTTTGGTGAGTTCTTTGTTTTTTTGTGGAAGTTGCCCTTCTTAAAAATGCATGAACATTCACTGATAATTGGTCTGTAGTGGAGTCTACAAGGTCTACATTGCCGGACCATGTAGAATCCGGACCTTGTAGACTGACATAATTCTGTGCATAGTTTAGTCTACACAGGCCATATTTCAAATAATCAAAATCTTACTTCATTCATCTTAAACATTCTTGATTTGGGGGATTGGTAGTTCCCATGAAATCTGAAGTTGTTCAAATAGGGCTGGGCGATATAACGATAAATATCGCGATATATTTTAATAATCGATATCGAATATCGAAATTTAAAAAAAAATCGAAAAATCGTTTTTTTTTTTTTTTTTTTTTGCAACAGGGCAGTTTTAAAACCAGAGACAGTGGACAGACTTGTCTTTCTTGCCTGCAACTTAAAGTAATGGCTTTGCTTGTCCAAATGACAATACTGACCAAATTCAGATTTCTTTTTCTCTTGTCCATTTATTTTGTTTGCTTTCTAATTTAAAATACATTTTGAAACCGTCTGTACACAGTAGGCTATGTGTGCTAGCAGAACTAGACTCCAGTCACGAGTCACAGTGCACATGTGCAGTGGTTTGTCCACCAAAAAAGCGCCAAAAGATCGAAAATAAACTAGCAGAGCCAGAACTGTTCAACTCCTCTGGAGCCACAGCCAGCAGAGAAGCCGGTTTACTTTAGCTTTTAAACCAGCTGCAGCCTGAGAACTGGAGTGTGAGGGGATGTAACACTAAAGATGGCGGCAATGACAAAGAATTGCTGCAAAATAAACATACATCTGTTGTTTATAAAAAAAAAAAAAAAAAAAATGTTTTTTTTTTTAATTTTTTTTATACTTATAACAATTCGATAATTATCGATATCGAGAAATAAAATAAAATTATCATATCGTTATCGCGATATGATTTTTTTCCATATCGCCCAGCCCTATGTTCAAACGACAACAGCGATCCACCTTGAATTAAATCACACAGCCGAGTGAAACCTTGTTGGATGCGTCAGTCACGAAAGGGGCTACTTAATTAATTAATCCAACCCACTTTATTTATAGAGCACATTTAAAAACAACAAAGTTTACGAAAGTGCTGTACAAGTCCCACAACATAAGATTAAAAAAAAAAAAAAAAAAAAAAAAAAATCTTCAAAGCTTCGAATTAAAATCGAAGCTCGGCCCCGAAGCTTCGATTGCCAAAAAAAGCTTCGAAGGTCAGCCCTAGTGCCGGTACAGATGGGTGAGTTATGGTGGATTCTGTGGCTCTGCAGCTGCATGCAGTCGCAAATCTAGCAGCAAGCTCCCGCTGACAACATCGTTGTCATTATTAGACCTGCTTGGTGAAGCAACGATGAAACAAATGTAATGATTGTTTCGTTCATCGCATAGGCCAGGGGTGCCCAACCTTTTTTGAACCAAGATCTACTTTTTAATTTGCCACCTAGCCGAGAGCTACCAGCCCAAATTTGTCCTACTCTCGGCTAAGATAAGATAAGATATTCCTTTATTGATCCCCTTGGGGAAATTCAGGCATAATAGCAGCATGGGGGAAGGGGGGGGGGGGGGGGGGTACAGGTAGTAAAAACAACACAAATGTCAATATAATTTACTATCTAACTAACTGAAAAATATATTCAGTGTCATAAGGTGCATAAGGCTAGTATTAGTAGTAATAGTATTACCCATTCAATATGCACATGACAGAAAATATTATATGCCATATAATATTTTCTGTCATGTGCATATTGAATGGGTAATACTATTACTACTAATACTAGCCTTATGCACCTTATGACACTGTGAATATATTTTTCAGTTAGTTAGATTCTAACTAACTGAAAAATATATTCACAGTATTCAGTGTCATAAGGTGCATAAGGCTAGTATTAGTAGTAATAGTATTACCCATTCAATATGCACATGACAGAAAATATTATATGCCATATAATATTTTCTGTCATGTGCATATTGAATGGGTAATACTATTACTACTAATACTAGCCTTATGCACCTTATGACACTGTGAATATATTTTTCAGTTAGTTAGATTCTAACTAACTGAAAAATATATTCAGTGTCATAAGGTGCATAAGGCTAGTATTAGTAGTAATAGTATTACCCATTCAATATGCACATGACAGAAAATATTATATGCCATATAATATTTTCTGTCATGTGCATATTGAATGGGTATATAATATAATATGCTATTTTATATATCATTGTAACAGTGTAGTGTAGGACTTACAAGAATGACAAGACTGTAACTGTAACTTCTCAAGTTTATTTCACACTCTGCATACACACTGACAACACACACACTCAGTTCAATGGGCATGAGAAAACATGTGTTTACATTGCCAAAGCAAAAGTGGAACAATACAATAAAAATATATGTACAATCAAAAAAGGAATAGGAATGATGTGTAAACAGAGCCGTCACATTGCAAAATGGAATACAATCAAAAAACAATTCCACAAAAAGGTCTGTCAACAGTCACTGATAGTTCTCCTTTATCTGTTTTTTTTTTTTTTTATGTCTCTACCTTAGTGAGAACGCTGGCACTGGGAAGAGGTAGCTAGTTTTTCAATGTCTGGGTTGTAGGAGCTGGTTGCAAGCCTCAGGCAGTCCACAAGATGGTCATCTGTTAATGTGGTTCTGTACTTGGACTTGATGATCTTCATGTGAGAGAAAGCAGACTCACACAGGTAGGTTGATCCAAAACATGCTGTTAAGTTCATGGCACATCTCCTGAGATTGGGGTACTTCTCAGGCAGCAGTAGCTCCCAGAACTCTGCCTTCATCCCTTGTGTTGCCCTGGCTTTAATCTCAATGTCAGTTTGAAGTGTGAGGATCTCGTTCTCCACAGCATGGCTGTCCAGATTAAACAGTGTGGCCACTTTGGATGTGATGTCATCCACATCTACAGTTCCAAATGGAAAACACATGTAGCTTGCAACAGGTTCAAGTATTGAAAAGTCTGTGAAGCGCTTATCAAACTCTGACAAGATGCTTTGAACTTGCTCCTCATAATGTGTGCAATCAAACTGTGCGGTGTCCTCACCCTGACGTTGAAGTTCTGCTTGCATGTGAGGAAAGTCGCGTAGGTCACTGCGTTGCAGCCTTCTCGCCCACATGGTGAGCTTGCTTTTAAAAGCATTCACTGAGCTGATCATGTTTATTACACATTTATCCTTTCCCTGCAGCTCTAAATTCAGGTTATTCAGCATGCCAGTGACATCGGTCATGAATGCCAAATTCAAAAGCCAGTTGTTGTCCTCTAGATGTGTATATTCGGCATGTTTAGCAAGCTTGAGAAACTCTTTAATTTCAGGCAGCAACTCGCTGAATCTCTCCAGAAATTTACCTCTGCTCAGCCACCTTACATCTGTGTGCAGCAGCAGGTCTGTGTGCTCCGCCCCTGTCTCCTCCATATGTGCACGAAATAGCCTCCTCTGTAGGCTCCTTGCCCTGACAGAGCACACAATCTTCATAGCGATATCCATAACTTCCTTCATATTTAAAATCTTTGCACACAGCACTTGTTGGTGAATTATGCAGTGGTAATTAAGGAAGTCCGGGAAAGCGTCGCTTTTTTTGCACAGTCCGATGAACCCATTATTACAGCCAACCATGGCTGGTGCCCCATCGGTTGTAATAGAGATGAGTTTATGGAGGGGTAGGTTGCTCTGCTTAGCGAACTCCATGAAGGCTTGAAAGATGTCTTCACCTTTAGTGTATCCTTTAAGAGGCAATATGGTGAGCAGCTCTTCTTTTGCGCTCATGTCGTCAAAGGCCATTCTAATGTAAATACATAGCTGTGCCACATCTACCATATCAGTCGATTCATCGAACTGCAGGGAATAACACTCGCATGTATTAATGTCCCTCATGAGTTGCTGGTGGACATCTTCGGACATTTCCTCACAGCGCCGGGTCACAGTATTACGTGACAGCTGAAGGTCTTTAACAGCATCCATAATCTCCGTGTGATACTTGGAATTACCGAAGAGTGAATCGGCAGCGGCAGTCAATGCCTCTTTTACACATTCGCCGTCTTTAAAGGATTTTTTCTTTTTAGCGAGAATGTGACTGACACGATAAGAAGCAATTGTTGCAGCTTTTGCCTTGGTGCTGGGCTTCGTAAAAGTAGACTGTTGTCCCACTAGTGAAGACTTCAGCTGCTGGAGTGCTGTTCTTCGTAGTACTGTTTTTGGAGGAAAATCCGCGCGGTGTTTCTTGTGCATCGTTGTATAATGCCGCTCCAAATTACCCTTTTTCGGCACAGCCACAGTTTGTTTACAAATCAGACATACTGACTTTGCGTTGAAATAAACAAAAAAGTAAGCCTCCTCCCACTCTTCATGGAAATGATATGTTTTTGGTCTTTTGGCTGCTCCGGTTCTGCTTGCGGCGCTGACGCTGGTGCTATCCGGCAGCTCATCGGAGGCGGCGTTGGAGCTGCTCCCTGGCGGCGGCGGCGGCAGGCGCAGCTCGTCGGAGGGTCCTGGCGGCGGCGGCAGTGAAGTCTTGCTTGCGTTGTTGAAAACAAGCGTCCTCTGAATGAACCTCTTTTTAGCTGGTGGTGTTCCATTTATCTTGCAGTTTCGAGTGACTGGTCTCAGAGCCACGTTTATACTGTACCTGCCAGGTGATGGGCCCGACCCCCACTCATGCCACTCCATGAAAACAAAGGCATCAATTTGCATCCCTATGGTGAAGCTCGCTGTCCGGAATGTAGACGGTATCGATTGGCGCAGGCTGCCTTTTATACACAGGACTGCTCGAACGTGTATTGTCCTCCCCTCCAAATCAAATCAAATTAAATGATTTTCCAAAATAATCTCGCGGCCTACTTGAAACCAGCGCGCGACCTACCGGTCGATCGCGATCGACTGGTTGGGCACGACTGGCATAGGCTATTTAATTTTAGCTTATTTTAATACAATTCAAATAATCAAATTGTGCTTAGAGGGAATTATTTTCACCGGACATTAAGACCGGAGAGATTAAATATGTCGGACTTCAACAGATTTTGCCGGTCAAATACCGGTAATTACCGGCTAACGGAAACGCTGGTACACTCTATTACCTGAGTGATGAGGGACGCCTAAGGAAGACTGCTAACGCCTTCGGCTTAGCGAGATCCACTGTGTCAATCATAATCAGGCAGACGTGTAGAGCCATCACTGTCCACCTCAGACCAAAATACATCAAGCTGCCATTTACTGCCCCCGAGGCAGAGGAGATAGTGGCTGGATTTCTCCAGGATCATGGATTTCCGCAAACGCTAGGCGCAGTGGATGGGACCCACGTAGAGATCAAACAGCCATCGAGCAACGCCATGGATTACATAAACAGGAAGGGCAAGTTCTCCCTGAATGTCCAGACTGTATGCGACCACAAATACAGGTAGGTCTAATCATATATGCACCCCCTCTTCTGTTCAACTGTGTCTGTGAGATAACACTGCTTCCCATTGCCATTTGCCAGTGATAATGGTGGCATAACAGTAGCCTAGACCTTGATCTGGGTCACCTTCATTTGTTTTCTCTGTATTTCTATTGCATTGACAAATTAAAATCACGTTTGGATTTAAAAGGTGCTATATTTCTGTGTCTTACAGATTCATGGATGTAGTCATCAAGTGGCCTGGAAGTGTCCATGACGCGCGTGTCTTTGCCAATTCACAAGTGAACACCCATCTCAAAACTGGGAAGATACCGTCTGGAAAAGCAGATAGTGGAAGATGAGGAACCCATACCAATCTTTCTGTTGGGTGACCCTGCCTATCCCCTTCTCCCTTACCTCATGAAGGAGTACTCGGGTGGAGGCTCTACCCCATCTGAACAGTATTATGGACTTTGTTTGTGTAGGGCCCGCATGGTTATAGAGTGTTCATTTGGTCGGCTCAAGGCCAGGTTCTCAGCCCTGAGGTGGCCCATGGACATAAATCTTCACGACCTGCCATGTGTGATTTATGCATGCTTTGTCCTACACAATTATTGTGAGGTCAGCAACAACCCTGTAGATCACCACGTTGAGCAGGAAGCCATACAGGGTGACAAGGATCTGCAGCCTCCCACACAAACAAACAGCTATATCACGGATAGGGATGCCCCGATCGATCTGCCACTGATCGTTATCGGCCGATAATCAGTATAAATATGCGATCGGGGAATTCCGATAATGAGTCATATTCGCCGATCGCGGAAACTGATCAAGTGGATATCTCACTCGCTTGTCTCAGACGCACAGGACCTGCAAACTGCTCCTCCTCCCTAGCCCCGCCCGTACCCGTGTAGAGTTTGTAAACACAGAGGAGGCGGACCTCCTCTGCTGAGTCTAGATAGTGCATTCGACCTGAGCTAACGTTAGCTACCTAGCTATCGTTACTGTTTAAACAAAATTACCCAGTCAACTATTCACTTTTAGTAGGCATTGTCTAACGGTAGGGATGCACCGATATGAAAATTGGCCGCCGATACCGATTGTTCAACTAACACTATCGGCCGATACCGATATTTGTATATAGGGGTGGACGGTATAAACGGTATACGGTATAAACGGTATGAATTTGCTCTACGGTATGGATTTTGAGTATACCGTGTAACCGGTAGTGCAGCTCTAAAATAGCAATGACGTCATGTAACCACAGCGCGACTATTTCACTCGCATTTGCCCCTAAAAATAGATAGAATTAGTCATAGATAATAGATATGTGCGAACTGGAAAAAGTTATTTAGGAGGCTTCGCGCAGTGGGCGTGCCAGCCCCTACCGCACGCATGTAAACACGGATCTAGTAGTCTAGTGGGACGGGACACGGGAGCTGTCGGCGTCTCCCTGAGCTAACGTTAGCTTAGCTACCGTTACAAAATGACCCAGTCAACTATTCACTTTTAGTTTAATACATGATGGGGCATTGTCTAACCGAACGGTATCTAGTCGGCCAGCTACCGATAGCTCCTGACATCAACAAACGCTCCACAAAGTCTAGTACTAGAGACGTGTATGCTACCTGTTAGCTCACGTTAACGCAAATTAGTTCACCGTTCAAAACGAAATGTCCCATTGAACTAAATAATTCACTGAGGCGTTGTATTAACGTTATATATGCAGTAGCTACAGATAGCTCATGATATCAATGTCTTATAACACTGATTCGATGCGTATTCGAGCTGAGGGCTTGCTAACGTTATAATACCAATACAATAGGGTCCAGGTGCAGCGCCGGAGAATCCTGGCCGTAGCTCTGCTCGAGGCTACTAGAGTATAGGTCCAGGTGCAGCTCAGGAGAATCCTGGCCGTAGCTGGAGGCTACTAGAGTACACACAGACAGTGGAGCTTGTTGCGTGGTGGCGATGTCTCGCAGATAATACCAGTACAAGTCTAATTATATAATATATATATTTTATAAAAAAAAAAAAAAAAAAATTATATAAAATATTTTTTTTTTATCAAAAACAATGATACCGTGATATATACCGTTACCGTCTATGCTTCAAATTATACCGTGATATAAATTTTAGACCATACCGTCCACCCCTATTTGTATTTAAGTATTTGTAAAAAAAAAAATTTTTTTTTTAAATTTTTAAATTTTTTTTTTAATGAAACTACTGTATATTTGTATGTGTATGTTTGTATTTGTAGGCCTCTTTACTTACTTAAAAAAAGGAAACATCAAGAAATATGTTTATGGTATCACTATCTCTCTCCCAGTATCGTCTTGCGGCCTGCAGCGGGATACTATTCTCTCAACCAGAGCTTTCAACCAATGCAATGGAACCATTTTGATTGACAGTCGATTCGGCCAATTACGCCACACCGCTAGCACCCACCTCCTGCTGTCCTTACCACCAATCGGCAAGCGTTTATAAATTTTTCTACTTCCGGGCATGCCGCCATTGTTCTGTTTGCGAGAGCACAGAACACACTTAACGTAGCTACGTTAGCTGCCCCGGCCCGCCGACCGGCGCTCCACGCATGACCAAATGAGACATAATGATTTTACTGCAACAAATGTTATAATAAAACAAAGCCTTTCTATACATTTGTCTGGTTGAAAACTTTATTAACAGATTGCAGAATGTGTAGTTGGGTACGGAATGAGCAACGGAATGGAACCGAGCTATGAACGGACTAACGGAGTAATGCCTTGTTTACTGCTATGTTCGGGTAAATAATATGCTTGTTATTGAACGTGTAACACTTCATTTTAACAGCAGATACTTTCTTAAATGCCATCTTCCCGAGAGAGGGTGTTGACGGGGAGTTGTGTTATTAATAGCATTGAACAGCTAACCGAAAGCTAGCGTTAACTATTGTTAAAGGTTTAGCCATAACGTTACCTTGGCTAAAGTTAATGCAGCAATAATGACTGCAGACCTGCAAGCAAAGTACAGCAAGTTGACAAAGGAGTATTCCAACGCAAATCACATTTTCACCAGTAACGTTAGTCTTGCATCTAATAGCTAATAACGTAGCTACGTTAGCTGCCCGGCCCGCCGACCGGCGCTCCACGCATGACCAAATGAGACATAATGATTTTACTGCAACAAATGTTATAATAAAACAAAGCCTTTCTATACATTTGTCTGGTTGAAAACTTTATTAACAGATTGCAGAATGTGTAGTTGGGTACGGAATGAGCAACGGAATGGAACCGAGCTAATGAACGGACTCGGAGTAATGCCTTGCTGCTATGGGTAATAATAATATGCTGATGTTATTGTCCGTGTAACACTAACTATATAACGCTAATGCCACAAAACGAATGCCTTGTTAATCATAAGTAGTTACTTTGATGCAGTAGATTGTGTGTGTGTGTGGGGGGCGGCGGGCGTTGTGCAGGTAGGTCGTGAGTGAACTTTTTTTTTGCCTTTTGCCGCTACACAAATTGATGGGTATTTATCGGCGACTGCTATCGGCACATTTGAGCTTATCGGCCGATAGCAGTCAACAAGGCACTTATCGGCGGATACCGATACCCGACCGATATATCGGTGCACCCCTATTTAGCCGGCTAGCTACTGATAGCTCCGGATATCAACAAATGCCCCAGGAAGTCTATTAGTCCATGTTGATATCTCCGTTAGCTTGCGTTAGCTGACGTTACTTCACAGTTCAAAACGAAATGTCCGATTGAACTAAATAGTTGTCTTAACGTCATCTAGCCGGCTAGCAGTAGCTACAGATAGCTCCTGATATCAATGTCTTATAACATTGATTGAATGCGTATTCGAGCTGAGGGCTTGCTGAATGTGAAATGACCAAAGCATAACGTTACCAATACAATAGGGTCCCGCTGCAGCGCCGGAGAATCCTTTTTGGAGCTACTAGAGTACACACAGACAGTGGAGCTGTTTGCAGATAGCGAGCATTTTGACTTGTTGCGTGGTGGCGATGTCTCGCAAATAATACAAGTACAAGTCTAATTATATAATATATATATTTTATAAAAAAAAAAAAAAAAAAAAAAACTTTATATAAAATAATTTTTAATTTCTTTTTAATAAAAAACGATCGGTATCGGATCGGTATCGGCCGATATGGCTCACGACGATCGGTGATCGGTATCGGTGGCAAAAAACGTGATCGGGGCATCCCTAATCACGGACTCTAATGAGGAACGTGGAAGGAGAGTGAGGAGAATCCTCACCATGTACCTTGACCCTTAATGGACTAAAGTATGGATGTATGTACAGTGACCAAGGTAGTACTCAGTACTTACCGTGTAATTATACAGCAGCCATGTCAATTACATTTGTTGTTGATTCAACTAACAAGCCACTTGTGTATCCCCCCAGTTATTAGTTCACCTCATCCACATGATCATTAGGGTATATTTAGCAGATATTAATAGGCTTCATGCCTAAACTCCTCTGCTTCCTGAAAGTAAACTAGCATCAGGGGAGGAAATTAGGCCACTTTACTCGCCAAATGAGAGTATTTTTTACGTTTGGCGAGTGATTCATGAAGAGCACTCGCCAGTCTGGCGAGTACTAGTAATTACAAAACAAAACAAAAAAATTATTCTGCAATCTGCTGATTCGCTCACTGGCACAAGCCGAAATCTGACTCCCCCCTTGATTCCTCCCATTTGCGCATCATAATAATCCGACCATAACCAATGAACATCATCGTTGTACAGATGCGCTCTAAGCTCCTCCAATGAACACTCGTTTTCTAGAAGATGTCGCGCATCTAGGGGAAGTGGACAGACCACTGCGCGCAGACCTACAAACTCCTGTCACCGGCTTGACAACGTAGACACACTTAGACAAAAACACATTGTGGATGAAAATAATTGCATGTAGAGTCGTCGCTTTCGGATATCAGTGCGGTCTGACATGGGGACGAACAGCACAGGACGTTCACCTTCGAGTCGGATGAGAATGACAAGTGGACGTGAGGCTAACCAGCATTAGCCGGCTAGCTACCTAGCATCAAGCTACCATAACGCGCATTCAACATAGTGGACTATACTGAGCGGCTTTGCTTAAATGCAGCCGAGTGACATTTTATTATTACCGGGTTTCCCCCCATATCACCACTCGCCCATATGCCCTTCACAACGGTGATGTTGTCATACACTTGGCATTCAGAATACACCTGCTTAACCCCTAGCGTTGTCAACTTGTCATGAGATTCGGTTCCAATGTATTGTCATCATACAGCACAAGTACAGTACAACCAGAATACGTTTGGTATCCAACCAGAGTGTGTAACAAGTCAAGTTATTTTATTTAGCTATTACATTACAGTGAAATACTTGGTTCTTTCACTGCCCAGTCCAACCTAGACCAGCCCAAACCAGTCCAACGGTCCCAGCCCAACCCAGTCCAACCTAGACCAACCCAGTCCAACCTAGACCAGCCCAACCCAGTCCAACCTAGACCAGCCCAACCCAGCATCTTTCACTGCCTAGTTCAGCCCAACCCAGCCCAGCATCTTTCACTGCCTAGTTCAGCCCAACCCAGCCCAGCATCTTTCACTGCCTAGTTCAACCCAACCCAGTCCAGCCCAGCATCTTTCACAGCCCAGTTCAGCCCAACCCAGTCCAGCCCAGCATCTTTCACTGCCTAGTTCAGCCCAACCCAGTCCAGCCCAGCATCTTTCACGGCCCAGTTCAGCCCAACCCAGTCCAGAATAGTTCCCTCTTTCATGTTAATATGTGATATCCTAATATTTTGAAGAGTAGACAGTGTGATTAATACATGTTGTATGCTAATATTGTGGAGAGAAGAGACTTATTAATGTTTTATGCTAATAAATATTTTAAAGAGTAGAGACACGGTGTGATTATTATTACTATGATTGAAAATCAATTTAGACGAAGACATACAAAGAAGTAATTATCACAATTAGCGATTTATTTTTGGCTGGTAAAAAAATCAGTTTGGCTGGTAAAAAAAATCATCTACTCGCCAGTTGGCTGGTAAGCCAAAAAGTTAGTTTCCTCCCCTGACTAGCATGTTTGCTCCCTGTCTTATATTATTGGATTAAGTGATTGATCAGGTGTACAGCAGACCTTGGGCACACCCAGCACACACCTGATTTTTTTTTTGGTCTTTTCCCCCCTCCATTTTCCTCCAATTTTCTCCCATCCCAATGTTAGTCGTTATGCCAATTCCCAATCCCCTTCCTGGTCGCTGCGCACTTACCCCCCACAGTCGGTCTGGGAGAGTGGAGGCTATCACGTGCTTCCTCCGACACACGTCCAGCCAATCAACCGCTTCTTTTCACCTGGCAGCGCGGATTCTCATTGAGAGGGCGTAGCGTGTGGAAGGATCACACTATCCCACTCAAGTCCTATCCGCGCTTAGCAGGCACCCCGACCGAACTGTAGGAGTCGCTGTTTACATCGACCCGGACCCACCCCGCCAGCTTCTCCCATCCTGTAATACTGCCAATTGTATTAGTGTGAACGGCCAGCCAAGCTGGCGACAACCCCGGAGCTGTGAGCTGGATTCGAACAGGCGAATCTAGCCACTCCGGGGTTTGGTGACGAACGCAATCTCCGTTACGCCACCTGACCGCCCTAGCACACACCTGATTAATCACCTACTCCAATAGTATAGGCAGGGCTGTACAGTGCGACACTGACGTCAGTCTGTGCGATGAATGAATTGACTTCAGTATAGTGTTGTCAAAAATATCGAAGTATCGATACTGAATATTTAAAACGGCTTCGATACTCATTTCCCGAAGTACCGATACTTTCTGCAGTATCGGTACCAGCTGGCTTGCTCCCGCAAGTTGTTGACAGACAGACGCGCTGCCAGAGCCTTGCCCTTGCGCCTCCTCCTCCTCCTCCTCGCTCAGAGCAACAGACACAAGCTGCTGCAGCCTCCTCCCCCTCACAGCCGGGCAGCGCAGCCCTGTCTTCAGTTTGTAAACAACGCTATTATTAGCTAACGTTAGCTGTCGTTCCTCCGTTAGCTTAATGCTAGCTAGCTGGCCACCTATTACTTCATGGAAACGGAGTAATGTCAAGCCGAGCCCACTACACCAGTACACGCATGAACTCGACACAACTACCCCGTTTCCAACGTTAGGTCGAGCGGAGCCGGAGCCCATCCTACACTAGTACACGCATGAACTCGACACAACTACCCCGTTTCCAACGTTAGGTCGAGCGGAGCCGGAGCCCATCCTACACCAGTACACGCATGAACTCGACACAACGTTACCCCGCCTCCATGAAGTGTCCAATTAGCAGCAATGTTGTTGAAAATGTAACGTTAATAAATGCTCCGAGCATAGCTCCGGAGAATCTCCCTCTCTCTCAAGTACCCTTGTTTTCGGGTCATAACTAGAAAGGTGCGCTCAGTAGACATAAAATCTCCAGCAGCCACTCTCTTTCTCTCTCTCTCTGATCTAAAGATAAACAAAGGGTTTTAAAAGTGTATTTATCTTCTCGTATAGTACCAGAGAGAAGCTGAGGAGAATCAACCAGCAACAAAAGCAAAATTTGTTAAAAAAAAAGATAAAAAAGAATTATAATTTTTTTTTGGTATCGAAAGTATCGAAAGTATCGATACTTTTCAAGGTATCGTATCGAAGTCGAAATTCCAGTATCGTGACAACACTACTTCAGTAGCACTGGTGCGATGGCCCGTGGCGCAAGCAAAAAAAAAAAAAAAGTGTGACGGTAAATTGAATGGACCACGGCGCCACGCTATCCACTTGGTACTTGTAGTCTCGTGCGATTAAAAACAATGTCCCGTCTCGCGTAGAGTCCATAATCAAACACCAAATCCCATAATCCCTAGCGAACAATATCCCTGCGACTAAGTTGCGAGCTCAATGTACAGTGACTGGGTGACTTCGACAAGATGACGCGCTTTTTTAAGGTATTAAATCCAACAAAAGAAGTACAAGATCAAAACCCCAAACGAGCCCGAGAGGGACCACCGTTAATAGAAACGAGACAAAAGGATTAGATTAACAAGATGTACAGATATAATGCAGAGTGGGAAAATGATTTTCCGTGGATATTTTTTAATGAGGAAGCGCAGCTATTATTATTCTGTCACTGGTGCCGGGAGACTCCGGAAAAGATCCGATCAGAGAATCCCTATGATCAGGTAATCCCTATTACCTATAGGCCATTACAGGGTAGAATCTGCTGAGCGCGTCTCCTGTGTATTGTTGTAATGACCAACAGGGACCGATAGGGAGCGCAGTGATTGCCGGACGCACCAGCCATTTTGCCAAGGTTCGCTCTGTGAGTACACTCGTTTTATAAAAATGATTTAAAATGTTTATGAGCAAGTCCGAGCTTCCAGAACCCATCGTGAAGCTGTGTTAAACCCATATTGTACGCTGGGTATCTTTGAAATTCAGATCTGATATATTATTGACCCACCCCGAGCCCCGCGATCACGCTTGGTTGTTTGATTCCTGGATGATCGCCCCGTATAAATAAGTGGCTGCGGTCACAAAAGCCCCAGGCTTGCAAACCGAAAGTCACGAAAGGGGCTACAATCCATTATGAATTGAAAATGGGGGACCCTGATGTAAACAAGACGAAAGTCTCTCTGGTCTGCATCCCCTTAACAATTGTTTGTATTGAGCCGTACTGTACCCATTCTGCAATCTGTTAGTAAAGTTTTCAATCAATCAATGCTGCATCGGGCCACGCTGAATTATACTAACCTCCACAGCCTGACTAGCTATGCTAAAGTAGCTAGCTAGCATCCCCCTTGCTAATACTAATAGCAACCCGATATGAGTGCAACAGCATAGGAGCAAGGACTAAAACGTTACGTCGCAGTCCGGTGCGTTATTTGAATACACAATAATCAGAACAAACAGCTTACCTTTTGAAAGTCCGGGTGTATGTTTTTAACGCCGCCAACTTGCCAAGGGTTCTGAGCATAGATATATGGTTCTGAGCGCGTGTTATAATCACTCAGCAGCGGAAGTGACTCGAAGAAAGTGTTCTACGCAGGCGCGTGACCTAGCCACCGGCATGACTGCAGCACCCCCTATAGACCTGGCATGCATATTACATCAATAACGCCGACATTTACTCACACTTTTACAGCCTCGTCTGCACACAGAATTCCATCCCAAAACACTAGTCTAAACGCAAAATTAAAAGTGAGATCGCAAGACAACTTTTGCGGTTTCTGTTCAGACTCTCTCGAGTCTAAACCTGGCCTTAGTCTTCTTCTTCTTCTTTGGAATTAATGGCGGGTCGCAACCACAGAAAGGCGCATACCGCCACCTACTGTATAACCCAGCAACTGGAGCGGATAAGGCAAGAACCCGGCAGCGTGAACACTTAAGGTAACGCACTTGTGCTTCCGCATTGCTCTGATTGGCCCACTGACCCCACGTGATGTTAAGCGACCTACTCGCGGAAATGTAATGTTAATCGGCGGAATGTACATATTTATCAAAACAACTACCAGCTTCACTCTACCAGATTCACTCATAAACGTTATATAACATAACGTTATATGCTGTTATTTCGCGTTTTATTCATAACGTTATATGCTGTTATTTCGCGTTTTATTCATAACGTTATGGGTTTGAATCACTGAATGAATGAATGAATGAAAACTTTATTTAACAGATTGCAGAATGGGTACAATACAGTACGGCTCAATACACACAATTGTTAAGGGGATGCAGACCTGAGAAAGACGTTTGTCTTGTTTCCATCAGGGTCCCCCATTTTCAATTCATATAGACATTTATGACATACCCTCTGAGCAATTTTACGTTGAATAGACGTTTAAAAGACGTCTAAATGGCCCATAGACGTCTAGGCTAAATTCGGTCTAGAATGGGGTGAAAAGTGAAAGTTTGGTAGACGTCTATTCTAGACGTGTTTTCAACGTCTAAGCTTAGACGTGTTTTGAACGTCTAAGCTTAGACGTTGTTTCAACGTCATGACATAGACGTCTAAAATCAGTCTAGAATGGGGTGAAAAGTGAAAGTTTGGTAGACGTCTATTCCAGACGTGTTTTGAACGTCTAAGCTTAGACGTTTTTTGAACGTCTATGTTTAGACATTGTTTCAACGTCATGACATAGACGTCTAAAATCAGTCTATAATGGTGTGAAAAGTGAAAGTTTGGTAGACGTCTATTCCAGACGTGTTTTGAACGTCTAAGCTTAGACGTTTTTTGAACGTCTATGTTTAGACGTTGTTTCAACGTCATGACATAGACGTCTAAAATCAGTCTAGAATGGGGTGAAAAGTGAAAGTTTGGTAGACATCTATTCCAGACGTGTTTTGAACGTCTAAGCTTAGACGTTTTTTGAACGTCTATGTTTAGACGTTGTTTCAACGTCATGACATAGACGTCTAAAATCAGTCTAGAATGGGGTGAAAAGTGAAAGTTTGGTAGACGTCTATTCTAGACGTGTTTTCAACGTCTAAGCTTAGACGTGTTTTGAACGTCTAAGCTTAGATGTTGTTTCAACGTCATGACATAGACGTCTACCAAACTTTACATTAAAGCATGAGCGTTGAAAATGCATTGTTTAAACATTAACACATCAATAACATGGAATAGTCAAAAGTTAGCCATTTTTAGATTTTTTTTTATTTTAAAATACTAAAGGCCGGCCCAACACACACATACATAGCAACTGAACATTTTGAAGATTAAAGATAGAGCTGATAGCAGATCTATTTGAGCTAAGGGGCGGCGCAGAGAGGGTCGCATCCTCCCAGTCTTCAGCTTCAGCACTTCGAGACAGCCGGAGAGGGTTGCATCCTCCTAGTCTTCGGCACTTCGAGACAGCCGGAGAGGCGCAGAGGGGGTCGCATCCTCCCGGTCTTCAGCACGGGACGTCCAACACTCCTGGACAGCCACTCACAGGGAGACAGGGAGACGGGACAGGCGTTAATACAGCTCACGTGATTGTGATGGGCGGACATAGCAATAGATACAAGTGGTAAGCATTAGTAGGTTACAGCAGTAGGGATGACCCCCGGTTCTAAATGGGAACCGGTACTATATTAGAAAATACCGGAGTATTTATAAGCTCTGACGTCATCGGTACTGCTATCGATACTCTAGAGAAATTATTATTATTATTTAAAAGTTGTGAACGATCTCTCCTCTCTGTCTCTGCACGAGAAGCGAGCCGCAGCGAGTCATTATTACACACTCCTCGCGAGTCGCTACACATACGGGTACTTCTTATACATACGGGTACTCCTTAATGAAAGTGCTGTCCCCGTGCTGAAGCGCGCTGCACACAGACAGCTCTGCCTCTGAGTCTGCATGCACTGAGTCGTGATGGCGGATAGAGCGAAGCGTTCTAAAGAAGGCAGATATGTTGTTTTTTCTGCATAAGAACTGTTAGGATAATTTTCTAGGTTCTTTAATCTTGTTTGTTTGAACTTCTGTTAGCCTTTTGCATTTGTTGTTTATTATAAAAAGTCTATAATTCAGAGTCAGACACATTTAAAACATTGTTGCTGCTGTTGCTGAAGAAATTATATTAATTTATTATATTTATTTATAAAGTTATATAAAAGAACATTGCTGCTGCTGTTGCTGAAGAAATGATATTTATAATACTTATTTATAAAGTATTAAAGTTGTATAAATAATAAAGCAATGTCGATTCTGTTCTTAATTAATTGTCTTTTTTTCTTGCAAAAAAATAAGCAAAAAGAACCGATAAGAGTATCGATAAAGTACCAAACCGTTAAGCAGTATCAATAAGAGTAGCAGTATCGATAAAATCCTAACGATACCCATCACTGTACAGCAGTAAGCCTTAGGTTGCACAGTAAATTATGGCCAATTCGTTTTATATTGTTTAATAGTTAAATAAATAAATGAAGCAATCTTTTTTGTATTCCCCCCCCCCGAAAATCGTACGTACCGAACCGTGGATTTTGTGTACCGTTACACCTCTAGTAAGCATATATGTGAATAGAATAGAAGTACTTAACCCAGCAATGAAACCACGGACAGAAGACGGTAAGGAGCCGATCCATTGCCTCGTGGTGCACGTAGAACAGTCACTGCAATCTTGGCCAAGACCCCGAGACATCCACCACCTTGGTCCGCACTAAGAGACGAGCACTCAGAGAGATGGGGGGCGTTGGGGGTTAGAGAGTTCCCATGTTTGTAGTGGGTGGAGATGGAGAAATAAATACATGTAGTGAGCATATGCATACATGGTGAAAGTAGAATCATAGTATATAAGAATTTTGCAATTGAGTAATAGATAGAACTACTGCAGGCGTATGGATACAGGATGAGATACAAGACAGGAAGCATTTGAACCTTTTATTTTTTTCAATATATTATAATTAGCAGTTTACAATGAATAAAAAAAATTTCCCCCTCCCTCCCTCCCACCCCCCTTGAGACATGTCTCCGTTAGTATGCCCCACTTGGAGCATACGCATTTATAAATAAATAAAAAATAAATAATAATTGGGACAAGGTCAAATGACAAATAACCCTAACCCGTGGTGAAAATCCGCCTAAAATATATACCTAGGTAAATAAAATATTGCTCCACTTCTACAAGGCCATTTGCATATTATTGGTATCTAGGGACATCTATGGACATCAGGGAACGTAATCACAGTGTCAGAAATATTGTGTCTATTACTAGGCTTGCTTTGTGATATTATTCATGCTGTGATGTGAACGTTAGTTTACCTTCAATGGAGAAGTGCATTAAATAATTTTAATGCAAAAAAAGTGTCCTCTGTTCTTTCAATTCAGCATGGTCTATCTGTCACAGAACACGTTCCATTGTGGGCAGAGTGTATGCTTGGTTTCATTCCAGCCTTGCCTAAACACCAGCTGATGATTTCACTAATTGGCTCACCTCTTCAACTAACTCACCTGGCAATGTATAGTTAAAATGAAAACTTGGCCGATGATGGAATGAGTTTGAGACCCCTGGTCTATTCCTTTCCAAAAAAATTACTTTTACTTTTTAGTACATTTAAAAGTAGGAATTTTTTTTACTTTTACTCAAGTGTGTTTTTAGCCAGATACTTTGACTTTTACTTTAGTCAGATTTTGAGACAGTACCCATACTTTCACTTAAGTATAATTTCTGGGTACTTTTTACACCCATGTACCGTACTATACCGGAGATGGAGCAATACATACATCATGTAGTGAGCATATGCATACATGGTGACAGTAGAATCATAGTATAATATAATAATACCTGTCCATCATTTTATTGGTGCAGTCCCGGACACTCCTATCACCATCAATGTGGATATCTGAAATGAATGTCATGACATACAGTACTGTTACATTTGTGACATATATGATATGCAAATATACAGTACTGTTACCCATAGATCTTGACAGAGTGTATTTACATATGATGGGGATGAGACTGTACATTAGGAGGGGGTGGGTGGGTGGGAGAGAAATATACACACGGTGGGGAGAGAATATATACATACGGTGGGGGGAGAAGACTGTATATTAGGAGGGGGTGGGTGGGAGAGAATATACAGTGGGGAGGGGACTGTCTATTAGGTGGGGCGGTTTGGACATAGGAAATTTGTCTTTTCTCTGTCCTGTTGGAGGTAAAGAGCATAGGATGTACATCAGACTGAAGGTTTTGGACCTCACTATGAAGCATATTGTAAAACATGCAGTTCACTTAAGTATCTTTGTGCTAATTCCCTGCCTAGCTCATCTTGACTCGTGTCCTTACATGCCAAGTCACATTGGGATGTCTATAGGGCTTGGTAAGTTTAGTTAACCACAGCTAGCTGCAGAGTCTAGTCTTGAGAGTGTGCTTCTTTTTCTGAGTACAAATCATCAATGGCATTTACATACCGTATGAAGATTAGCGAGTGGTGAAGGAACGGTGACACCGAGGACAGTTGAATGATGGCGACTCACAGCACAATTCTCTTTGTATTTCTAAAAAAAAAAAACAGCCTGCACAAAATGTGCAGAGTAATCACTCATTTGTCCATATCAGCAGTTCACTTGGACTAAATACATCATTTACATACTACAAATATCTCAATAACTATATATTTGAAGAACATTTCAGCTTAGATTGAATAGGCCCCAATGGCCCATCTGCTTGTAGCTGAATTAACCAACTAAAACGTTTATTTTAAATGCACAATATACAATTTCACATTAAACGATACCATTGGTAGCTTAATCAGGTATTAGCTTATCCTGACTGGTTTTATAAACATATCAAACATCAATTATGAACATGCTAATTTGCTGTTGGCTATAACAGCTACATCAGGGGACCCTGATGTAAACAAGACGAAAGTCTCTCTGGTCTGCATCCCCTTAACAATTGTATGTATTGAGCTGTACTGTACTGTACCCATTCTGCAATCTGTTAATAAAGTTTTCAATCAATCAATCAACTCACTTGAAACGGTGTCTTTCTCTGTCGGCAGCTTGTGTGCTAAGTCGAGATACGTTAGCTATTATATATATATATATTATAGTTTCTGCTAACTGCTAATGATAACTGGAAATACGATAGTTAGCTGTAGTCCGCGAATCACTGACGATCCTAAACATCTAACTAGCTAACTAACTACTCCAACTCACACTCTCTGGGGGAATAATGTCCGTGAAATAGGCAACTTTTAGCCGTGGTCAGAATGCCCGTGGGGGATAAATTTAAAACGTAACAGGAAGTGACGCACAATGCCTAAACACTGTCTTCCACCTATGGTCTTCCACCTCTTCTTCTTCTTCTTCTTCTTCTTCTTCTTCTTCTTCTTCTTCTTCTTCTTCTTCTTCTTCTTCTTCTTCTTCTTCTTCTTCTTCTTCTTCTTCTTCTTCTTCTTCTTCTTCTTCTTCTTCTTCTTGTAAGTTTCCGGCGGACTACGCGTCTAGGCGTATTGCCGCCCTCCACAGGACAGAGGGAGCACTGCATTCAACCCCATATACATTTGAGCTGCAGCAAAATAGATTGAATGGGATTGGGGGGAGATGGAGATTGGATTTATGACATACCAGATTTACAAATACAGTACTGTTTATGGTACAAAAAGAATATAATAAAAAAAAAAAAAGAGAATATATCCATTTGACGAAGAGACTGTACATTGTAGTTGGTGGGGTGGGGGGGGGGGTTGGGTAGGTGGGGTGGGGTGGGGGAGGCGGACTGTACATTGGAGGTGGTTGGGTGGGGCGGGGGGTGGGTAGGCGGGGGGGGGGGGTAACTGTACATTGGATTATCGACGAAACCTTACTAGGTCCAAGAAGAGGGTCTTGTGTATTACTGTATCCCCCAGGCCATCAGAACACTGAACTCTCCATCTCACAATGTGAACTTGGTTAATTATATTAACGTATAGCTGGTAATATAAAGTTTACCATAATGCTTCTAATAATTTAAATTAGATATGTACAATTGCAAAAATTGCACAAGTTCTTGAGGATACTACATATATGCAGTGAAAGGGTTAACATACTGTGTATTGTCGCAGTGAAAGGGTTAACCGTTTGGTAGTGTGGCAGTGAAAGGGTTAACAATTGTGTGTATTGAGCTGTACTGTACTGTACCCATTATGCAATCTGTTAATAAAAAATTTCCATCAAGGCTAGGCTAAAATCAGTCTAGAATGGGGTGAAAAGTGAAAGTTTGGTAGACGTCTATTCTAGACGTGTTTTGAACGTCTAAGCTTAGATGTGTTTTGAACGTCTAAGCTTAGACGTTGTTTCAACGTCATGACATAGACGTCTAAAATCAGTCTAAAGTGGGGTGAAAAGTGAAAGTTTGGTAGACGTCTAAGCTTAGACGTTTTTTGAACGTCTATGTTTAGACGTTGTTTCAACGTCATGACATAGACGTCTAAAATCAGTCTAGAATGGGGTGAAAAGTGAAAGTTTGGTAGACGTCTATTCTAGACGTGTTTCGAACGTCTAAGCTTAGACATGTTTTGAACGTCTAAGCTTAGACGTTGTTTCAACGTCATGACATAGACGTCTAAAATCAGTCTAAAGTGGGGTGAAAAGTGAAAGTTTGGTAGACGTCTAAGCTTAGACGTGTTTTGAACGTCTAAGCTTAGACGTGTTTTGAACGTCTAAGCTTAGACGTTTAAACAATGTCTAAAATGGGGTGAAAAGTGAAAGTTTGGTAGACGTCTAAGCTTAGACAAGATTCTCCTGGGCTAAATGAGAGCTATGGATAGACACACACACACACACACACACACACACACACACACACACACACACACACACACACACACACACACACACACACACACAGTCAGAAGAACGGTCAGACATGTTATTTAATCATGCAGGATTGTGATCAGTCAGGTTTCCCAGCAGTGCACTATCAGCGCCACCTGCTGATCAAATGGCAAACCATCTGCACAGCAGACTCACGGACTTCCCCATTACACTCACCTCGCTAAACTCACGCCCCTCAGGACATCTGGGTCACTGAGATTCTGAGATTCTGTGCATATTGTACATATTTTCAGATATGAATGCATTGAAATAATATACTTAGTGCATAGTTTAAAATACGTCTAAGCTTAGACAAGATTATCCTGGGCTAAATGCGAGCGATGGATAGACGTCACATAAAATCTTCGAAAATATCGTGCTCATATATTTGTAGGTGCGTTTGCAGGATGCCTCTGTCCATATTGATAATATTTTCAGATGTGAATGCATTGAAATAATATACTTAGTACATAGTTTAAAATACGTCTACAAAAAAACACGATTTGGCTGGGTTAAACGAGAGCTATGCAAAGACGCTTGGTTGAAAAGACGACTTTTGCTCACTGGGCTGTGGCCATGGTCTGTGGTCACCACACGAGCCGGCGTCTACCCCCGAGCTTCATTTTACCAATCAGAGAGGGGCTTCGCTCAACCAATCAGAGAGGGTCTGCAGAAATGGGCGCAACCAATCAGAGAGGGGTCTGCAGAAATGCGGCTACGGAAAGTATAGACGCCTCTAAGACAAACTCGAAAGAGTGCCTAAGCTTAACCAGTGTAGAAACAGGCGTCGGCCAATCAGAGAGCGTCTCCGAGAAATGCGGCTAGGAAAAGAAATAACGCCGCCTAGATGCCTATTGCTTAATAACATGTCATGAGTGCTGCTTTTGCTTCCGCGTTTTCCCTGATTGGCTGCGCCATGCCCCGTGGCAGGCGCGGCAACCGCAGAGCAGAGCGGCAGAGCGAGCGGAGCGGCAGAGCGAGCGGAGCGGCAGAGCGCGAGCGGAATTATGTAACCGCCAAAGTCATCCGCCATGATTTTCATTCAGCGCTTCAGCTCACCTGGCAGAGCAGCGGTCCTGCGGTCCTGCGGTTCGTTGTTGACGAGTTCGAATCCCATGAAATTTTTTTTTTAACGTGATTTTTTTTTTAACATGTATTCTTTCGCCGGTTAAGGTTAGGCATGGTTAAGGTTAAGGTTAAGGTTAGGCATTGTTTCGGAGTTGGTTAAGGTTAGAACGGTTAAGTTTAGGCGCTGTTAAGGAGCTGGTTAAGGTTAGAGTTTGTGTTAGAGAATGGCAATATTCTTTCTATGGTTAAGGTTAGGCATGGTTAAGGTTAAGGTTAAGGTTAGGCATTGTTTCGGAGTTGGTTAAGGTTAGAACGGTTAAGTTTAGGCGCTGTTAAGGAGCTGGTTAAGGTTAGAGTTTGTCTTAGAGACAGCCTATTTCCGCACTGCCGCTCTCCCGCGTTGCCGCGGTCACATGGTCAAATTGTCACATTCTTGCACTCATGACATGTTAAAAAGCAACACGCCGCCTAGATGCATAGTCCGCCGGAAATGTACATGAAGAAGAAGAACCCAATAGAAGAAGAAGAAGAAGAAGAAGAAGAAGAAGAAGAAGAAGAAGAAGAAGAAGAAGAAGAAGAAGAAGAAGAAGAAGAAGATCATCCGCCAAGTTTGGATTGTGTTTCCATGATAGTCTTTGTACACACTAGTCTTAGTTAGACCGTTTAATTCACCCGAACTAACTTCAAGATGAACTACGACGAGTCTTCAGAGGCCGAAGTGGACGAGATGATTGAGAAGCTAATGCGCAAATATTTGGGGAGGAGCCAACAGGTTTGTTTTGAACTGTTAACGACAGATACAGTATCTTGACTTTAGTAACGACGTTAGTATCAGAGAGAGTAACAGTTAATGATAGGTCAGAGCTAACGTTAGTTGTCTTTCTGCCATAACTTCAGCACATCAAACTATTTTGTTCTAAGTTAACGTAATTTAACAGTTGCCTAAATGTTATTGAACTTTGCTAAAGACTGTTATGTTTTGTAGCTGTCACCTAACCGTACAGAGAAGAATACACATGGTGCTGGTGAGTTTTACATGAATGCCATTCACGTTTAAACTTTGTAAATGACTAATATACGCACCTCTGTGCTGGCTCACACAAAAGAGACGTTTCCAACTCTATTCAATGTGTTCAGGCTCTCACGTGTGTGTCGTGGGTTGTTGTCATAGAAACATTACCAAAGTCCAGGCAGTCACCCAGGTCCAGAAAGACGTCCAGAAAGATGACTGGCTACAACAAAGCTCTGCAGGAGCTGTTCACGGCTATCACCAACCCACCTGACAGGTGTGTGTGTGTGTGTGTGTGTGTGTGTGTGTGTGTGTGTGTGTGTGTCACATGCATGCAAGTCTGTAAGTGGCTTTCTGAAAACTTGACAACAAACACAAACAAACTTTCTAGAATGGGCTACCCGACTTCCTGTCGCCTATTGATATTGATATTAGCTAACAGTGACTTTGCTGTTCCCATAGAGGTGCAGTTCCACTGAAACCATCTCATGAGAGCGTCATGTAAATATATAGCGTTAGTTTATGAGTGTGTGTCACTTTCCCCAGGCTGGACAGTGACCTTGGTCTGAGTGGCAGTGATGAGGACCTGAGCAGGAACTACACTACTGGCCGTCTTCAGGACTCGCAGGCCCACTACACAGAGACAGGTGTGTGTGTGGGGCGACAGTGGCTCATGAGGTAGAGCAGTCATCTGGTAATCAGAAGGTTAGAGAGAGAGGAGAGAGAGAGAACCCATTGTTTTGTTTTACCATGCAGTTCTCTACTCCTGTTTCCTCGTAAATAACCTCGTAGGAAGTTCTGATCTAGATTAGATTCAAATGTGTCAAATTTGTACTCTGGTTAGATGTCACAAGTACAATACAACAAAAATAAGTTTGGCGTCACAAGTACAATACAACAAAAATAAGTTTGGCATCTGTAGTAAATTCCCAAACATAGACTCAGGATTAAATAATGTGTGGAAATATTTAGGCCTCAAAACAGTAATTCATAGATTTGTGTGTGTGTGGTTACATAAGACTGATTGTGCAAATGCCCTCCTGGGGTGACAATGGCATAGTGGCAGCTGGGGTAAGACTTCCCTTTAGGGGGTAGATCAAAGCAAAAGACAAAAGGTCATGTAGACGTTATCTCGCTGGAGTATCCTGTCACACAAACAGACACTCACACACACACATTTTCACATACACATCCACACACACACACAGTGAAACAACTGTTACATCAAAGAAGTGTTATCAGCTGCTTACGGTTTGGGGACACAGACAGACACACAGAGATCCACACACACACACATTTTCGAATACACATCCACACACACACACACACACTCACACACACACACACACACACACATTCACACACACACACACACACACACTCACACACACACACACACACACACACACACACACACATTCACACACACACATACACATTCACACACACACACACACACACACAGGAGATCTCCAAACTAACTATTTCCTAGTATATTGTTAAAATAGTAATTTGAATAAGTAAGTTAAAATATAATTAGTGTTTGGTCATACTAAAATGTCTACAATTAGTTAATGTGTCTGTGCTATTTTCAATTAATGTTCAATATGATTAAATTGATTGTTACACATTCTGCAATCTGTTAAGCTTGTTATATGGTATTGAAATGTATTCTATTAAGCTAACAGAATGGTTAGATATATGTTCTGAAAGTCAAACAGACTTAGAAATATAGCTGTGTTTAGGTAATCAATATATTTTGAGGTACATCAAAGTACTAACAAGTCAAGTAATGTGTTTAAGTAAAAGATATAAGGAAATGAAAATGATGCAATGTTTAAACTTTGATTAAGGTAAAGGACAGCCTCTTTTTGCAGTTAGGTGGAGGGGGTTGGCCTATAGGCCAAACCCCTATTTTCAAAATGCAAGCTTAGCTGGCTTGTGATTGGAGCAATTAATGTGATGATGTCATCAACTCGGAGACACGGCCTTGGGCTATAAGATGGGTGTGGGATGTGGGAGAGAGGACTCAAGGAAACAACAGAACACTCTGGAACCAACAAACCCACGAAGACCTCTCTCACCATCTCCACCATCTCACCCATCTTCAGCAGGCAGAACGAGAACAAAGGAACTTTTTGGAGGGAAAAACAGAATCCTCTTTGTTATCAGCAGAGAACAAAGACTTTCAACAACAATTCAACTAGCATTATCTTTACTGTTATATTAGCCTGGTTGTGTTCAATTACGGCATAGTGTTTTTGATCACAACTATAGCATTCTTTATTGTAATTTGTATACATTCTTAGACTTTGATTAAACAACTGTTAAACTATCTTTCCTCCTTAATTCCTGCTGCCTTTCTGCCTGCTCAGTCAGTTTGAGGAGAAGTGATTCCCAGCTTTAAAGTATTGAGACACAACGCCGAGAGTACTAACCAACAGGTTCTGAAGCAGAGCAGAACCAAAACAGCCTGGGAATCCACTTCATTTTGGTGCCGTGTTACCCGTGAACCAGTGGCGGCCCTGGACGAGATTTTTCCCTTCACTCATCAGCCTACACGCCGGTCGACGAGGAGAACAACTGGTCGATCGTCTTCAGGTGAGTGTGGAAGAAGAATGGGCTGCTCAGTTCGAACAACAAGGGGTTGGGGAAAGAAACTAGAGAATTTAACCTCATGTAATCATGATGTTTTAACCTCATGTAATCATGATGTAAGGGACAATTAGATTAATGGTTCTGGCTGGGGAGGGCGGTTCTGTAATCACCGGCGTAGTATATTTTATAGTAAAAATGTTAGCACTATGAACGGGGCGCCGTTGCCAGTCGGAACAAGTAAGGGGATAGGAACATGTCTTAGATTCGTGCTCAGAGTTAAGCCGGGATAGACAACGTGCGTAGTATGTCTCTTAGAGTAGTGACTGAAGCACGCCGATGCATAGTATTCTCTATAGTAGAAGAGTTAGCACGAGTAGGTCTGGTTTTAGCCTTGGGCGCGGGCGGGCGTGTAGTAACAAAAATAGTGCTTAATGGAATGTTTACCGGTCGCGCCGCGTGCGGCGTTCGAGAAAACGGTAATGTGCGTGAATGATGATTTTGTACTTTTTAAATTGTGTATTTTTTAATTGTGTTAGGAAGCGTGTATGAATGTATGTTTGGCGAATGTTTATGGTTAGGAGTGATTGGTGGGAAGTATGAGAATATTGTTGTGTTATTATGTAATTTGAGTCACCGATTGGCCGTAGGGAATTTTAAGAAGAACGCCGGTTTTCCGAGGCCCGTCGAACGCAGCAGCCGTTAGCTGTGGTATTAGCCTCTGGACACCGGAGCATGCGGAGCGAAAAGTAGACGTAATTCGAATGTATAAGGTCGATCGATAGTGTCTTGGGATTACGGGGATATGTAATGCACTTAAAAGTTTTCATATTCGTGGCGGTTAAAATATTTATATACATGTTTAAGGTGATCGGGATTTTCTAAACCCGACCCGGAAGTCGTTCTAAGCTCGCCGGAAATGACGACGGAGGGGTCACACTGGTGTTTTACTATTATGTTTTTATATTTCTAATTAGATCGCTACACTGGCGTTTTGAGGGAAATAGGATTCTGTTGTGGGGTATGTGGTATTATATTAACGTTGCGAGGGGACGGCCCGCGCGGCGGGACGGGTCGTTGGGAACGTTTTTATGGGATCATGGGAGCAGCTAAGCTAATGCTACTTAGCCGCGCTAAACGGCTAAAGCGGTCGCCGGATGTGACGTCGTAAGCGCGCGCTAGGTTGGAGCTAACGAAGCTAATATGCTAAGCTAACATGCTAAGCTAACTGTGCTGACGTCATGGCATGACGGGACTCTCGGTATGTCTCGCGAGGGGGCGTCCATCTTAGAAGGGGCGCCGAGCGTCCATCTTAGAAGGGGCGCCGAGCGTCCATCTTGGGAGGGTACCGAGCGTCCATCTTGGTAGGGGTGGCGAGCGTCCATTGTTAAGGGGGAGGTGGAGTTTATTGGGAATACGGTAGGGGGCAGAAGTGTACAGGATGAATATGTTTGGATTCTGCTCACAGGACGTTTTCATTGTACACTCTCTCTCCCCCTCTCTTCCTCTCTCACTCCCCCTTTTCTCTTTCTCCCCCTCTCTTTCTCCCCCTCTCTCTCTCCCCCTCTCTTTCTCTCTCTTTCTCTTCCTCTCTTTCTCCCCCTCTCTCTCTCCCCCTCTCTCTCTTTCTCTCTCTCTCTCTCTTCCTCTCTCTCTCACTCTCTCTTTCTCTCTCTCTCTCTCTCTCTCTCTTTTTCTCTTTCTCTCTCTCTCTCTCTCTCTCTTTCTCTTTCTCTTTCTCTCTCTCTCTCTCTCTTCCTCTTTCTCTCTCTCTCTCTTCCTCTTTCTTTCTCTCTCTCTCTATTTCTCTCTCTCTCTCTCTTCCTCTCTTTCTCCCCCTCTCTTTCTCCCCCTCTCTCTCTCCCTCTCTCTCTTTCCCTTTCTCTTTCTCTCTCTCTCTCTCTCTCTCTCTCTCTCTCTCTCTCTCTCCTCTCTCTCTCTCTCTCTCTCTCTTATTCTCTCTCTTTCTCTTTCTCTTTCTCTCTCTCCCCCTCGCCTCCCCTCTCTCTTTCCCTTTCACACCCCCCCTCTCTTTCTTTCCTTCTCTCCCCCCCCCTCTCACCCTCCTCCCTCCCTCTCCCTTTTACCTCTCTCCCTCTCACCTCCCCCCCCTCTTTCCCTCTCCCTCCCTCTCTCTCTCTCTCTTACCCCCCCCTCTCGCTCGCTCCCCTCATTTCAACACCGCCTCTCTTCCATGTACTTCCCCCCCCCCCCCCCCGAAACGCTTCTCTTTCTCTCCTAGTTTGGGGCCTGTATATAGAGTTTTTTATGGGTTTCAAACGCGGTGTAGTGCTAGGTATATTGTTTATTGCTGTTTACTGTAAGGTTTCAAAGGCGGTAGGCTGAGTTTGGGACTTATTATGCGTATGTTGTTCCATATTCAGTTTTATTGTTGTTTTTAGGGAATTTCTAGTGCTGGCAGTGGTATTGCCTGCGTTAGCGCTACGCTTTGTTCGACAAGGCGTTCGTACTTCTTTCCTTACATTTGGACGGGCCCCGGCTGGGGCTCAGTACCAGTTCATGTTGGTGGGCCGTAAGTTGGAGCGTAATTACTCTAACTTTGCATGCAATCACACTGAAATGTATAGGCTACCATGTCAACCTAAACGCTTTGTTCGTACTTCTTTCCTTACATTTGGACGGGCCCCGGCTGGGGCTCAGTACCAGTTCATGTTGGTGGGCCGTAAGTCGGAGCATAAATACTCTGCTCGGCTGCGCCTGCGGTGGGGGTGTGGGTAGACAGTTCGTCGTGGCTCACTGTCTGCCTCCACGCTTTGTGCGCTGTGTGTGACTCGTCGGTGCTCGCTGTCACACTGCGCACATTTTTCATTTTACCAGGGGTACGGGGACTGCTAAACGTCGTGGCGGGGGTGGGCTCGCTGTCTGCCACCGCGCATTAACGGGGGTGCGCTATGCGTGCACTCGTCAAAGGCTCGCTGCCACACTACGCGCGTCGGATTATATTGTGTGTGGATATTTGTGTGGTTGGTTACGGTGGGGTGCTGTATGTGAGTGTATGGGTTGTGAGTGGAATGATTTTTGAATATCCTTGGGTGGGGGCCCGGGGTGTCATGTTCCAGGTTCGAAACTGGGGGTGATGCCGTGGGCCACAGGACGAGTTGGCCAGTGGAATCTCATTGGTCGGCAGGATTTTCAATATGGGGATGGTGTCGCCACCGGTGGTTATGAACGGGTTGTGTGACACTGTTCTAAATGCACGGGGACTTCAGTGACATAAGGCACTGAAAATTGATTTCTGTTCCCGTGAGAAGAGCGTTATTTTAACACCTAGAGGGTTAGGTGTTACGGGGGATATATAATAACTGTGTGAGAGATTGTGAATGGAAAATATGTGTGTTACTGATAATGTGTAATGTAATATGAGCAAAATACATACTAGGCTTTCACGGACAGAAATAAATATAGTTACACATACACATAGTCATTTGCAAATTAGAGTAAAAGTGAGATTATTCACCTAAATTACAATGTCCGATACAGATGTTTAGGAATGATAGGCTGTGAATAACAACTTTCTGATTGACCACCATCTCAGGAAACAGCTGATGGAAAATAAGTTCCCCGGAGTGGTAATAAGGAGGATCTTGACAACAGGATTGAGAATCTGGGTTTCCAATGGAGACAACTGGAAAAAAGATTAAGGCGGTGTCATTGATAAATCAAAAACGAAAATTGCACAAATGCTCTCATATGATCATAGTCTAGGAGATGCCCGACATTCCATGCTTAAAGACAAATGATGGATTGTGAATGGCAAATGTCACTGATAATTAAGTGTATTTTTTGCTTCTCTCTTTTCACAGCTGCTCCAGGACGGATGGCCGGCGCTGACAATTCCGAACCCCAACAGGGAAATCGAAGAGACTGTTGACAGTCAGGGGGTATAGTATCACAAGACCGAGATTATCAATTCCTGTTTACACCAATATAAAAGTGTGAGTGAAATTAACTCAAGTTTGGTAAAAATAGTTTGAATACAGAGAAACTTGCTTTCCAAACGGTGACGTTACGAGTGATTGAAGGAAAGGTGAGAATGGAAAATACACAGATAGGAGCAACCGGGGGGTTAGATGCACTGACCATAGAAAGGGTAGACAATCTGTCTATTTCAACGACTGGAGATGTCACAATAAAAGTGACGAAAAGATGGCCAAAGATATTCAGGCCATTACAGAACCTTGTAGTTAAAGGAGGCCGGTGTAGAATGCGTACCCAAATCAAGATAATGCCGATAACCTCTGCAGACATTACATTGACCGAATTGGACGTTGACTTGATTGGCTGGAATTTAATCGACTCCCCTTTAGTGTCCAGTGAGACGGAGGGACTGGGAATAATGTCTTTTACTCCGCCACAGGGAGTCGTTGCAGCAAGCGACCCAGAGACAGCTGTATTACCCGAGTCGATCCAAGCTGAACTGTCCGTTGCAGATGACTGCCAGTTACAGACGTGCCTCCCTCTCGAAGAACAGCTAGCCGAGGCTAGACGGGTAGTGGACTATCTCCAAGGCCTACTCCAGCCCACACAGCCCGGAGGGGAGACGGGTTCCAATCGCCTCTCTCCCTCTCCCTCTGGAGAACCAGATGGCCAGAGACAGGCCCAGTTGGGGCCACAACCCGTGCCGGGACAACAACTAACCCCAATAGGACCACCCACGAGGTGGCAACCACGAGGAAAAGGTGTAGGCAAAGGCAGGAATCCGATTGGCTACCGTGTGCGGCAGGTGCACTGTTGGACGTGTGGGACCCTCGGACACATTGCTCGGCACTGTACAGAGCAGGCCCATCTATCCACAACAGAGCGTGTTTGTACAGGTGGCGGGCCCCTCCCAACCACGGGCCCCTCTCAAGGAACTGTGACTGGACCAAATAGGTACGTGGCTTTCTCCTCCGAACAGGCTCCAGGGAACCATGGCGATGATGGCACACCGCCAGGACATGTACTGGGCCCGATGACCCCAGGGTCATCCGGTCACAGGCAACTGACCCACCGGGTCCCACAACCCGGGGGAGACCGCCAGTGTTGTTGGGGCTGTGGAGTAAAAGGTCATTTTCAAAGGTCATGTCTGCAGAGGCCACCGGCAGAATAAAAATATATGCAACTAACTAGGGTAGAGGTGGGATATATTGAATGATAAAACATGCTCCTGATTAGATTATGAATGAAAGTTACTAAAAACGAATGTATGGGTGACTGACAAATGCATGAACTAATCAGACTTAACAGGAGGATTAAATTATGTTAAACAGTTAATCGAGATTAGACAGTGTGATGATGTGACACTGCGGCAACTAGTGATCAGTAAATTATCCATGCTCGGTCAACATTCAGATTGATCAAGAGGTGGACTGCATGATTAAGAAATTAAAAGGACTCATAGTTGTTTCTAGTATTTTATAGTATTGATAGAAGCATATTAACAGTTATGAGCAATAGGATAGGTGTTTGTTTTCTCTTTTCTAGTGTGATATGAGCAATTCCTGACTTAGGCCGGGAGTGTACATTTCGTTTATTCATTTGATTTCCCTTTTTGTTTCTTAGTTAAAAATGAGCTAGAAAGCTCACAAGTTTGGTTTATTTTTTCATTTATTGATTTGGCAGCGTTTTCTTTGTGTTTTGTTTTCTGTTTTCTTTCTTTCTGTGTTTTTTCTTAGGATACCTGGCAAGCTGGGAGTGATCTCGACACATCAGGACGGGGTAGTATGTGTCTGTAAAATGGACTGGGAACAAAGTGAAGGAACATGAGCTAGTTATGGATTTTTGTTCTCCGCCCATTTGAATACCCAGTTTTAGGGGCTGGGGGTGTGTCGTGGTTGATAATAGTGTTGGGGAGCATGATTCTCTGTACATTAATGAAGCTCAATAGATTTGGTCGCTATTTGCCAAATTAGTATTGTGTAGGGTGTGAACGTGTGCAATTGATAATTGGCTTGTGATGTATAAGATGTGTGTTTAAGGCGGACTGTGAATTGTTGCCATACACGCAGGTTACTGGGAGAATGGATGTCAGTGCTGTCCGGTCCGGGATGCAGCTGTCCGGAACCAGAGGAAGACGGTAACGATGTTTCATTGTGTATTTCACATCGAGAGGTGGAGGAATATACGTATCAGCATAATATAATGAGAGCCATGTGAATTTTTCAGAATTTTGAAATTTAATGATCTAGAAGCCATGAAATATATAGATAAATGATTTGGAAAAGAAAGTTGTCAAAAGCTCAGACCAGTAAAGAGAGTCTGAGGGATGGAAATTATGGATTCTCAATCAATTGTTGTGGTAGAAGTGATCCCCACTGTGCCCCGAAGCGATGTATTCACTGCAGGATACGGATGGGAGAGGACACTGGCTAGTGTCCACCCAGCGGTTCCATGGGGAACCACAACACTGCGGAGAACCAGGAGACGCCTACATCTCGGGTCGGGAGAGTCTTGGCCAACGCAGTGACCGAGTCTTGAGGCTTCAGAGGGGAACGACAGACAACCAACGAGGAGACAGGCAACTAGGCCTCAGCAACAACTCCGGCTGTCAACAGAAACAAGGCCTCAACTATTGACCAGGGGGTCAACAAGCGAAGGGGGGGAGCTGCTATCGCCCCTATCGACGACCAGGCGGAGGGGAGGAGACACAAACCTCTTCCACTGATCCGAGGGTCAACCAGCGAAGGGGTCGAGCAGCCAGCAACGACCTCCCCATCGCTGTGAAGAATAGAAGATACTACAGCAGGGGGCTCTACCCCCTAAGAGAGGATCTCCACGAGTCAAGATGTGCTTGACAGAAGATGGGGTGTAATAAGAAAGGCAATTTGCTTTCTGAGTTGCACCCAGCAGTCGTGATATTGCACCAGCTCTGAGCAATAAAGAGGAGGCAGGGTCAAATCTAAAAAACATGGACCCCCCTCCTCAAATGCTCTATTGATCTTGGTACGAGAACAAGTATTAAAGACTGCACATGATCACAAAAACTGAAATGGCTAATTTGAATTTTAGGATCTAAGTGTGACAAATCAGATATATATTTTATCCTAATATGATTTAAAATGTCTTAAGTGTTATCTAGATAGTAGTGTGTAGAGATTGATATCTATGTTTGACATATTAAGGATAGGTAAACTATCCGAGTGGGGATCTGTAGTAAATTCCCAAACATAGACTCAGGATTAAATAATGTGTGGAAATATTTAGGCCTCAAAACAGTAATTCATAGATTTGTGTGTGTGTGGTTACATAAGACTGATTGTGCAAATGCCCTCCTGGGGTGACAATGGCATAGTGGCAGCTGGGGTAAGACTTCCCTTTAGGGGGTAGATCAAAGCAAAAGACAAAAGGTCATGTAGACGTTATCTCGCTGGAGTATCCTGTCACACAAACAGACACTCACACACACACATTTTCACATACACATCCACACACACACACAGTGAAACAACTGTTACATCAAAGAAGTGTTATCAGCTGCTTACGGTTTGGGGACACAGACAGACACACAGAGATCCACACACACACACATTTTCGAATACACATCCACACACACACACACACACTCACACACACACACACACACACACACATTCACACACACACACACACACACACACTCACACACACACACACACACACACACACACACACACATTCACACACACACATACACATTCACACACACACACACACACACACAGGAGATCTCCAAACTAACTATTTCCTAGTATATTGTTAAAATAGTAATTTGAATAAGTAAGTTAAAATATAATTAGTGTTTGGTCATACTAAAATGTCTACAATTAGTTAATGTGTCTGTGCTATTTTCAATTAATGTTCAATATGATTAAATTGATTGTTACACATTCTGCAATCTGTTAAGCTTGTTATATGGTATTGAAATGTATTCTATTAAGCTAACAGAATGGTTAGATATATGTTCTGAAAGTCAAACAGACTTAGAAATATAGCTGTGTTTAGGTAATCAATATATTTTGAGGTACATCAAAGTACTAACAAGTCAAGTAATGTGTTTAAGTAAAAGATATAAGGAAATGAAAATGATGCAATGTTTAAACTTTGATTAAGGTAAAGGACAGCCTCTTTTTGCAGTTAGGTGGAGGGGGTTGGCCTATAGGCCAAACCCCTATTTTCAAAATGCAAGCTTAGCTGGCTTGTGATTGGAGCAATTAATGTGATGATGTCATCAACTCGGAGACACGGCCTTGGGCTATAAGATGGGTGTGGGATGTGGGAGAGAGGACTCAAGGAAACAACAGAACACTCTGGAACCAACAAACCCACGAAGACCTCTCTCACCATCTCCACCATCTCACCCATCTTCAGCAGGCAGAACGAGAACAAAGGAACTTTTTGGAGGGAAAAACAGAATCCTCTTTGTTATCAGCAGAGAACAAAGACTTTCAACAACAATTCAACTAGCATTATCTTTACTGTTATATTAGCCTGGTTGTGTTCAATTACGGCATAGTGTTTTTGATCACAACTATAGCATTCTTTATTGTAATTTGTATACATTCTTAGACTTTGATTAAACAACTGTTAAACTATCTTTCCTCCTTAATTCCTGCTGCCTTTCTGCCTGCTCAGTCAGTTTGAGGAGAAGTGATTCCCAGCTTTAAAGTATTGAGACACAACGCCGAGAGTACTAACCAACAGGTTCTGAAGCAGAGCAGAACCAAAACAGCCTGGGAATCCACTTCACATCTAACCAGAGTACACATATAACAGTAAAGTGCAATAGTAACAAAATATATAAATACTACTGAGTAATGGTACTCATCAGATGCGTGTACAGAGCTGTAGTATTACTATGTGTACAGTGATACAGGTATAACGACTACTGTATGTAGAACATGACATCTCAGCCCGACTGTCTACCAGAGCTGCCCCCCCGTCCACATGTGTGCAGCAGTGCCCCTCACCCCGACCATCCACCAGAGCTGCCCCCCCGTCCACAAGTGTGCAGCAGTGCCCCTCACCCCGACCGTCCACCAGCACTGACCCCCGTCCACCAGGTTTAGTTTTTATTTATTTATTTATTTATTTATTTATTTATTTATTTATTTATTTATTTATTTATTTATTCACTGTCATTTGCAGTGTTGGTGAATGAATGAATGAAAACATTTATTTAAAAGGGACACCACAGCTACATTAAACCAGCCACAGTGGACAGACCAGTTGTTTCGTGTGTTTATAGCACAAGTACTAGTTTTCAACACTAGTCCATTGAGGTTTTTCCAAAAGATACAACAAAATTAACATTAAAATCAGAACAAATATTTTCCAGAGCAAGAGTCCATGATCAAAACAACAAAACCAGTCCGCGTCTACATATGTGAACATTGCTGCTTTGATTTCAGCCATACCTTGAGTCCTCTGCTGAAGACGTTGGCATTGGACTCCAGTTTTAAGCCAGTAGGCAGAGAGTTCCATAAGTTTGCCCCTTTAACAGAGAAGGCAGACTGTCCAAACAAACTCTTGCACATGGGAACAGTACAGTCACCATTATTGGAAGCTTGTGTGTTTGCTCTACTAGAGCTCCAACGTCTAACCACCAGTCCAGAAAATAATGATGATACATGATTGTGCAAACATTTAAAAACGAGTCTAATATTACAGAAAATTACAAAATTGTCAAACGTGAAAAGATTGTGCTTACTCAAAACCCTGCAGTGATACCATCACATTGGTTTACGGTCCATGATTTTTATAGCCTGTTTGTATATTATAGTTATAGTTTTAGTATGGTTTGTGAGGTTTGTGACCATGATGTGATACAATAAGACAAGTGGGAAAGAATCATAGCATGCATATAAAGTTGAGCAGCTTTAGTTGACAGATCCCTTCTAATAAAACGAAAACAGTTTAAATTAGGCTTGACCTTCTTACATACATAATGCACCTGTTTATCAAATTTTAGGTTCTTGTCTAATATGATTCCTAGGTACCTGACCTCATTCACTTCGGCAATTATTTCATTTTTTATTTGCACCTCAAACAAATCATTTATAGGCCTTTTGCGTATGGAGATACACATAGAGACAGTTTTCTTGACATTCAAGGTCAGATGAGACGACACATGAGACGTGTAGTGCTTTTATTTATTTTCGCACATCACAGTGCCTCGTTGAGGCATGACTAAATGTAAAACGTAATTTTTAATGAGACAAAGATTGTTATATTATTATTATTATTATTATTATTATTATTATTATTATTATTATTATTATTATTATTATTATTATTATTATTATTATTATTATTATTATTATTATTATTATTATTATTATTATTATTATTATTATTATTATTATTATTATTATTATTATTATTATTATTATTATTATTATTATTATTATTATTATTACCTGCACAAATTATGTTTTGCACCAATAAATAATACCCTTTTCTTTTCACCCGCTAGCCACATTTTTAGCTGGGCACCCAATGCAGGACTCTGGTAGACATCCTGTTAATATCTTGGAGCACTTTTCTATCTCTGTGGATGCTGTTTACAACTTCATAGAGTCACAGTTTGCCTAATAAGGCAGGCACCATAATGTCTCTGGTTAAGAAAAATGCTTTTAATTGATATACCGCAACCCAAGAGATCTTAAAGGGGAACTATTTTACTATTTCTTTCACTATTTGGGCACTTTTACACAATTCCTGTGAGTCTATGGAACACCTCTGTAATATATATATTTTTTTTATTCATTGTTTTGTATTTCTAATCAAGTCCTCAAAAACAGCATTTTTCTACCTCAAGATCTCGAGCTGTTTTGAGCCTGGGCTGCAGGTGCAGGTGCCACTGTGTGCAGCTCATCTTGTATCTCAACATTAACATGCAGCAGTGTCTTTCTGACATCACATATAGGCACATTTTCAAATGACTCAGTTCAGTGAGGGTGAATATTGTGAGAGGAGAATTGGAAGAATGCGCCAATATGAGAATTTTGAGACATAGATCATATTAATATAAGTTCACATAGCTAGGAAACAATGCTAAACACTCAAAAAGGCCATTTATAAGATAGTTCCCCTTTAAAGGAAAACTCCAACATTTTGGGAAATTAGCTTATTTAACATCTTCCCTGGAGTTAGACAAGAAGATACATACCTTTTTTGTCTCTGTGCGTGCATTTAGCTTTGGGAACAGTCGCTCCGTTAGCATAGCTTAGCTTCATCACTGGAAGTGAGGCAGGACAGTAGCGTGACGTTCCCTACAGGTTTGTTGATATTCTCATTCCTTCAAAGGATCCGAACCGATTGAAGTTTATGGATACCATGACTTAAAATCCTCTTACCTTGACGATTAAAAGCCTCCCCAATTTAGAAAACAGTAATCCAATGGCTGGTATTGATAACACTTTAATCGCCGATGACGTGTTTAGACGTCATTCCTAGCCATGCTCATTCTGCCGAAGACGCCGTAACTCGTTTTTGATATCAATAATTCAAAAATCCTCCGGAGACATGAGATGTACTGGTGAGCTCCACTCAACTGTCTAACGGTTCAAGAGCGCCATCTGGTGGCCGATCGGCAGATCGGCCAAGAGGGAGGGGCGCGCCAAACAGGAAGTGCTCATCCATAATCCGTCCGGGCACTCGCGATCGGTAGCCGGACTCCATCTCAACACACTGGATAATCAATCGCTCGCCCTAACTCAATAAACAACGTTATTTGGACATATATAGTATTATACAACCTGGAAATGGTTCATCAGGATCAACATCCCATAATCGAAAACTGTCTACTCCACGCTGATCGTCCAACGGCGCGAGGAAGATACGGTGAGTTTCAACGTTATTTTCTAACGTATTCTATACTAACTGATCTGATGATCATATGACCCACACTAGATTAATTGTATAACGTTGCCCACGGAATTATAAACGCCCCCTCGCCCATCCGGTCAATATCAGATGAGAGACTTGACATTTCTAATTCCATTCTTAACATGCACTGATCTGACATGCAATGCAATAGTGTGACACCTGTTTGTTTCATGCCACAGTTATAGGCACTTTTATAAATAAATAAAAATAAAAAAGCTAAAGTGAAACGAAAATACACTTTACTTTCTTATTCGGCTGAAATACGTGAAACATAACCATGCAACTAATTCTTATTTTGCGCAATGTACCTGTGGCAGAAAGGAAAGACTGGAAATGTATGCATGGCTAATGGCAATGGTGTTGACCAATGCCCTATACTGAAGTCATTAAAAATTCAAGTCACACACATCTGTCCAATACAGTGGTGGTGGTAAAGACAAGCATCACGGCTGTTAGCATGTAGCATAGCTACCATCCAGCATCCAGAAGAAAGCGCCCTGGTGGTGTGTGCATCCTTACCTCTCGGCACCACCACCACCTCGGCATTGGCAACGTCGTCTTTGTCGGCGCCGCAGCTGGTCGTGGGCTCATCTCCCTCGAACAGCTGGTTCACCTCGCCCTGGATGTCTGACGCGCACCGGGCGCCGTCGCTCTTGGAAACGGTAAACCTCTGGCTCATGGTGTCGGGCGGTACCTCGTCGCGGTCGTGGTGAGACAAGAGACGGGTCTCCTCCTGGCTGCCTCGGAATTCTCCACTGGTGCTGCAGGATGACGCGGGCGGATTGTTGACAGTGACAGAAAGGAAGGCACTGACTCACGAATGCTCCTCCACCTGTTCCCCCAGATAAGTTTGCCGCCGACTACTCTTTCTTGAAGAAGCTGCAGCTCTTTGTTCGGTAATGTGCACAAAGTGAACCATCTCATCAACCGGTGTCTAGAAGTGGATTCGCATCTGGGTCCTAGAGCCGGTGCATCAATCACTGTTGGTTAGAGAGTTGGTGTATGTAGATTCACAGCAGGGCCGTCCTGCCCACTAGGCAGATCAGACACTGGACTTAGGGCCCCACCTTTCTTATTAATAGGACCCCCAATAAGGTAATACATTTGTTTTACATACTCCCCCTATAGCCTGCTCACCTGATTCTCAGCAAACTCACTGTGTGGAATCTGGGGGCATATATTGATAGGCCAAACCAAGCATTACTGCATGTGTTTGAAATTGAGCATTTTGATTTGATAAATCATTTAATCACATTAGGATATCAGCCTCCCAGAGTGTTATTCACAATCACAAGTTCAGACAGGGTCAAGCTCAGAGGCATTTCATCTGCGACCCAATGCGTGTGTATGTGTGTGTGTGTGTGTGTGTGTGTGTGTGTGTGTGTGTGTGTGTGTGTGTGTGTGTGTGTGTGTGTGTGTGTGTGTGTGTGTGTGTGTGTGTGTGTGTGTGTGTGTGTGTGTGTGTGTGTGTGTGTGTGTGTGTGTGTGTGTGTGTGGTGTACTGTGTGTAGAGGAGGGGCTGTGTAGCGGTGTCTTATGTTGCAGAATTTTGCACCTGCCACCTGATATTTCTCATAATCAACACATAGCAACTGTTGCTTTGCACAAGTGTAGCAACCATTTTTGTCTTTTCCAGCATGCTGGAATAATAAGAGGATGACTCGGTGTCGTCAGAGAAATGTTCGTGAATGGTTTCCCCGTTACCACTGGGAGAAGAACGCTAGTGCTGAACAATTTCCGTGAGAACGTTGGGATTGTGCATCTCACCTTCCTCTTATATCTCTAGCCATTGAAAATGGGGGACCCTGATGTAAACAAGAAGAAAGTCTTCTCTGGTCTGCATCCCCTTAACAATTGTGTGTATTGAGCTGTACTGTACTGTACCCATTCGGCAATCTGTATCAATCAATCAACATGGAGGGGGAAATGGGCATTCCAAACATTCGCAGGGCGACAGTGGCTCAGGAGGTAGAGCGGTTGTCTGTAATCAGAAGGTTCCCGTTTCGATTCCGGCAGCATGTCGATTGTCGATGTGTCCTTGAGCAAGACACTTAACCCCTACAGTAATTGCTCCCGATGAGCAGGTTGGCACCTTGCATGGTTGCCTCCACCGTTGGTGTGTGAATGTGTGAGTGAATCGGTGAATGTGAGACATAAGTTGTAAAGCGCTTTGCATTTACATTTTGTATAAACCCTCTTTAGAACAGATTTTTAAAGATGACATTTGGCCTCACTTCAGGCAGCTTCTCAGTGAATCTGGTATTTAGTTTTGCGTTTTGTTAAGTGTCATCATTATTTCATGTGTATTATTATTTATATTTCAGAAAATGTTAAAGATATTCATCCTGAGGATCAGGTCTGCACTGGCAGTGAGACTGGTAGGTCAATTGAGTACCTCAGATGAAGAACCATGTACGATTTCAGAGGAACAACATTTTCAAACTTTATCATCTAAAGATGGTCAGTTAGAGTGCTGTACGTGTTCACTCATAGTTCTGTATCACACTTAGCTCACGCTCAGCGTTTCATGCATATATCTCGCTTCAGCATATATACACTGAATAATTTCCCAAATGTACCTTTAATGCCCGCATTCATCTGGCCACACCCACATCCGCTTACCTATATAAGCAGGGATGGTGCCACACACATCTCCTTCTCAAATTTCATCACAAGCAACGTGTTGCTCACATGCCCACTTGACGTGGAGAAAAATATTGGCTGGAAAAGCAATGTTTGCGAGGAGAGGAAGAACAAGGAGATACGTTGACATCATATCTTTATTTTCTCTCTCACTATTTTCGAGAAAATACGGCGATGTTGTCTTCGTCACTGGAGTGTCTGGAAGATGGTGATCATTCTAAAACCCTCCACCGGTTTTCGTATTGGGAGCACGCCGCTGCATGCTTCTCAACTGCAGTTCCTTGCTGTGTTGGTTGGGGTGAAACCTTTCAGGCCACAGCTGAACTGTGTGACGCGCCGCTGTTGTGAGGAGCGGTGGGTTTCAGGTTGGGTGAGTACTGTTGCTGGCTTCACTTGTCTGTTAGTGCTATGGGGACTAATTGACAATGTTTATGAAAACCGGCCCCAGGCTAGGGTCCTTTGTTCAGCCGCCTAGGCGACAGAAGACCTTGGTCTGAAGACCATTGTAGTTTTAACTAGTGGGCCGCGACCATTAACACTGGTGATCCCTGTGTTTTCTGGACAAGTGGGTATCTCTCTGTCCCGTGTTAAGCCCCGTCTTTCATATCCAAATGAGAGTATTCCTTCACGAGGAGATATGTGCATAAGATGTTCGATAGCGGAAGATCTATGTTCAAGTCAGCTACACAGGCCAGTTTGGTATTGTGCTGATTCCGTCGGGTGTTGGTAAAATCACCGTTGTAAAGCTGTGTTGACATCTTGTTTCTCTTTTCTCTTAAAAAGTGAGGAGGGTTTCAGAACGGCGGCCTGTCTGGGTGAGTGTTATATCATTGTGTACAAGTTCAGGTGATAGCTGCTTAGCTTACGGTTAGCCAGTCAGCTGTTAGCTGCGGCGTTAGCCTGCTGGGATCACTGCGTGGCCTACAGAGGTTGGGCCTACTGTTAGCCAGTCAGCTGTTAGCTGCGGCGCTAGCCTGTTGTGATCACTAGGAAACATTAGCTTGCTGCTATCGGACAAGGCCAGCGCGAGGTAGCTCCGGCTACTCGCGCGCCGCCGTGAGCTCCCCTCTGGTCGCGTGCGCCGTTCGCTCGGCGTCTCGCGAGCAGGGGCAGTAGCGACCGACGGTTGTAGCGGCCGTTAGCTTAATGCTACTCTGTTGAACGTGCTTTGATTATAACATGTTTTACACTCTTGACTACGACGTCATCTTTGACAGGGGATGTTCGTCGATCCTGCCCTGAGCCAGGACGGCAAGGATTGCGTCAACAAAGGGACCGTTGCGATGGGTAGAGCGGCGACGCTGCCCAGATCGAACAACACAGGATGGCTGTGTTTCTACGGTGTCTTGAGACTGCACTTCGCTGATCTACGCTCCGGGTAGGACAAGGTTTGGCCAGACCTTATACGCGTCTTTCTGGCTTTACCTTCTATATGTTTTGTAAATAACGCTGTTTTCCATTACCGCCATACCAACCTGAACACGCCCGATCTCGTCCGATCTCGGAAGCTAAGCAGGTTCGGCCCTGGTTAGTACTTGGATGGGAGACCACCTGGGAATACCAGGTGCAGTAAGAAAACGTCTGTTGCTGCAATACATTTGGGATACGACCTGAGTTTTGTGTGAACTGTCTTGTCACTGGTAAATAGCTTCCCCGGGCAAATCGGGTTGTTGTTACAGATGTGAAAATGATCTGGTTGTTGTGTGAGAAACATCATGTGTGTTGTTATGTACCGTGTACTCACAACTAAGGGGTAACTAACCTATGAAGCTATGCTTAGTGACAAATGAGTAAAGAATTTTCTTTTCTCAGCCTGTGATGACAATGAACAGTGTTCACATATTAACAGGTTTTCCTGTTTTAACTGGCCGTATTAAGGGTAAAGCAGGAGGATTGTGTTTTCCCCCCGGTTCCCTGGGACTTTTTCATCCTCCTATCAGACATGTTGTTGCACTACATTGTGTCTTTTGTGTGGTAGGGATGCGATGTAACCCTTAGCTTGATTGCTGAGGTTGTGCTAAAACTGCTGGAGAAACTTTATTTTCCTAAAAGAAAAGATTGTTTGGTTGCTGTCGTGTGTGCTTAGCAAGGCCTGTGGCCGATACTAAGTTCAGTGCCTCTTCCCCGGAGAGCCCTAAAACCAATTTTTTACATGGCTCAAGGTGCAATATATTCTTTTCAATCTGTACAGCTCGCGTGGGAAGTCTCTCTGGGGATCCCCGTCTCCTTCCTATGGGAGGGTGGTGGGATGTAAAAATGTGAACGATTTTTACCCCCGGCTGTGTAGACTGGGATACATATTGTTGGTGCTTCCTTCTTTTCTATTCAAAAAGTGTTGGAGTTAGGAAGTGTCACACCCCTCTTGTCGTTCCCTTGGGCGCCTTGGGGATTCAATGACAGGTCTAAATAGCCTGTTCATTGATGGGGGTGTGTCCCGACGCATGTATAGTGCTAGCTCGCTGTAAACAGGCGACTGACTGGCACGCCTTGGTTGCTTGAGGTTAAAACGGCGTTTTTATAAAGCAACTGAGATGGGGGTTTTTCCTCTTCCGACGACCACATCCCACGACCTGGGTTGGTTATCGACGGATTCTCGTTCATGTCTGGGGGATGATGACGGAATGGATCTGAACATATGTAGAGGGGTCTCACGCCCTTGGGGTGGACCACCAGGCGCGGTTCGCCCGAACGTCTGGGTGGCGCCTTCTTTTCATGTTAAGATCGACACGCATATCTGCCCTTTCTCCTGGAGTAGGCATGTCGGCGTGGTTAGTGCACGGGACTGGTTCTGGTCACGCTGGTCCGGATCAGTTGAACCCGTTGTCCGCCGGGGATGCAGATCTGCTGTTCTGGTACCCTGAGGGACTTGGGCTTTTTTCAGGGGGAAAAATGCCAGGTCGGTCCGGGTGTCACAGGGTTAAGCGCTATGGAGACCCTGGTTGGGTATGTTTTTACTCAGCACTGTCGTAATGGCTTACGGCCATGCCAACCTGTACACGCTCGATCTCGTCGGATCTCGGCCGCTACACAGGTTGGTCCTGGTTGGGAGACCGCCTGGGAATACCAAGTACGGTGTGCTTAGGGGCTGGTTCTCCATTCTTTTTCGCTCCTCTCTCACGCATGGCGAAGAGGGGCCTGTTGGGGTGGTCTTTGACCTCCTCTGGTGACCCTGTGCTTCCCGTATCGCCAGGCCCGGTCCGAAGTAATGTTTCGTCGACCCGTAGGCCTGGGTTAACCCTTTTTTGAACACTGAAACACTTGTACTGCGGTATAGCCGGTGTATACCCGCAGGTGTGTTTTGGAGTTTTTTCTTGAGGGGTTATAGGAACAACCACCGCATTGGGTAACGCCAAGGTGGTTGATTCCCTGGTGTGTTGGAGCAGTGTCAACTCCCGGGTTCACCGTTTGAGGGTGCCCCTGCACGTTCATGACGTCTGCCACTCGTGTCAGCCTTCTCTGCCTCAACCCCTCTGGGTGGGTTTTTTTTAAATGGAGGCTTGGTCATGCAACACCGCCAGCTTACGCTCCTTCCGCCGGGGAGGCTGTGTTCAGCTGTCCCCTCTGGCACCTGTCTCGTCCGCAGTCTCCAGGCTAGGGTTAATAGCCTGTTGCCTGGTTTTTCCCCGGTGCGCTGCCTGCTTCCGTTGGTTAACCTTTTTTGTGTGCTTACGGCCATGCTGACTGCCTGTTGCAGGGTCAGTGTGCCAGGCGGTGTACTATTGGGGGGACGGGGCCCGCTCGGCTGAGGGGCCTTTGTCAGAATACGCTGGCGATGTGGGGGGCGGGGCACTACGTGCCCACCTGGTGGGGTCTTGATGCTGGCATCATGGACTTCTCCGGGCCCCCGTTCCAGGGGGTCCAGTCCCTTGGTGGGTCTGGGTCTTCCTTCGCGCTCCGCTGCTACGGCCTTGCCACGGGGTTGGGTTTGCCCTTGACCCCGTGATTCTGGGGGCAGTAACGAGGTTGTTTCCCTCCGCTCGTTCCCGGGTGGCATGCGGGTTGTGCGTGTGTGTAGTCGTGGGGTCAAGCCACGGTCTGCTCACCCTGTGCGTTGAGTTGCTTGAGTGCCTCTTCGCACGGTCGGGTCCGTCGCCCTCCCGGTAAACCTCTAATAGGGGGGGGGGGTGCCCTCCATTAGGGGGGGTCGGGGGGGCTCGGCCCTCCCTGGTCTGATGGTTGTGGGGGGCCTCAGCAGGGTACATTTGTCGAGCTTCTAGCTCCCGCTCAGCTCCTATTATGCATGAAACGCTGAGCGTGAGCTAAGTGTTAACAGAACTTGGTTATAGTCATAACCTAACGTTCTGTTAACACTTAGTGAACGCTCAGCGTCTAGACACTGCTGCAGGCCCTTGATTTTTCATTGTGGTGAAATTTGTTGGGAAGGAGATGAGTGTGTGGCACCATCCCTGCTTATATAGGTAAGCGGATGTGGGTGTGGCCAGATGAATGCGGGCATTAAAGGTACATTTGTGAAATTATTCAGTGTATATGCTGAAGCGAGATATATGCATGAAACGCTGAGCGTTCACTAAGTGTTAACAGAACTTGGTTATAGTCATAACCTAACGTTAACGATAGTCGATGTCGAGTAGTTTCTTGTGATACATCACGTTCACACACCAAGTGATTTAGATTAACCTCACAAGTGCAAATACATGGGCTGTCCAAAGAATAAAATAAATGTACCTATAATTGTTCTTCACCGACATCTAAGTAGGGAGATCCCCCCTTGAACGGCCCTTCTAAGGTTTCTCCCCTCCACATTGCCTATTTGCCTGTTGTGCTTTTTCCCTATTGCTAGGTTTTTAGTGAGTTTTTCCTTACCTTTGCGTGGGGTATGTCTGGGACTGGGAGTGTTGGATTCATTTATTTATTTTACATTTTATTTTGGACTTCATGGTGTTTTTGTATTGTTCTTGATTTATTGTGATGTTTCTTCTTGACTTGTTTAAAGAAGACGTGTCCGGCCCATGGGGACATTAACGTGTGTTGTCAGGCCTTACAAATACATTTGTTTTGATTTGATTCAGTGCAAGGGTTCAAGGGTTGGTGCAAATGGAGTCACCACAGCATCTAGAGGCCACTCCATCTACCACCATAATGCCGGTGGAAAAGAAGCTCTCCTTTATTGACAAGGTTTTTTCTAAGGCTAATAAAACAGGGCTGCTATTTTATTTGGCTGATTTTGTTATATATATGCTAAATACATCTTTGTGTCAATGTATGTATTTAATTTACGTCACTTAAAAAAGTGCTTTATACAGTACTTAATTTTTTTTATTATTACATAGTCAAGACTGCTGCTATAACGAATTATTGCATCTGCCCACTTAACGGTGCTGTAAGTGGTATTTTCCTGTTAAAATAAGTATTAAGTAGCTCTACATTCTGACAGTCATCACTGATTGGTCAGTAACATGGGTCTCCCAATCCCTCCACTCTGCAGTAAACAGAAAATACATTTTCTGGTATCCCTTCCCACTTTATCCAATCGGGAGAGTCACAAAAGTGCCTATTATATTTTTGTGTTATTATTTAGATGCAGTGCCATGTTTGGTCACTAAGTGGCACTCCATTGTTTGTACCTGATGTAGCAACAGGTTTAATTTGATTTAACTTGAGCCAGTGACTCACTTCACTTCCTGTCCACCTGCTATCCGGCACAGCGGTAACTTGTCTAGTAAATTCTCTAGTGTTGTATCTACATACGTATTGTCCAGCAGTGTGGCTACATGAAAAAAACCGTCTTACTGTCCTATAATACCATGCACTCCTCTTACTATACTAATATCTTATGTCTATGCACTCAACACTGCAGCACCCAAGTTTCAGCACTGCTTGATGATGTTACTCAGCTGAAAGAGTTGTACCCTTCTGACTGGTCGTACAGAACTTGGATAAAAGCGCCAGCTAAATGTAAATGTACATGAGTAGAGCTCCGGACTCATGATCGGTAGATCACCGGTTCGAGCCCCGGTCAAGGCTGTTGTTGGAAAGTGGTGTTGTTGTCCAGCAGGGAGCACTCTGTCCTCTGGACTTGTCAGTAACAATGTCCATGTTACAGTGATGGGGACACCATACAGCTGCAAGTGCTGTCCTTCATACGAGACTCTAAACCGAGATCCTGACTGAATTCGGTCGTTAAAGAACCCACAGCGCCTTTTGCAATGAGTAGGGGGTTCTCCTGAGCCGTTCAGCCATTGTGTAGTGTGATGTGTGCCTGGTGCCAGTGTATGGCAGCCATTGAGCCTGCATAGCCCAAGGTTGGGTGCTACCAGTGGTGGTGATTTGATTTGATGATTTGATTTTTATTTAGTACATACAATTTATACAAAAGTATAAAAACAAGGGGTACAAGGATAACATGTGAAAGTCTGTCGACTTGTTTCCAACATGGTCCCAAGAAGAATACAATAAATCACAAAGAAAGAGTTAAGAAGATAAGATAGATACAACAAGTACTGTAGATAAAATAGACAACACAATTTTCTGAAAGAGCCTCATTACAGCATGTCATGTTCCTGTTCTTCAAGAGTGGTGGCCAAGCACCCTCTGCAACCTATTGTTGCAGATGTCGCTTCACACCCCTCTTGAAGACAGCAATAGTGGGGGAGTTTTGGATGGCCCTGGGCAGAGAGTTCCACAGCCGGCTGTAGACAGAAAGCCATTCTGTGAATATACCCTTTCTAGGCTCATAAATTGAGAGCTGTCCAGACCGTAACTGTCGTCCGTGGACCTGGCCACGCAGGACAATGCGAGAGCATAAATATCTGGGGGCACATCCATTTAACATTTTATACATATGTCCCAGTTTCAGAAAGGAGACCCTCTGCTCCACAGGGAGCCATCCCACCTCATTGAAGTGACATGGCTCAATATGGGTTCGAGGTGGCAGATTTAGGACCAATCGTATGGTCTTATTTTGGCTGGTTTGTAGCCTGTGTTTACTTTCCACTGTAACACCACTATACCAGTACGTACATGCATAATCATATTGGCTGAGGATCATGCAGTTGGCAAGCAATTTCATAGTTTCCAGTGATTAAGAACCTCTTTTTTCTGTGCAAAAATGTCACCCTTGTGTTAACTTTTTTGATCACCTTCAGGGCCATTGTTTTCCCTGAGAGTGTTTGGTCGAGGTCTGCACCTAGGTATTTAACACAGTCTCTAGACTCAACACTGAAGCCATTACAGCTGATCTCAAGTCGGGAACATTCCTTTAATTTATGTTTTTTTTTTTTTTATATATTTTTTGCACAAATCTCTCCAATATTCAAAACATCTCTTTCCACATCATCATATGCAATTTCCAGGATTTGCCTCTTTCTTTTTTGTAAGAACATACAAAACATGTAAAGGACTCATACAAATACATTAACAACTGACATGGAAAATAAAAAAAGACTTACGAAAAAAGAAACATACTATACTATACATTATGCGTATACATCCCTGATATACATACTTTGCATGTAGACCGAACTACCTTCGAGCAGGTATGTGCTGCATCCTCTATCGGGATGCCACCCTTCTCCATATTGCATGTGAGAGAAAGCGCCCCAGACACATGCAGTTGTGCATGATAACATGCATGCACGCATGTCTCCAACACATGTATGTGGGTACGTGTATCACGTAAGCATGTGTACATGCCTCATATGTGTGTGTGTGCATCTTCCTGGTATGTGACTGTACTCCTATCTCTTGTGTGTGTCTCGTATCCATGTGTGCCTCTGCCCCCTATGTGAGTGTATATCTCAGATATGTATATATATGTGCGTCTCAGCTACGTATGTGTGTGTCTCCTATATACATGTGTATCCCCCATATGTGTCAGTGAAAGCCTATACTTCAACTATGTGTATATGTAGGTGTGTGTATGCCTATTTCCTATAAGTGAGTATGTGCATGTATGTGTGCCCCTGACGTGTATACCTTATCCTTGTGTATATGAGTGTGTGTAAACCTATTATGTACACATATGAATATGTGTATCCTAGATATTTGTATGCGGCTATACCTGCGCACATGTGAGTGTGATAGAGACAGTGACCGTTCCATAGATACACCATCCGGACATAAAATACATGTACATACATACACAATACATTATAAAGCACAAGTACCATCAGATCAGATCCCCTTTTTTCATATTCATCCTTGATAACATTGTAATCCCACCTTAATCATTTGTCCCCAGACCGTTCAGTCAGGTGTAGAAAACTGTCCCATACCTCAGCGAAAATATCCTCTCTCCCTGCGACTCTATACGTCACCCTTTCATATGATGCTGTCCGGAACATTAGTTCCATCCATTCTTTAAAAGTAATATCAACAGGTGATTTCCAATGTCGTAATGCAATTCTACATCCTGATATCATGGCCATTCTATACCACATTCCCCGGTATTTAGGCAGTTTAATCCCTTTCGGTACTATACCCAAAACACATGCCATTGGGGCGTTATTTATCTTCACATTCAGAACCTTACTTAGGAATATCACAATTTGATCCCACATTTTCCGGACCTTCTCACATTCGTACAGCATGTGCAGTAAAGTGCCTGTCTCCTTCTCACATCTCCAGCAGATGTCACTGTCCCTTAATTTCAGTCTGGCCAGTTTACTAGGCGTCCAATAGCTTCTGTTCAACACTTTGTAAAAAATAAGTTGTGATTGCGCCTCCCTAGAGAATTTACCCCATTTGGACACCAGTTTCTCCCACATTTCCTCAGTAATATCCTCACGTACATCGTTCTCCCAGCTCAATCTCAGACCCGCCAATTTGGGTGCATTGTATTCTCTTATAACATCATAAAATCTTGACGCAACGCCTTTCCTACGCCAATACGCCATCCTCTATAGAATATTTCTTGAATTGCAGTAATCGGGCCACACTTTGGTCCTCCTATTGATGACGATATACAATGTCTAATCTGTAGGAATTTATAAAAGTTTTTATTATCTATATCAAAATCCTCTTTAATATCCTCAAAAGGCAAAACCCCATCTTCCCCGGCTATATCACCTAGTACATGTATCCCCCTTTTAATCCAATCGTCCCATATGACTGATTTCTTACCAATCTTTAGTTTCTTATTATACCATATAGAGGCTCTCGTAGTTAAATATGGGCTATCACCAGTCATTCTGTGCGATTGATTCCAAGTTTCCCTGATAAATGCCATTAAAGGGTTTTTAAAAGGTATAGGTCTGTCTGATTGTGTCAGGAAGGATTCCAGAGATGAGGGATATATCATTTCCTCCTCCATCCTGACCCAAGCAGGTGCCTCCTCAGACGAGTGATTCAGTTTGGAGAGCTGGGAGAGCGAGAATGCATAGTGATACCAATCTAGTTTAGGCAGGGATAAGCCGCCATTTTCCTTTGCTGCATACATTTTGGCCCGTCCAAATAGCGGCCTTTTGCCCCCCCACAGATATACATTAATGACTTTGTCATACTGTTTGAGTAACTGGGTCGGGAGAGTCAGCGGCAGCATATATAGGATATAATTTAATTTGGGAGCCAATATCATTTTTACTAAGTTTATCTTCCCCAGGAGGGACATATTCATCTTGGCCCAATTCTGGGTCAGAGCACTAATGTGTTCGATTATAGGGGCAATATTGGCTTGCATCAACTCTTTCAGACCTGGGATCAGCTTTATTCCTAGGTATATCAACCCTGACGGCATCCATCTGTATTGCCACCCCCTTCTGATATCAGGGGGACAACACTTAGAGAGAGGCATTGCTTCTGACTTGCTCCAGTTGATCGTGTACCCAGATATTTCGGAGAAGGACTCGATAATAGTTCCAATGACCCCAGCTGCTGTTCGGGGATTGCTGGATACCAATAAGATATCGTCCGCATACAAAAATAATTTATGTTCTACCTGCCTCGCTATTACCCCTTTGATGTCCTGATTAGTCCTTAGTGCGATAGCAAGTGGTTCGAGGAAGAGCGCAAACATTTGGGGAGAAAGCGGAGAACCTTGCCTCGTCCCCCGCCCTAGGTTAAAGGGCGAGGATACGATCCCGTTGGTCAATACTGATGCCATCGGATTTGTGTATAACAGTTTTACCCACCCAGTAAACGATGGTCCGAACCCGAAGCGCTCTAGCGTGTGAAATAAGAATGCAAATTCCACCTTATCAAAGGCCTTTTCGGCATCCAATGAGAAGGCCACTGTAGGTTCTGTATCATTCCTGACCTTCCACATTATGTGTAGGAGTCTGCGGATATTATCAGCTGAGTTTCTCCCCTTCACAAAGCCCACTTGATCTGAATGCACCAAAGTTGGTAGTACATCTTCTATTCTATTCGCAAGTATCTTTGCCAATACTTTTTCTTCCAAATTGCTCAGGGATATAGGTCTATAGCTTCCACAGCATTGAGGGTCTTTGCCCTTTTTCTGTAGTAACGTAATAGTGGCCGATCTCAAGCTAGTGGGCAAGCCCCCCTTTAACAATGAATCCTCATATACTTTTAATAGTCTCGGAGCGATTATATCACTGAATTGTTTGTAGAAATCGGGAGTAAACCAGTCGTCTCCTGGTGCTTTACCCAATTTAAGGCTGTTGATTGCCGCGTGTATTTCTTCTATCGAGACCCCCCCCTCCATTGATTTTACTTGTTGTTTCGATAACGACGGTAATTTGATTTTGTCGAAGAACGCGTCCATTTTTAGCTGATCCACCGCCTTCTGTGGGGTATACAAGTCCTGGTAGAAGCACCTGAAAACATTATTAATTTCCTTTTTGTCTGTAATAATCTTGTCATCTTTATTACGAATCGAGGATATAATATTTTGATTTTGCATTTGTTTAACCCGATTCGCTAGTATTTTACCCGCTCTCTCCCCTTGTTCATAGTATCTTTGGTTGGTCCTAAATAACGCATATTCAGCCTTCTTTTGATATATGTTGTTCAATTCGTATTTGGATTTGCTTAGGTTTCTCCACGTTTCTGGGTCTGGTCTCTGACTGTGCTGTTTCGAGAGTATTTTAATTTCCTCATCTAACGCTGTCATTTTTTGTTTCTCTGCCCTTTTTAGTATCGCACCGTATTGTATGAGTCGTCCTCTCATGTAAGCTTTACATGTGTCCCACATTATGCCACTATCATCTATTGACCCTTCATTAAGTTCCCAAAATTCCTTAAATATAGTTCTAATGTACGCACACGATCCTTTATCATTTAACATCAGGTTATTGAATCGCCATCTCCGAGATCGTTGCCCTTCCTCCATGGATGTGATCACTAAATCAACCGGAGCATGGTCAGATATTACAATGTTCCCTATCCCAGTACCTGCTACCTGTTCTACCAGTGCGCTAGAGATCAGGAAATAATCTATTCTAGAGTGTGAGGAATGCGGGTGAGAGTAAAACGTGTAGTCTCTTTCTTGTGGGTTCATAACCCTCCAAATATCCACTAGACCCAATTCCTCTATCAGAACACCAACCGCCAGTCTCCCTGCGTTGTCAGCGGTCCTGGGTTGATACGATTTGTCCATTAAGGTGTTTCCAACCAGGTTGAAGTCCCCCCCTATGATTACGTTGCTATTCCCTATTTTCCTGATCACCTCACATACCTCATGGAAAAAGTCTGAGGACGACCCGTTGGGCGCATATATATTAGCTAAAGTAGTCCCAGGGTGTCCGCGGATCCTTAAAAAGTCTTAAAAAGTCTTAAATTTGTTTATCAATAATTAAGGCCTTAGTTTGTCTTAAAATGTCTTAAATCCATTTTCAGAGGTCTTAAAAATGCCATAGACAAAGACATAGATTTAATAATAAATCGCTATCTGACTGAATAGTTTGGTTTGTTTAGACAAAGAAATAAAATAAGTCGGAGCGATTCGATTGAGCCTATTTTGAAATCGCCTTTCACGCAAAATGAAATGTGGCTCGGCTCTACCCGTAGTGTTTTTAGCTGTGCTATCTGAGAACAGCGCGCGTGTGTGTGGTCAAAATGCCGGGAGGCTGCCGTTTTAATGAGCTCTGGCTCGAAAATATCAAATATAAGTCATGGTTGAAAAGAGGAGAACATCCTCGAGTAGCCGTCTGCAAAATATGCAGAAAGGACTTGAAGATTTTTACGATGGGGGAGAGTGCACTTTCGAGCCACATGCAAGGTGAGCTAATGGATCATATTATTAACGTGTCTCAGCCTGGCTCGACACTACAAGTGCTCCACACCGGTCTCCGTAAATGTTAGTTTTAAAAATACCACTTCAATAATCGAAATAGTCAAGTAACAGGCAGAATACACTATTGGAATTACAAACTTGTGTTTACCGGACTCTGTTTTCACCGCAGTGTTTTGAAATACGCAGCATGTAGCAAAGCCTTAACGTTAGGCGAATCAACGTTAGCTAATTTCCTTTCATGTATTTCAAAACACGAAAACTTGTTGTGTATTGAAATGGTATTTTATTTTTATAACGGAACATTTACGGAGACTGGCGTGGAACTGGTGTGGAGCAGTTGTAGGTTGGAACGCAGTAACGTACTGTATATGTGTATGTCATAAATGTTATGATGAATTGAAAATGGGGGACCCTGATGTAAACAAGACGAAAGTTTTTCTCTGGTCTGCATCCCCTTATTATTGTGTGTATTGAGCTGTACTGTATTGTACCCATTCTGAAATCTGTTAAATAAAGTATTCATTCAACCAAACCACAAAAACAAAACAACTGGATGAATGAAAACTTTATTTAACAGATTGCAGAATGTGTACAATACAGTACATACACACAATAATAAGGGGATGCAGACCAGAGAAAGACGTTTGTCTTGTTTACATCAGGGTCCCCCATTTTCAATTCATATAGACATTCCTGATGAATTGAAAATGGGGGACCCTGATGTAAACAAGACGAAAGTCTTTCTCTGGTCTGCATCCCCTTAACAATTGTGTGTATTGAGCTGTACTGTATTGTACCCATTCTGCAATCTGTTAATAAAGTTTTCAATCAATCAATCAAAAACATACACAACATAGAATAGATAGAATAGAAATACTTTTATTATCCCGTGGGAAATTTGACACTGCAAATCGCTCAACATTTAAACATTTAGACAGGACAGGTCACTAATTAGAATAATAACACAAATCAATCAAGTTGCCTGGGATAAGAGTAGAGTAAAATAGAATAAAAATGAAATAAAATATACAGAAATAAATACAGTAAAAACATACATGACATCATGACATTTATGGCATAGGGACATGCATGACATACAGGTATATACTGTAGTACTGTTACATTTGTGACATATACGATATGCAAATAATATACAGTACTGTTACCCAGAGATCCTAACAGAAAATATTATATATATATGATGGGGATGAGACTGTACATTAGGGGGGGGGGGGGGGGGGGGGGGGGGTTGGACATTTACGGTGGCCAGTTTCGAATTGCAGCCTCCCGTAGGTGCTCTTAAAGAGCGGTTTTGAATGTGGGCAGGGGTAAAGTGGGTTTTAGGAGTGAGGTTAAGCAGTAGTCTGACCAGTTTGTTTTGTGATGTTTGTAATCTTGTTTTTAGTACCTTTGAGGTGCTTTGGTACCATGAGGTGTAGCCAGGCATAGTCGTAGTACCCTTGAATGAGTGTACTGAGAGTACCCATGATTTTTGCCATTTTGTTATCGTGAAATTGGTATTAAATTTAATTCTGAGTGGCATTAAAAAGTCTTAAAAAGCCTTAAATCTGACTGGGCTAAACCTGCAGATACCCTGAGTCCTCTGTCCCTCTAAATCAGCATCCAGTATAACCCATCTTCCCTCATCATGTGAGAAACTATTGTGCACCTTTAGGTCTATGTTTTTTCTCACCAATATTGCCACCCCCCTCTTCCTAGAAGAGAACGTACTATAGTATATTTGTCCCACCCAATCCCTTTTAAGCTTGGCCGACTCCTCCTCATCCAGGTGCGATTCCTGAATTAGTGCAATATCAGTATTTTTTTGTTTCAAGAACGTCAATATCTTTTTTCTCTTAATGGGATGATGACATCCGTCTATATTCCACGATATTATTTTAATCAGACCCATATTCCTCGTAATGCATCTCCCCTGTGCAATCCAGGACGTAGTACCTCTATGTCTGGGGCGCCATCTCCCACATTTCCATATCTAGTTCCTGAGACTGTGAAGATATATATACAATAGTATAGCATACAATGAAATAAAAAAGAACATATAAAAACATAAATACATTTCCCCCCCCCACATTTACCCAAGCTACGTTCGATATGACCCCAGATAGAACAGTCATACCGAGGGTGAGATCGATACTCACCCATGCACCTTGGTCCCCCTCGACTAACAGAGGAGTGCATATGGCACAAGGCAGGTTGCCCAAAACTGTGCCCCTACTATCTTGTATACCCTGATGTAACGTATGGCTCACACTGTAATCTATATACAGTGCGATCAATTCAACTGAACTTGACAAAACGGTAACGTTTCCAACAATTAACATTTGTATATCTCTCAGATATATATTGGTACATTGTAACTTCTATGACATAGCCATAATGGCCTGTGGTTCATTTCGTTATACTTTTCCTGTATCCATCCGGGATATTTCCCCTTCCACAATTTTATCATACTCTCCTATCCATTGCCCTCTATTCTCATTTCACATCTTTTTTTTTTTTTTTTTTTTCAATCACTTTTTTTTTTTTTTTTTTTTCTTTTCTTTTCTTTTATATACATATTGGCATTTTGTGATGTTATTTATTCTATGACAATGCCCCCGTGACTTATCTGTATCCATGCGCTTCATGAACTTTATCTCAATTGTCCGCCTCCGACTGTCCCCGTCTGAATCCCTGTAGTTTCTCCCGGTATCCGTGATGACCATTGCCCTGCTGTGCGGGGCGTTCAGTCCCCGTCGCCTGCATGTCGTCCCCCGGTCCCCGTTTTCTTCCCACTGTCTGCCAGGTAGACAGCCGCAGTATCTCCTCTCGGTCCGGGTCGGTAGTCGGGTTCACCACGGTGATCTTGAATCCACGTTTTGCCATATCCGCCGTCGCCTCCGCTGCGCTCTGGTACAGGCGGGTGCCATCTTCGTAGAATACCCTCATCTTCGCTGGATACGGTGTCTGGAACTTGAGATTCTTCTCCTTCATTATTCTCTTGGCCTCGGCATATTCTCCTCGCTTCTTCAGTATTTCAGTGGGGAAGTCATGGTCGACATAGAAGCGTTCGTTGCCACATGAGACGTTTTTCTTCTGCCACGTTCGGCGTATTATCTCTTCCTTCATTTTGTAACTCCCAAACTTAACCACGATTGACCGTGGTTTCAGCTGTGGGTTGTTAGGCCTTGGGGCCAGTGCCCGGTGTGCTCGCTCGATACGAAGGTCCATGTCATGAGGCAGTCCGAGTGCGTCCTTAAACAAGCCGTCTAGAAATCCATGCATGTCCTTTCCCTCTTTCTCCTCCGGGATACCATACACCCGCAGGTTCTCTCTCCTCGTTCTGCCCTCTTGGTCGAGCAGTTTAGCCTCCATGTCGGCCTGCCTCTGTATCAGTTTTTTTATTAAAACCGTCGCCGCATCAAGCACATTTTCATTTTCTCCGATTCTCCCCTCCGTTTCACAGAGCCTGTCGTTCATTTTGTTCATATCATTCTTTATCTCCCGAAACTAACGCTCATTGTCTTTTCTGAAGTCTTTGAGCTTGTTGTATATGTTCAACAGCGTGGCTTCTTGTTCACAGTCATCGTCGCCATCTTTTCCTCCCGTTACGTCGTCATTCTCTGCCATTCCGTCGTCCTTTTCAGTTGTAATCGTGTTCGCCCTACGTCTCGTGATAGCCCCTTCTTTCATCCCTATTAAATATGTACCCTGGTGTTGTTAATAAATGTTTTCCGGGGCTAAATCATTTTGCTGTCGGGGAGCTCGCGAGTTAAGCAGCCATGTTCTTCCGCGGTCAAACCGGAACCCTTTAATTTATGTTTTGAGCTGAATAGAATTGACTCAGTTTTTCCAAGGTGAATCGATAATCTGTTGTCAACTACCCATTTGTGAAGGCTTTCCAGCTCCCTACTGAGACCGGCTTGAATTTGAATGAGGCAATTTCCACCCTACATTGTGGGGAGCGCTTTGAGTGTCTAGAATAGTGCTATATAAATGTAATGATCATTCATTCATCCAAAATTGAATTAATATAGAGCTGTATGACCAGACATCATATGGTCATAGGCATAATTATATGCTTTTAATATTAAATGCAGTAAATATTTTAGCAGTAAATCCAAAAAGCGACAACGTCTGATTAGCTACTATCTAAGCTATCCTGATGCGGTTATTTCATGCTGACAAGTTGACGTCACACAGCCAGAGACATTACAAACGTTACTTATTTCAAGAAATCTTGCCAAGCCAAATTTGCTTACTGCACTGGTAGATTATTTTACTTGTTTCAAGCACACATTTGTTTAAAACTCGTTTCTATTTCTGTCAGACCACTTTTTCAGTGTGGAGTTGTGAGGTTTGGTTCTTTCCCCACCACGGGCTTCTTGAAGTACTGTGATGATTGGTCCGCTCCCCACCCACTCGCTCTGTTCCTTTAAGATATTCGGTTAATTAATTGCATTCTCCTCTCCACACGCTTCTTCCTGTAGATGCCGTTTGATTGGTGCTCCCCCAACCACACGCTTGTCAATCTCATCCCGCAGCTGTCACTGCTTGTCATTAAGCATCCCTTTTGCTTTATATACCCTGAATTCCCATTTAGTGTTGTTGGATCGTTCTGATATATTCTCTGCATTTGCCGTTCCTTCCGTCGCCTGCTTTTCCCTGTGCTTTGCCTCCCAGGACTCTCGAGGAGTATTCCGTTTGGACAACCCGTTCCCCGTTACGAAGCGCTCGCCCTGTTTGATTCTGCTCGCTTGACGCACAGCGCTCTGGTGAGTTTTTGCAAGACAGTCTTTGGACTCAATCATTTTTCGTGTGTGTAAACACTGAAGAGATCCTGTTTTTCGTTCAGACTGTCACTCACCCTTTTTGCCTGTTTTGGATATTCATTGGGATTCATATTTGTTTGGACATTGCTCACTGTGTGTCTCACACCGAAGATTCTGTCACTTGGAATTATTGTTTGGACATTGCTCACTGTGTGTTTCACACCGAAGATTCTGTCACTTGGATTATCTGTTTGGGACAAGTCATTTCACCTGTCACCTGTCAGTTCCCAACTGTTCACTGAGCTAACCCGCTCTCTCTCTCTCCCTGTTCCGCTACCACCTCGGAGTACTGCCGGGAGGATTCTGCAGAGCGGCTCTGACGTCACGGACAGATTCCTCAAACGTAACCCCCCCGGGAGAAGCTGCAGAGCAGCAACATTCCTCACATGCTTGTTTCCCAGTTTGTTTCTGTGCTCAACCAAGTTCTTTCTGTTACTCTGTAAAATAAACAAGCCCTAGATTTTGGCTAACTCTGAAACTACTCTCTCTGTGCCGTTTGCGTTTGGGGTCGGTGTCAAACCATAACATTACGATCCAACCAATGACGACCCCAGCCGACACAGAGAGAGTCGTCACCTTGGGCATCGAGGGGGTGGTAAGGCGTGCCCTACGCTTCCATCGCGCTCCAGGCAATGTACCGGTTAATCGTCTCTTCGTCCCCGACTCAGTCCGGTCCCGGGTCCTCCAGTGGGGCCATACCAGCCGGTTCGCCTGCCACCCGGGCGTTCATCGCACGTTCTCCTTCCTGGCTTGTCGATTCTGGTGGCCCACCATGAGGAACGACGTCAAGAGGTTCGTACTGGCCTGCGCGGTCTGCGCCCGCAAGAGAGTCAGCACAGCCGTGGCAGTCCAGATAGAGTCAACCAAGGAACACAGCCTACAGCTAGATGCGGCTGCAGCTGCTGTACAGGAACTCCGAGAGCAGGTCCTGCTTATTCAGGGGTCCCTGGGGGCTCTGGCTAGCCAGCAGGCTAGTATTCTCCTCCACTTACAAGCGCTGAGTGAAACCATTAACACCTTGCTTATAACCCCACTTCCTTCAGGAGCCTCGGCCGGAGCATCACCCGCAGCCCTGGCAGGCCCCGCGCTTCCCGATCCCGCACCTCGGGAACCCCGTCTCTCCGAACCACGGCTGTTCGACGGCAACCCAGAGGATTGTGCCACATTCATCATGCAATGTGAGTTGGTTTTTCGTCATCAACCCAGTCGTTTCACTTCAAGAGGAGCCCAAGTGGCCTATATGACTAACTTGCTCTCAGGCCGGGCAGCCCAGTGGGTCACTTCCTCCTGGGCAATGGAGGCAGACTTCTGTTTCTCCTATCCAGACTTCGTGGCTGAGCTCCGCAGGGTGTTCCACCATCCAGCCCGTGGTCTGGACCCTGGAGCCCGGTTGGGTACCTTCCGGCAGGGCAGCGGCGGGGTTACCGACTACGTGCTGGAGTTCAGACTGGCGGCGGTGGAGAGCGGTTGGAACGACCAAGCACTTCGTCTTACCTTCGTGAGGGGGCTCAGTGACGCAGTCAGGGACCAGCTCGCGACCCGGGAGGAACCTGATTCCCTCGAGGACCTGTTCAGCCTCGCCATTCGCATCGACGGACGCCTCCAGGAGAGAAGACGTGAGAGAACCCGACGGGGACCCCCAGACGTACCCCCCGAGGACCACGACCTCGAGGAGGTTTTCAGTACCCCAGACGTACCCCCCGAGGACCACGACCTCGAGGAGGTTTTCAGTACCCCAGACGTACCCCCCGAGTACCACGACCTCGAGGAGGTTTTCAGTGAGTCCAGGGCTCAGGTCTTTCCGCCTCACCGGCCTTACGACTGTGCCATCGACCTCCGCTCAGGGGCTCCCTTTCCCGGCGGCCGCCTCTACAGTGCTGACCATCCTGCCCCCTCCGTGACTGGTGGGTTTGTTCCCTCCCGAGCCGTGACCAAGGAGGAACCCATGCAGCTGGGACGCAACCGCCTTAGCCCGGCCGAACGGGAGTCCAGGCTCAGGTCCGGCCGTTGCCTCTACTGTGGCCGGGATGGACACCGTGTCTCCAATTGCCCTACCCGGCCAAGAGGACCAGGCTCGCCGGGACCCCGGGAGATCCTGGTGAGCCGTTTTTCCTGTTCCTCCACCCGTGCACCACCTAACCGTCTGGCGGACGTCACCCTAGCCTGGGCGGACCAGCGGGCGACGGTGGGTGCACTCATGGACTCTGGTGCTGATGTTAGTTTCATGGACGTTGGGTTTGCCACCCGGGCCAACATTCCACTTGAGGACCTCGAGAGGCCCTTGGAGGTCTTCGCGCTGGATCATCGCCGCCTGGCTGACGTCACTCAACGCACCTGTCCAGTCCTTCTCACCGTTGCTGGTAACCACGTTGAGAGACTCCAGTTTTTCGTCACCAGCTCTCCTCTTGTCCCTGTGGTCTTGGGCAGGCCCTGGCTCGCGCTGCACGAGCCCCAGATCGCCTGGTCCTCCGGTACCATCAAGGGGTGGAGCTCCTCCTGTCGTGCCCAGTGTCTTCAGGTGCCGTCCAGCTCCCTCGCCGGTCCTCTGTCCCCGTGCCCGGCCTCCGCTGTCGGGCCCCAGTCCCCGTCTCCGGCCTCCCTCGCCGGTCCTCTGTCCCCGTGCCCGGCCTCCGCTGTCGGGTCCCAGTCCCCGTCTCCGGCCTCCCTCGCCGGTCCTCTGTCTTTGTCCCCCTCTCCAGTGCCCCTGATCGCCGGCTTCCTTCAGTCCCGTCTGGGCAGGCCGGGGCCGAGTGGGTCGCCGGGTGGCTCCCGTGGAGGGGGGAGTACTGTGAGGTTTGGTTCTTTCCCCACCACGGGCTTCTTGAAGTACTGTGATGATTGGTCCGCTCCCCACCCACTCGCTCTGTTCCTTTAAGATATTCGGTTAATTAATTGCATTCTCCTCTCCACACGCTTCTTCCTGTAGATGCCGTTTGATTGGTGCTCCCCCAACCACACGCTTGTCAATCTCATCCCGCAGCTGTCACTGCTTGTCATTAAGCATCCCTTTTGCTTTATATACCCTGAATTCCCATTTAGTGTTGTTGGATCGTTCTGATATATTCTCTGCATTTGCCATTCCTTCCGTCGCCTGCTTTTCCCTGTGCTTTGCCTCCCAGGACTCTCGAGGAGTATTCCGTTTGGACAACCCGTTCCCCGTTACGAAGCGCTCGCCCTGTTTGATTCTGCTCGCTTCACGCACAGCGCTCTGGTGAGTTTTTGCAAGACAGTCTTTGGACTCAATCATTTTTCGTGTGTGTAAACACTGAAGAGATCCTGTTTTTCGTTCAGACTGTCACTCACCCTTTTTGCCTGTTTTGGATATTCATTGGGATTCATATTTGTTTGGACATTGCTCACTGTGTGTCTCACACCGAAGATTCTGTCACTTGGAATTATTGTTTGGACATTGCTCACTGTGTGTTTCACACCGAAGATTCTGTCACTTGGATTATCTGTTTGGGACAAGTCACTTCACCTGTCACCTGTCAGTTCCCAACTGTTCACTGAGCTAACCCGCTCTCTCTCTCTCCCTGTTCCGCTACCACCTCGGAGTACTGCCGGGAGGATTCTGCAGAGCGGCTCTGACGTCACGGACAGATTCCTCAAACGTAACCCCCCCGGGAGAAGCTGCAGAGCAGCAACATTCCTCACATGCTTGTTTCCCAGTTTGTTTCTGTTCTCAACCAAGTTCTTTCTGTTACTCTGTAAAATAAACAAGCCCTAGATTTTGGCTAACTCTGAAACTACTCTCTCTGTGCCGTTTGCGTTTGGGGTCGGTGTCAAACCATAACAGGAGTTCTCTCTCCTGATTGGATAAAGTCGGAATGGCATACCAGAAAATGTATTTACTGTTTACTGCAGAGCGGAGGGACTGGGAGACCCATGTTACTAACCAGACAATCTATATCAGTGATGGCTGTTGGAGTGTAGAGCTATTATTTTAAGATTCAAGATTCAAGAGGTTTATTTGTCACATACATACCAGGGCATACAGTGAAATGCGGGTGGCCATGCCCGCTTTGATTGTGCAATAATACTAAATAATAAAATAGACATAATAAACAGGTAATAAAATAGACATAAAATAGGCATGATAAAATAGACATGCTAAAGTCCTGAGCAATGTTAGCTACGGATTAAGGCACTGGGTCCTATGTACACTACTATACAATATACAGTTTTTACTCCCTTATGCTATACTTGCTATTTCTAAACTATACTACACAGCAGTTCTTTCCTTAAAGTGGCCTTTATTTTCCTCGTTCCTTTTAGAGTGTCCTTTCAGTGTTCAATGTTCTGATGGCCTGGGGGAAGAAGCTGAGCCTTAGTAACATGTAGACCAATTAGTTTAACAAACAAAAAAATATCACTCACAGCATCTAGAATAGATGACCTCTGTTGAAACTTCACTGGGAGCGAGATTGATCACAGAGGACTCACTCTCAGTGAAGTTTCAATTCCGCTTAGTCCATTATTCTACATTCCATGGGGGTGTTTCATTACCATATATGGTTAATTAGAGGCTGTTATTTTTTTTGATCCACTTTTTCTCCCCATTTTCTATTTTTCTCCCATCCCAATTTCGTATATCCAATTCTTCCCTCCCCTGTCTTGAACGTTGCTAGACTATGCCTCCCACAGGTCGTTGTAGTGAGGACAGAAGCCTTGCATCACGTGTCCCCTCCGGTACACGAGGAGGCAGCCTGTCGCATCTTTTCGCCGCAGCAACTCGAACTCTCAGTGGCGAGGAGTAACGCGTGGGAGGCTCACGCTCAGGGCCGCCTCAGGGGGTGTGCGAGGTCAGCTGCGTTTGACTATTTCGCGCGTGCAGCTTTGGAGGTTATGCTTAGTTATGCCAGCCAAGACGAAGAGGTCGGTCATTATCAGTCGGTCGGTCACCAAGGAACGTTGACGAAAGGCCTCTCGCTGGCGGGACAAAAAGAAGCTATGGCCGGAGCCTTGTCATGGTGCAGTCGGGATATAGCCATGATGATGTCGGCTAGTAGTTAGCTTAGCTAAAGGCTAACTAGCGTTAGCTAACCTAGAGACAGCGCATGCAGCCAAGATGAAGAGGATGGTCGTTTGGCAGATGAACTTCGTCAACTCCACGCGGTTGTCTGCTTTTCTCACGTTGTACAGTTTTTCAGTGGTAGCCGCATAGCTTGCTTCTGCGTTAGCTAATGGTTAGCGATAGCCGGGTTGAGCTAACTGTTAGCCAGTTAGCTGTTTAGCTATGACGTTAGCTGCCGGCTGCGCTCGGCTGGGAACGTTAGCTTGATGCTATCAGTTAGCCTAGAGTTAGCTGTTAGCTTGTGCTACGACCATTGACATTAGCCGTGAGAATAGCAGGGGGTTCTGGCACTCTGACTACGACATCATCTTTGACAGAAGATGTAGTCGGGCCTGCACCATGACAAGGCTCCGGCCATAGCTTATTTTTGTCCCGCCAGCGAGAGGCCTTTCGTCAACGTGGAGACCTGTATTGCGGCCTTTCGCCCTGCGTTCCTTGGTGCAGGTAAGATGAATGAAAATGTCATGACATTACCCCACTCTTCCTTCCTTCCCCTCCCGAATGTTTTGTTAATAACGATGTTTTTTTCCAGGCAAAACATATGTTACTTCACAACATTTGGAGATACGACATGTGCTGTGTGTGAAATAATTGTCTTGGTCGTTTGTGTAGCTTGGGTAGCGTTGGGCCGTTGGCCAAAGCTGTGTGTGGCCTGGTGTCATTAGCCTACCTGGCTAGCCTATTTAGCTGATGTCGGCCATTGGCTCCTTGCTGCTTTGTTTTCTCTGGTATAGACCCTCTTCTCTTTGGATTTAAGTGTTGATCTTTGTCCTTTTGGATCGATGTATATTCATGTTGCCTTTGTGAAGTTATCTTTTCCTTCTGTTTTGTTCTTTCATTAAAAGTTGAATATCCTTTAGGGGGTCATCTTTGCTTATCTCTCTCATACATGCTCTCTCTCTAACACACACACACGACAAACACACATGCTCTCTCTCTCTCTCTCTCTTTCTAACACACACAGTCTGCCTATGGCGGCCTTTCTCTATGGCTAGGCTGTGCTCGCTGAGTCTGTACCTAGTCAAGGATCTTCAGTCACAGTGCTCAGGTATTCTGCCACTGTGTACTCTCTGTTTAGGGCCAAATAGCATTTCAATTTCTTTCCAATGTGTCTCTCTCGCTCTCTCTCTGTACACTGTATATTGACTGTAGAACGGGAGCTCTCTCTCACTCTCTCTCTTGCTATATGTTGACTGTATCATGCCCAGCAGCGCTATTATTTAAGAATATGTTGACTGTATGAAAAAAAAAAATAAAAAAAAAATATATATATATATATATATATTTATATATATATATATATATTTTTACCTTTTGGGGGGGGGGGGGGGGGGGCTCGCGTTTAAATCTCGCACAGGGCCTCGCATTTCTCCCAGGCGGCCCTGGATATGGTGTTTAAGCTTTGACGGGAAAAAAAAAAATACCGTATGTAAACTATCCTGCACGTTGTTTTTCCATGTATTCAACGGCTTCATCAGGCGAGTCGAGGTAGACCCTCTGTCCCTGTCTATCGGTGATGCGAAGCCTTGCAGGATATAACAGTGTGGGTTTGAACCTTTTCACAAAGAGTTGAGACATCACTGCCTTGTAGTGGGCTCGTAGACCCACCACTTCCCGGCAATAATCCTCAAAGAAGTAGATTGGTACCTCTTTGTATTTCAGGATGCCTTTCACTTTGCGCGTATCCCGAATAATCGCTTTTTATTCTGAAAGACGAAATTACCTACCTGGGTTCCATCCTAGAGGCAAATCTTTCCTGTGACAAAATGGCATCCAATGTAATAAAAAAAGTCAACCAACGAACTAGATTCTTGTACCGGATCTCCTCTCTGGTAAACACGAATACCCTGAAGACTCTGGCAGGAGCACTCATTCAAGGGTACTATGACTATGCGTGCACCTCATGGTACCAAAGCACCTCAAAGGCGCTTAAAACAAAATTACAAACATCACAAAACAAACTGGTCAGACTACTACTTGACCTGAACCCCAGAACCCACCTCACCCCTGCCCACTTTGCCAACCTAGGATGGCTTAGAGTAGACGACAGAGTACAGCAACTTGCAATGGGCCTGGTCTACAAGATACACTATACGACCGGGGTGCCCATGTACATGTCAAAATACTTCCCAAAGGTCAGTGAATACCACAACCACTACACCAGAGGAAGCTCAACAAATCATGTTAAACCCAGATTCGGCTCAAACAAGGGACTAAACACGTTTCGCAATTATGCCACAACAATGTGGAACGCCCTACCCAAAGCTGTAAAGGAATGTGAATCCCTGCCCACATTCAAAACCGCCCTTAAAGAGCACCTACGGGAGGCTGCAATTCAAAACTGGCCACCGTAAATGCCCAAAACCCCCACCACCTCCTAATAGACAGTCTCCTCCCCACCGCATGTATATATTCCCTCCCCGCCTAATGTATATTTCCCTCCCACCCACCCACCCCCTCCTAATGTACAGTCCCCTCCCCATCATATGTATATACTCTGTCAGGATCTAGGGGTAACAGTACTATATATTTGAATACCGCCTATGTCACAAATGTATCAGTACTAAATACCTATATGTCCCTATGCCATAAATGTCATGTATGTTGTGTATGTCATAAATGTCTATATGAATTGAAAATGGGGGACCCTGATGGAAACAAGACAAACGTCTTTCTCAGGTCTGCATCCCCTTAACAATTGTATGTATTGAGCCGTACTGTATTGTACCCATTCTGCAATCTGTTAAATAAAGTTTTCATTCATTCATTCATTCACCTCCTGAGGTTGGTCCCCGTTCCAGGTGCGGGTCCCCTAGACAAACGTGTCTCCCCTGGTCCGCCGCCTTCCCAGTGTCTCAGACTGTCCGCTCCACCTCTCGCCGGCCGGCCCCACCGTCACTCCAACTCAGCTCAGTGTCTCTCCTGCGGCCGCGTCCCCCGTTCTAGTCGTGGATGAACTGCGTGTCGTAGACGACGATCAGCGGTGATTGATCTGCGGTCTCCGCGGTGCCTGGCTGCGGTGTTCCTCTCCGGTGCTGCGGTGGTCATCTCCGGCCTCTCGCACAGCTGCCATCTCCTCCGGTCTGTCTCTCATCCTGGCCCGTCTGTCCTTCGTCTCCTCCTGCCTGTCATCCGGTCGTCTGGTGGTCTGGTCACGGACGTCTGAGGGGCCGCTGGTATCTCACCCCTGGTTCAGACGCGCTGCAGACAGCTGGTAGTGACTGCTGGATCCTCTGCACCGTCTCCTCCTCCTCTGCGTCTCCATTCCCCGTTCCGTCCTTGGTTGCGGCTGGCCCACATCAATTCTCACTGGAACCTCCATTTGTTAGGGATTAGCCTATCCCTCGTGAATTCTTAATTGATTTGCCAGTGGACCAGTCGGCCGAAAGACGAAGCGGAGACAGAGTATTTCTCAAACAGAGCTTTTATTCATTAGAGAAGAAGACAGTTACCCTGCGCGGGCACATCACCAGTAGACAGTAGAAGAAGGAGGCAGAATGTCCATATTACATGCCATTTTATACACTCTTGAGAAAGGGGAGGGGGGTGTGTGTGTATGTCTCTGTGTGTGTATGTATGGGTGTTTGTGTGGTGTGTGCTTGTGTGTGTGTGTGTGTGTGTGTGTGTGTGTGTGTGCTTGGTCAGAAGAAGGGGGGCTAATTGCTTCCAGATGTAGAAGACCCCTATTCTTGAACAACATCTCCATAACTCAAAGGGGCGTGACAGCTTGTGCGCGTGTGTACGTGAGTGTGTGTGCGTGTGCGCGTGAGTGTGCGTGCGTGCTTGTGCGCCGGCCAAAAATTCACGGTCAAAAGTAGATCTGCCCCATGGCTTGACAGCAGTCTCAGGACCCTAATGAAAGAGAGAGACATGGCCAAAAAAGCCTCAGTTAGTTCTGGTTCAATTGATGACAGGCATAAATACTGTGCTTTACGCAATCAGGTGACAAAACTAAACAAGGTAAAAAAAAGGGACTATTTTAAACAAAGGTTATATGATGCGAGAAATGATAGCAAACAAATATGGAATGTTTTTAATGAAATGATGGGTCGAAAGACAACTGTGTGCACACCCTTAGTGGAATCAAATGGATTTGTTCTCACGAAACCAGGTGAGATTGCAAATCATTTTAATGAATGTTATGTGGGTAAAGTATCTAAACTAAGGCATGCTATGAATATGTCAAACAACCTGAAAACAAATGACTGCATTAAGTATATTATAATGAAAGACAAAATGTGTGAATTTGAATTTCATCAGGCTGAAGTCAGTGAGGTGGAGCGGTTACTCCGCTCTCTTCCTGATAGTAAGTTAGCAGGCCTAGATAACCTGGATAGTAAAGTGCTGAGAATGACTGCTGGTATTATAGCATCTCCTATATGTCATATTATGAATAGATGTTTGGATGTGGGTCTATTTCCAAAGATGTGGAAGGAGGCTAAGGTTTTTCCTTTACCTAAGGATACCAAATCTGCTTTTAATGAGGGAAATTCTAGACCTATAAGTATTTTACCTGTCTTGAGCAAAATCATGGAAAAGTTGGTGCATTCACAAATTCAAGAGTATTTTGTTTCAAACAAGCTTGCAACAGATTCTCAACATGCCTATAGAGCTGGTCACTCTACTTCTACTGCCTTGATACAGATGACTGATGACTGGCTTAAAGCTATAGATAATTCTATGTTGGTGGGAGCTGTGCTGTTAGATTTTAGTGCTGCATTTGATGTGCTGGACCATTCTCTACTGGTTGATAAACTTAAATGTTATGGTTTTAACTCTTCTGCTTTAAAGTGGATACTAAGTTATTTGTCCTCTAGATCACAGAAGGTGTATCTAAATGGCAGCCTGTCCAGTAGCAGAGGTCTAGAGTGTGGCGTGCCGCAAGGAAGTTGCCTAGGACCTTTGCTCTTCTCTGTATTTACGAATGACCTATCTTGGGCTACCAAATGTGCTACACCAGTTCTTTATGCAGATGATTCAACATTGTATTACGCGGCACCATCATGCAATGTACTTAATGAAGTTTTGAGTAGAGAACTTAAAGTTGTGCATGACTGGGTAGTATGTAATAGACTTGTCCTTAATATCTCCAAGACTAAATGTATTGTGCTGGGAACAAGGCACAGGTTATCTACAAATCCAAAGCTTCATTTAAACTTGTGTAATTCAGCAGTTCAACAAGTTGAAAGTACTAAACTCCTTGGAGTGATGCTGGATTGCACTCTGTCTTGGTCTCAGCATATTAATTATATTGTTTTAAAAATGGGAAGAGCAATTGGTATTTCCAGGAAATGTGCTTCTTTTGTTGCCCGTCCCCTTTTATGTCAGATAGTGCAAAGTTTAGTTTTATGTCATCTTGACTATTGCTCTGCGATGTGGTCATCTGCTGCCAGTGGTGACCTCAGGAAGCTCCAGGTGGTCCAGAACAGGGCAGCACGGTTGGTACTGGGCTGCTCACTAAGGTCTAATGTGAGCCGTATGCATGCCCGCCTCTCTTGGCTTAACGTTGAAAATAGATTGTCTTTTAATATACTTGTGCTGTTCAAGTTGGTCATGAGCAGTAAGACTCCTGTTTTTATACATAATCAGATTGTTTTTAGTAATACTGTGCACGAGCATTACACTAGAGGTTCCAGTAGTGGGCAGCTTGAATTGCCAGGTCCTAGAACCAGCGCTCTGGGGAGATCTTTTATTTTTAGAGCATTAACTCTGTGGAATGGCCTGCCTCGGAACCTCTGCTGCATTTACAGTAGATTCACTTTTTAAAAGAATCTTAAATTGTTTTTAAATTGTTTTTAACACTGTAAAGTGGTTTTTTGTTTTTGTTTTACACTAATGTAATTTTAGCTATATTAATTGTTACAGTAGGTTCATTATGCATTGTGTGTACTGACTTTTAATAATTTAGTTTTTTTGCAATGGTGATTGTTTTTGTGTTTTTTTGTGTGTGGACCCCAGGAAGACTAGCTGGTTGCTATCGCACCAGCTAATGGGGATCCCTAATAAAATCAAATCAAATCAAATCAGTCGTCAGACGCAAGCATCAATAGGAGATCTGCTTCTGGGTGCATGTGTGTATGGGTCTGTGTGGGGAGAGGGGTCCTGTGTGTGTGGGTGTGTGTGCCTACAGCCAGAGGTCATCAGGTCACGCCACATGCAGGGGGAGAGAGACACAGAGAGCAGTGTGCAGCCTAAGCACAGACATCAAATATTACCAGGAATCAATGAACTAATCTATCAAAAGCGAAATAAAAAAAACGGGAGAGGAGCTATTTCCACATGCGACTTACTCCATGGTCGGGCAAGTCCGGAAGTCGGGATGTTTCTTCTTTTTTTGTATTTTATTTTTTTATTATTTTTTAAACAAACACATAAACAAACATGACAACACACGATAAGATATACAAGCATTAGTTGATAGTGCACATCCAATGAAATCACATTTTAGTTAATTGGCATATATAGGATATACCCTTAATACCTGTTATCTAAAAACCTACACACATATGCTCCAGCTCGTACCCCCCCCTCCCGGACCCCCCATTGGATAATCCATCCATTTTCCCTCGCTCCTAACCAGACATTACCATTATATGCTAGCTTTTATTTTCAACACCACTTCTAACCACAATGTCATTTTGGATTCATTGAGACCCAAAATTCTTGCTGTAGATATTTCTTGATAGATCACATCGAGATATGTAATAATCCAGACCTTTCGGCACATTTTTTCCGGTTGGAACCATCGTGATGCTATCAGCTTTTTAGCCACTGTGATACCCGATAAAACCAATCTCTTTAGCTGTGGATGTACTGCACACTCAAAAACATCATTCAGCAGTAATACAGAGGGGTGTACAGGTATATTCCACGTTAAGAGATTTGATAATTGCTGGGTCACCTCTTTCCAGAATATCTTAACTGGTGGGCAGTCCCAGTACATGTGCATAAATGTCCCCTCGTCCCTATTTGTACATAAAGAGCATTTGGAGTCTTGTATAAGACCCATTTTTAGGAGTCAAGTATGTCCTGTGAATATAGTTAAGATTGATTTGTTGATGGTCCGGGTTCCTTGATGTGAGTCGAACATTTGCCCAGGCTTCTTGCCAATCAAAATCACTTTCCAGGTCTGGTATATCCCTCCTCCAGCCGGAGTCTAGGTGGAGGGTTTCATATGAGGACGTTAGTAATTGATGATAAAACTCTCAAACAAAACCTCTTGATGTCTCTCTTTCATAGAAGAATTTGTGGTATCTGTGGTGTTCAATTGGTTTCGTTAATGGAACACCTTGAGTCTTCAAACATAACAATAACTGTAAGTAAAAAAGATGTGTGGACTTGGTGAGATTACATTTCTTCTGTATTTCTTCATAACTACAGAAACCCTGTTTGTTAAAAACATCCCCTAATGAGTGTATGCCTTGCTTTTCCCATATAGGGAATATTATAGGTCGTTTTCCAATCAAGAGTGCATTGTTATTGAATAAGGGGGTATGATTGTGCCATTTATGTGGGTTAGGATATTTTTTGTGTGTTTCACGCCATATCCGGCTCGCATGAGTAATTATGGGCCAAATTTCCGTTCGCAATGCTTGATTGGTAGTTTAGTGTATGCTATGTCCTTCAGTCTATGTGGGGCTACTATGTTTTCTTCTAATTTTCTCCAGGATACTAATGCTTGGCGATCAAACCATGTTGTCAATGGTCTTAATGTGTACGCCTTAAAATAGTGGAAAAAATCTGGAAATGCCATGCCACCGTCTGCTTTATTTCTCTGTGCGTTGGATCTTTTTATACGTGGTGGTTTGTTATTCCAAATAAATTTGTATGTGGAGGAGTGTAATCTTTTCCAGTAACCCTCTGGAGGGGGTAACGGTAGCATTGAGCTGAAGAAGTTGATTCTAGGTAGTGCGTCCATCTTAACTATTGATATCCGTGCCTGTACTGAGTTTTGCCCACCTATCAAGGTCGTCTTTGATTTTGTTTTGGATTTTTGTGTAATTGTGCTTCACCGTTTGTCTTATGGTGGGGAATATTTCCACTCCCAAACATCTAAAATGTTTTACTGTTACGAAGGATCAGATTAAACCGAATATATATATTTATTTATGGATATATATTGAATAGTATTTGTATGTCGTTTGATATCCCTTGTATATTCCTTGTACATATGCACGGAATATCCCTTTAGCCTACTATAGCCCATAATAGTTCATTCTCTTATTGGACAAAGGACCAGGCGCCAGGGGACCAGCCCCTGGCGTCAAGTTCAAAGGTACCGACGAGACATGTCCGTACTAGCCCCGGCTCCGCTCAGGGATACGGCTACCGAAATGAGAGTGGCACTATTTGTTCACCGTGCATATAAATATGGTGCAAGTAAATGTAGAAGTCCCTTACCCTTCTTCCCAACTTAGTAACCAACGTGAAGCCTCACCCACGATACGACGTGCGGTGAAGTATGGCCTGTTTGGCCCCAGAATAGCATTGAGACCGCGTGCGAATTAATAACTGAATTGTCAGAGTTTGGCACTGTACCGTCGAGTGCGACGTATTTCTATCAAGTAATAATAGTCTATCGTGTATGGTGCATCGTGCGGTTAGAGTTCTAAAGTGACCAGCATCTCCAACGCTTCCTCGTGTTATCTAGAGTCTTATCCAGGTTGGGCCGACCACATGGCGCTTTCATCCGAGGAGATCTAGGCGAGGACCGAGGGACATGTACACTGGATTACCTACCCGACGACTGCTGAGCCCTATGCGGCTGGAATATATATTTGCTTTGGTACTGTGATTTGTGGAGCGGATAATCGCCGACGCCTGTGAGTGTTGGATTTACCCCCGAGAGGAGTCAAGTTGAGTCGGCGCTCAGAGAGACTGAGGTCGCCTAGCTTCTTCTTCATTGTGGAGCTACAGCCTACAAGAGAACCAAGGTGTATTCATCTACGGATCAAGAGTCTATTGCACTGTCTTCTGTACTTGAAGTCTCCATAGATATCGTTGACCAGACGGTCTACTACCGACGGCTCTCCTACCCCCCCCTACCGGCTTACAACCGGGAGGACCCCCTCCAGAATATCCCGCTATATCATTAAGTGTACCATAGATATAATTCCCTAAGAGCCAGGTTGTATACTTGCTTCCTGCGTAACCAGAGATTGGACATTCAGTGTTGATTTGCCTACGAGTACTCATTTGCCTTACAAGTGCATTCAAATGATAAATGTAAGATAAATATTCTATGTACCTTTTGCTCCATTAAATATTTGATTATTACCTTTGACTGGAACCGATTTCATTGTGGAAAGTGTTCATCATATTTAGATATCGTGTACTGTATGGCCAGTAGTTAAAGTACATAAAGCGGTAGTGGTTTAATGATACCATACTTATCAATACAGTCAGGGAATTGTACCCCTCAGTTACAATTGGTCCTTTCGAGCCGGATGGTAATTAGTGTAATATTAATATAGTGGTATTAATATTGAAATGGCCTATGATGAACACTCCACGAAACGGTCCTCCTAAAGTAGAACGCCCGCAGCGTAGACGGCAGCCACCTCAGTACTTAGAGGATTACGCTGCCAGTATACTACCTAGCCTTCTACAAACGGTAAACGCGGTAAAAGTAGAAAGTAAAATTATGTCCGACCCTATCAACCAGGATACCCCGACCACAGAGGCCCTAGTGGGTTCTAATGTAACTGACCAAGCTCACGGTGGGGACCAGGAGGGAACTGACACGACTTTACCCCCCGCCAAGACCGAAGAAGTAGTCCCCGGAGAGCTCCGGGAGGAAGACAACCCTCCAGAGATGGAACTCTGCACGGAACAAGATGAGGAGAGCGCCGAGGAGATAGAGCTCCAGGACTCCCCGCAGGAGAACGCATCCCCAACGAGTACTGCCAGGAGCGGATCACCTCAACCAGCGTCTTCCCCCAGCGAGGCGGACAAGATGCTGGCACAGGCGTTCCTCGCCAGCCTAGCAGCCTCCACAGAGCGCGATCGGCTCCAAGCACAGACGCTTAGTGAGCGCGAACATTCTTCCATGGAAAGAGAACGCATTCAAGCGCAGCAACGGAGCGACGAAGAGCGCATACGTCTGGAGATGAGACGCCTTCAGACGGAAGAGAATATGGCAAGAGACCGGGCCGACACCCAGCGTGCCGCTGCCGGTGCCCAAAGAGAAGCAGATCTCACCAAGCGCGAAGCCGAGCGCGACAGACTACAAGCGCAGCTAATGGAACAGCTGATCGCCAGGGCAACACCCCCTCCCTCCACAAGGGGTTCCAGGGCCTCGTCAAGACACGGGTCAAGGGCACCCTCCCCTAACCGATCAAGCAACCCTGAACTCGACCACCAGAGAGAGCCTATACCCCCCTCCGAACCCCTTCCCCGACCGGTCCCAGTGAGACCCAGCTACAAGGAAGGAACGGCGTACACTGCGGAGAGGCTAAATAGTGGAAGAAGTGAGTCACTGGATAAAGTCCAACAGGCGCTGTTACCGATGTGCGTGCAGTCACATGGCAGCCGAGTGCCGCCTAAAGAAGAGGTGTAGTCGGTGTGACGGAGCCCACCTAGATGTCCTACACGACAGTAACAGAAGAAAGCCTGCACCATCCAGCAGCACAAAGGCAAGTGTTATGTACATTGACCCCGCTAGCAGCGGGGGCGCCCAGGTGCTCTTAAAGGTGGTCCGCGTAACACTGAGTTACCAAGATAAGGTCATGGACACTTACGCCGTCCTTGATGACGGGTCAGAGAAGACCCTTCTCCTCGCGTCCGCTGCGGCCCAGCTGGGGCTGCGGGGGAGCGAAAACCAGATGACGATTCGGACAATAAGAAGAGATCTAAAGACGATAAAGGGCGAGAATGTCTCCTTCACTATCGCAGCAAGCGGGCAGCCAGAGAGACGGTATAGGATTACTAATGCTTTCACCAGCCAAGAAATAGGACTATCGCAGTACACCTACCCCATCGCCAAGCTGATGGATAAATATGTGCACCTGCGTCAACTACCTATCCCGCTCATAGACGGTGCCACCCCGACCCTGCTGATAGGCTCCGACCATGCAGACCTCATAGTCCCGATAGACCGGGTCCATACAGGACCCAGAGGTTGTCCTGCAGCAGTCGAGACCCGCCTAGGATGGACATTACAAGGCCCCCTCGCCAAGTCTCTTAACCGAACAGCAGCCATTAGCTGCCTCCACTCCAGAGTGACAGAAGAAGACACCACTCTCCTGCAGCATGTCGAGAGGCTATGGACACTCGAGACAATGCCCTTTAAGAACGAAAAGAAAGACATTCGTTCTAAGGAAGATATTTACGCTATAGCCCTCCTCGAGCAAGGGACAAAGAGAGTCACAGTCAACGGAGTGATGAGATACGCAACTCCACTCCTGAGGCGAGAGGGAATGCCCACCTTTCACGCCACAAAAGAAGCGACGGAGCGGTATCTATTGAACACAGAGCGGCGCCTAGCCAAAGACCCCGCTCAAGAGACTGTGTACCGCGCTGAGATTAACAAGCTAATCACAGCGGGACACATAAAGCAAATTGACATTAAAGAGGCCGATCAGACGACCGAATCATGGTACGTGCCGCACCACAAGGTCCACCACAACGGCAAGGATCGTATTGTGTTTAACTGCAGCTACCAGATCGGATCACAAAATCTGAATAAAGAGCTCTTGCCCGGCCCAACACTCTGCCCCTCTCTACTAGGCGTGCTACTACGCTTCCGCCAGGACAAGGTGGCTATCAGCGGCGACATCAAAGGGATGTTCCTGCAGGTGAGACTAGTGGAGGAGGACAAGCCCCTGCTGCGGTTCCTATGGAGAGAGAGGATCGGAGATGAGCACCCAGCCATCTATCAATGGGAAGTCCTCCCTTTCGGAACCACATGCAGCCCATGCTGTGCTACGTTTGCACTACAAAAACACGTCGCAGAGGACCCAGCAGCAGATGAAGAGGTCCGACAAAGTGTGACAAATAGTTTCTACGTGGACAACTGTTTACAAAGCGCCTCGACGCCAGAAGAAGCCGAGGCTCTTCTACTCAAGCTCCGCGCCTCCCTGATCAAAGGCGGCTTTGATCTCAGGCAGTGGGCCAGCAGCGACCCGCAAGTATTGCGCAGCCTCTCCCCCGAGGACAAGGCAGCGAGCAGCGAGACCTGGATGGCGACCATCCCAGGAGAAGCCCAAGAAATGACACTAGGACTAGTCTGGCGCTTCAAAACAGACTCGCTCCATTATAGACACAAACCCCTGACCAAGGAGCAGGGAAGGTCGACGGCAATACCGACCACCAGACGGAGTGTATACAGAACACTCGCCAGACAATATGACCCGTTGGGATGTATTCTACCTTACACCACCAGGGCAAAGATGATTGTAAGAGCGCTATGGGACAAGGACCAGGGCTGGGACGATCCCATACCCGAACACCTTGCATCCACATGGAGAGAGTGGGAGACGGAACTCCGCTCACTCCCAGGTGTTAACATATGCCGCAGCTACTTCCCACCCACAGTGAGGCCAGAGACATGCAAGATGGACCTGCACGTATTCAGCGACGCCTCCGAAGTAGCCTACGGTTCGGTGGCCTACTTGCATGCCCGAGAGGAGGGAGGAGAAATACATACTGCTTTCATCCTGGCTCGCTCAAGAATAGCCCCACGAAAGCAACAATCTATCCCGCGTCTAGAGCTCTGCGCAGCCCTAGCAGGAGCGCAGCTCGCCACGTTAATCCAACGTGAACTCACCATCCCGGTACAAAGAACAATCTTGTGGTCAGACTCCACGACAGTACTCACATGGATCCGGTCTGATTCGTGCAGATACAAGGTCTTCGTGGGAGTCAGAGTCACCGAGATTCAAGAGTTAACAGAAGTAGCGAGCTGGAGGTATGTGGACACCAAACACAACCCAGCTGACGTCATCACCCGGGGAATGTCCCTGGATGACCTCACCCGTCACAACCTCTACAGTGACGGACCAGAGTTTCTCAAGCTCCCCGAAGAAGAGTGGCCTACACCCACCCCACGGGAGGCGAGTAAAGAGGAGGCCGAAAACAAGAAACCTATGTTCTGTGGATTGAACACACTCGTCTCCACAGACCCCGACATAGACGATTGCCTCACCCTACAGAGTGCGCAGCTAAAGACATTTCTGCGGCACCACCCAGAGGTTCAGCCCACGACTGACATTTCAGCAGCTGACTACGAAGAAGCAGAACTTCTTCTACTACAACGAGCCCAGAGAGACTCGTTCCCCGATGAGCTAGACTGTCTACAGGGAGCAAAGCCCGTCCCATCAGACAGCAGACTGCTCCACCTAGCCCCCGAGAGCGACGCCCATAGTTTCATCAGAGTGGGTGGTCGTCTGCGGAGAGCCCCAGACTTACCGGATGACGTCAAGTACCCGATAGTCTTGAACAGCCGACACAAGGTCACAGAGCTGATCATAAAGAAATACGACGAGGATGTGCACCACGCAGGGGCAGAGAGAGTCTTCGCGGAGATCAGACGTCGTTATTGGATACTGCAAGGGAGAGAAGCAGTGCGGCGCTTCCAGCGAACCTGTCTAGACTGTAAGTGGCGAGCCCAGCCCAGTATACCCCGGATGGCTGACCTACCTCCCTGTCGCCTCCGACTCGGCGACAAGCCTTTTCACTCCACCGGTATGGACTGTTTCGGCCCGCTGTATATAAAGAAAGGAAGAGGAACCGAGAAGCGGTGGGGTATTGTATTCAAATGCATGACCACCAGAGCGATACATATCGAACTCCTTCCAACCATGAGCACAGACTCATTCCTTATGGCCTTCCGAAGATTCACATCACGGAAAGGAAAACCGTCTACATTATTGTCTGATCACGGGACAAACTTCAAAGGCGGAGAAAGAGAGCTGAGAGAGAGCTTCCAAGCTATGGGCCCAGAACTTAAGACCCACCTCGCTCCATCCCAGATTGACTTCCAGTTTAATCCCCCGAACGCACCTCACTTCGGTGGAACTTGGGAACGAGAAGTACGTTCTATAAAGACAGCCCTGTACGCCGTGCTTGGGGCCCAGACCGTGGCGGAAGAAGTCTTAATGACAGTCCTCACGGAGATCGAGGGAGTATTGAACTCAAAGCCCCTCGGTTACGTCTCAAGTGATGTAGCAGATGTCGACCCAGTCACCCCCAACACACTCTTGATGGGGCGGCTGGACCCCGCGCTACCCCAGACAATGTACAGGCCTGAAGAAGCGAACGGCCGAAGAATGTGGAGGTACAGTCAAGTATTGGCTGACAAGTTTTGGAACAGCTTCCTACTCCACTACCTACCGTCTCTACAGACCCGCCAGAAATGGGTGAAAGAGAGAGACAATTTGACAGAAGGAACAGTCGTCATGATTATCGACCAGTCACTACCCCGAGCTATGTGGCCGGTTGGCCGCGTAAGCAAAGTGATCACCGGTGCCGATGGAAAGGTCCGAGCAGCTGAAGTGCTCGTCCAAGGGCGGACCTACACCCGACCCGTGGCGAGGCTAATAGAACTGCCAAGGCTCCCCGATACTATCGATGACGACCATGACCCCATGACTTTGTGAACTGACTGACCCTCACAGCGGACATTGAGTAGTGGACAGTGCAGTTAATCTGTCTCTGCTTAGCTAATTAGGTGGGACTAATTAGGGGGCGGCTGTTACGAAGGATCAGATTAAACCGAATATATATATTTATTTATGGATATATATTGAATAGTATTTGTATGTCGTTTGATATCCCTTGTATATTCCTTGTACATATGCACGGAATATCCCTTTAGCCTACTATAGCCCATAATAGTTCATTCTCTTATTGGACAAAGGACCAGGCGCCAGGGGACCAGCCCCTGGCGTCAAGTTCAAAGGTACCGACGAGACATGTCCGTACTAGCCCCGGCTCCGCTCAGGGATACGGCTACCGAAATGAGAGTGGCACTATTTGTTCACCGTGCATATAAATATGGCGCAAGTAAATGTAGAAGTCCCTTACCCTTCTTCCCAACTTAGTAACCAACGTGAAGCCTCACCCACGATACGACGTGCGGTGAAGTATGGCCTGTTTGGCCCCAGAATAGCATTGAGACCGCGTGCGAATTAATAACTGAATTGTCAGAGTTTGGCACTGTACCGTCGAGTGCGACGTATTTCTATCAAGTAATAATAGTCTATCGTGTATGGTGCATCGTGCGGTTAGAGTTCTAAAGTGACCAGCATCTCCAACGCTTCCTCGTGTTATCTAGAGTCTTATCCAGGTTGGGCCGACCACATGGCGCTTTCATCCGAGGAGATCTAGGCGAGGACCGAGGGACATGTACACTGGATTACCTACCCGACGACTGCTGAGCCCTATGCGGCTGGAATATATATTTGCTTTGGTACTGTGATTTGTGGAGCGGATAATCGCCGACGCCTGTGAGTGTTGGATTTACCCCCGAGAGGAGTCAAGTTGAGTCGGCGCTCAGAGAGACTGAGGTCGCCTAGCTTCTTCTTCATTGTGGAGCTACAGCCTACAAGAGAACCAAGGTGTATTCATCTACGGATCAAGAGTCTATTGCACTGTCTTCTGTACTTGAAGTCTCCATAGATATCGTTGACCAGACGGTCTACTACCGACGGCTCTCCTACCCCCCCCTACCGGCTTACAACCGGGAGGACCCCCTTCAGAATATCCCGCTATATCATTAAGTGTACCATAGATATAATTCCCTAAGAGCCAGGTTGTATACTTGCTTCCTGCGTAACCAGAGATTGGACATTCAGTGTTGATTTGCCTACGAGTACTCATTTGCCTTACAAGTGCATTCAAATGATAAATGTAAGATAAATATTCTATGTACCTTTTGCTCCATTAAATATTTGATTATTACCTTTGACTGGAACCGATTTCATTGTGGAAAGTGTTCATCATATTTAGATATCGTGTACTGTATGGCCAGTAGTTAAAGTACATAAAGCGGTAGTGGTTTAATGATACCATACTTATCAATACAGTCAGGGAATTGTACCCCTCAGTTACATTTACCATAGGTATCTCTCCTGGGAGGGTTATATCTTTTTTTGCAGGGGCGTTAAGTGGAAGGAAAGCCGACTTCGGCCAATTTATCTTGAATCCCGATACATCTCCAATGTTCTCAATCAACTTGAGCAGATGAGGCAGTGTGGTGTTGGGTTTTGCATGAACAGTATTACGTCGTCCGCATATAAACTAATTTTATGTTGTATGCCCTTGATTACGATTGGTTCTATGGATTGGGATTGTCTTATATATTGTGCTAAAGGTTCTAATGATAGATCGAATAGTCCGGGACTAAGAGGGCAACCCTGTCTAGCTGAGCGTGATACCGGAAAGATTCCGGAGGTGATTATACCTGTAGTAATCATGGCCGATGGGTCTTTGTATACTACTTTAATCATATCAATGAAATCTTTACCTAACCCCATCTTCTCTAATACTGCCCATCGATACGACCATTCCAGCCTGTCAAAAGCTTTCATTGCATCCAGGGACAGCATCGCCTTAGGTATGGTGTCGTCCTTGTCGGCATCTAGTACGTGCAGTATTCGTCTTATGTTATCAGTGATCAGGCGGCCTCTTATGAAGCCAGTTTGGTCCGGATGAACTAAAGACGTCATATGCTTTTGTAATCTGATGGCTAATACCTTAGAGTACAGTTTGATATCGGTTCCGAGGAGGCTTAAGGGTCTGTAACTACCGCACTCGGTGGGGTCTTTGTCTTTTTTGAGAAGGACTGTTATGAGTGCAATATTGTCGTTCTTATGGAAGTTCCCCTCCTTGACTGAGTATAAGATCATATTTAGTAATAAGGGTCCAATTATGTCCCAACAAGAGAGGTACATTTCTGGTGGGATACCGTCTCTTCCAGGAGCCTTACCACTTTGCATTTCGGATATGGCCTTCTTGAGTTCCTCTAGTGTGATCGGTGTTTCTAACTGTTTAGCGTCATCCTCTGAAAGTTTAGGGAGAATAATTTGATTAAGATATGTGTCCATTTTGTTTTGATCGAAGGTTGTTTCTGATTTATATAAGTTGGAGTAGAATTCTTTGAATGTCACGTTTATTTTTTCAGGGTCTGTTTCAAGTACTTGTTGTGCTCTAATGGTAGTTATATCTGCAAATTTTGCATTAATTCTTAATCGCATGGCTAATAGGTGACTAGGTTTAGAACCTTGGGAGTACTGCTGTTGTCTTGTGCTACGTATTTATATTTCCGATTGTTGTCTGTATATGGCATTGATCTCTTTTTTTAGTACCTTAACTTGATTTTCTAGTCGAGTTGAGTTGTTGTATTGTAAAGAATTAAATAACGTTGAGTAAAGCGTTTCCAGTTCAGCCAGTTTTGTGCATCGATTCTTGCGCATTTTGGAGGAAAAGCTATCAGTGAAATCCTTGATCATTCCCTTTACCGACATCCATATTATTATGGGGTCTTGCACCGAGTTTGCATTCTCCCGTAGGAATACTATAAGAGCTTCTTTGAGTTGTGTAATGAATTCCTTGTTATTAAGCAGCATCGAGTTAAATCGCCATCTTGGGGCTCGGGAAGATAGTATACCAAATGTTCCTTTTAGGAGTAAATAACAGTGATCTGATAGTGCATTGGGTATCATTTCCACTTCATAGTTATCAAATAGTCTCGGGGATGCAAAGACATAATCTATTCTGGATAATGTGCTATGTCTCGCAGATCGACAAAAGTACTTTCGGGTCGTGGGATTAAGTGATCGCCATAAGTCATTTACACCTGTAATCTTCGACCAATCCTTTAATGCATTAGATGAATTCCTTGTTTGCTGGAAAAGGCGAGGTAAGATTTGTCCATCCTTGGATTCCAAATGGCATTAAAATCCGCACCTATTATAAATGAGTAATCGGGAAGGTCTAACATTGCTTTGGTTAGTGTAGTGAAGAAACCCTCTTCGTACAAATTTGGGGCATATACCGCTGCCAACGCTATTTTCCTGTTCTTGTGTGCAATCATAGCTATAGTTATCCGACCATCTGCATCAGACCATACTCCCTTTAATTCAATATTCAACTTACGTCTAACGACTATGGCTACACCTCGAGTTCTCGTACCAAAAGAAGAGTGACTAATATTATGATATGTGTTGTCCGCTAACGTATCTATGTCTTTCTCTAGAATGTGCGTTTCGCTTAGCAGAGCAACGTCCACCTGTTCTTTTTTCATCAGTGTGAGCACGCTTTTGCGTTTGTGTTGGTTATTTATTCCCCCAGTGTTCCAGATCATTATATTCAAACTAGCCATAATCTATACATGTTGTTGTGTAGTTATTGGTAATGCTTCTGGAGTGCGAGGCAACAATAGATATACATCCAACTAGTGAGGTCCCATTGAGAGCCGAGCTTAAAAACATACATATATACAAATAAAAATCCCCTTTCCCCCCCTCCCATCGAGAGTCGTACAGGATTGTGTCCCATAGACACATCCTACACTTATGACTCCCTCCCTTAGGCCACCGGATTACCCAAATTGAGCTTTGTAATCCTATTCTTCCTATGCTAATTGCCATAGGATCTAAAACTTTCATTCTAATTCGATAGAATGTCGCTTTTGGTCTTGCGCCTTCCCATTAACACTTTGGGTGCCGGAAAACGCTTAAACACGTCATTCCCGGCCATGCTCAAGTTGCCGAAGACGCTTTACAGCGTCTTTAATATCAATACTTCAAAAATCTGGGATCGGATTCATATTTCCCCTCCGCTGGCCTGAGATCCACCAGGAGGACCCACTGAGCTCTCTGGCGGTTCAGGAGCTCCATCTGGTGGCCGATCGGCGCAATCGCTTAACAGGAAGTGCCGTAGAGGTTGTGCTGGTCGGCCGTATTACTTCCGGGCACTCGCTATAGGTCCCGGGACTCTATCTCGACACACTACATAGCGATCGATTGCCAATAACTCGATAAACAACATGATTTGGACGTATATATATATTTTGCAGTATGCTGTGTTTTTCTGTGTTTCGTCAGTGTTCTCGTTATGTCAATTCAATCGATCATGGCCACAACTTCAAGTAGAGTTGTATACACGAAGCAAGCTCTCCTTGCACTGCGAGCGGCTGCTAAGGATGGAATTAAACACACTATACCGGCGACGCTAAGGGTAACGTACCGTGGATGTAGGGCTGGGGCTAAGCTAAAAGCTAAGCTATCAGCTAAGAAGATGCAATATAAGCCGTCTATACCGTCAATCGTGATGGGCAACGTCAACTCCCTATCTAATAAATGTGACGAGCTGGAGGCATTGGTGAAACACCAAAGAACTTACCGGGAATGTAGTTTGATGTGTTTCTCTGAGAGCTGGCTGAATGATAACATCGCGGACTCCTGTGTTGACATGCCAGGCTTCACTGCAGTCCGTGCAGACAGAGATGCCAGAACGAGCGGTAAAAGCAAAGGAGGGGGTCTAATCCTCTATGTGAATAATCGATGGTGCAACCCGGGTCACATAACAGTTAAGGAAAAGATATGCTGCCAGGATGTCGAACTTCTAGCAGCTAGTATCAGGCCCTACTATGTTCCCCGGGAGTACTCTCACATAGTCGCCATTGTTGTTTACATCCCCCCTCGCGCTGTCCCGGCAGTGGCGTGTGACGTCATCCACGACACTGTCGCGAGATTTCAGACTCAGCATCCTGATGCATTCATCCTGATCTCAGGTGACTTTAACCATGTCAGCCTTGCCTCCCATCTAACTGGCTTTGTACAATATGTTAACTGCCCCACAAGAGAGAACAACACACTAGATCTACTGTATGCAAATGCCAGGGAATCATATACTGCCACAGCACTTCCACCAATTGGCAGATCAGATCACAATTTGGTTCACCTTCAGCCCTGCTACAAACCCTGTGTGCAGAGGCAACCTGTAACCACTAGGACATTTAGAAAATGGACACCAGAGGCCAGTGAGTCCCTGAGAGCCTGCTATGAGTGTACAGACTGGGATGTATTGCAGGACACAGACGGGAATATGGGGACCTTGGACACTGACAGGAAGGCTGACTGTATCACCAGTTACCTGACCTTCTGCAGGGACATGATTGTACCAGCAAGGACTGTGCGCTGTTTTTCAAACAACAAGCCCTGGATCACCGCTGACCTTAAGAGGCTCATTAATGAGAAAAAGGCGGCATTCAGGAAGGATGACATAGAGAGGCGCAAGCAGGTGCAACGGGAATTAAAGAGGAGTCTGAAGCAGGCCAAGGAGGACTATAGAAGGAAGGTGGAGAGGAAGTTGCAGCACAACAACACCAGAGAGGTGTGGAGGGGAATGAAAACCATCACCGGCTATAAGCAGGTAAACTGCCAGGCAGAGGGTGATGTGGACAAGGCCAACGAGTTTAATCAATTCTACAACCGGTTTGACACGGCAGCCAGGGCTCGCTCTGCCCCTGTTGACCAGGCCACACCAACACCCTCTCCCACCTCTCCAGCTGCAGCTCCTCCCCCTGCACCATCTTCTCCTCACTGCTGCAACCACAACTCTGCAGTTCCGCTCCCTGGCCCCACCCCCTGTCACCTAGCCCCCCCCAGTGACCTAGTCCCCCCCCCTGTCACCTGCCCCCCCCCCTGTGTCACCCAGCCCCCCCCCCCTTGTCCCTCACAGTAGATGAGGTGAGGGCGGAACTTAGGAAACTGCATCCAGGAAAGGCGGCTGGCCCGGATGGCGTGTGTTCGAGGCTGCTGAAGCTCTGTGCAGACCAACTGGCTGAGCCGCTCCAGAAGCTCTTCAATATGAGCCTGCGGGACATGAGGGTGCCGGTCCTGTGGAAAACATCATGTCTTGTGCCGGTACCCAAAGCTGGGCGCCCGGCCGAGCTCAACGACTACAGACCGGTGGCCCTCACGTCACACATCATGAAGACACTGGAGAGGCTGCTTCTACACCATCTGAGGCCACAGACTGAACACGCCCTTGACCCCCTGCAGTTTGGGTATCGGGAGAGCATCGGGGTGGACGACGCGGTCCTCTACATGCTACATCGGGCCTACTCCTACCTGGATGAGCCGGGGAGTTATGTGAGGATTATGTTTTTTGATTTTTCGAGCGCTTTTAATACTATTCAACCTCCCATACTAAAAGACAAGCTCAGGAAGATGGGGGTGGATCCCTCCTTCACTTCCTGGATCACAGATTACCTGACAGATCGACCACAGTTTGTCAGAATGGGCAACTGTGTCTCGGAGACAGTGGTCAGCAGCACTGGGGCCCCACAGGGGACTGTTCTCGCTCCGTTCTTGTTCACCCTCTACACGGCAGACTTCAATTACAACTCTGAGTCTTGCCACGTCCAAAAATATTCGGACGACACAGCGATTGTGGCGTGTGTGAGGAAGGGACAGGAGGGAGAGTACAGGGACCAGGTGGGAGCCTTCAGCGACTGGAGCGAACGGAACGGCCTTCTTCTGAACGCAAAAAAGACCAAGGAGATGGTACTGGACTTCCGCAGGTCGAAACCACCTCTGCAACCAGTCAGCATACGGGGAAACAACATTGAGACGGTGCAATCATACAAATATTTAGGAGTGCACCTAGATGATAAGCTGGCCTGGGCTGCTAATGCGGAAGCACTTTACAAGAAAGGACAGAGCAGGCTGTTCTTCCTTAGGAGGCTCAGGTCTTTTAATGTGTGTGGGGAAATGTTGTACATGTTTTATCAGGCAGTGGTGTCAAGTGTGCTCCTCTACGCCGCTGTCTGTTGGGGTGGTAATACCACGGCCAGGGATACCAGACGGCTGGATAAGCTGGTCAAGAAGGCTGGCTCAGTGGTGGGGAGGAGACTGGACCCACTGGGGACCGTGGTGGAGAGCCGCACTCAGAGCAAGCTGCTGGCCATCATGGGCAATACCAACCACCCTCTCCACCACACCCTGGTGGGGCAGAGCAGCAGTCGCAGCGGACGGCTCATCTCCCTGCACTCACGGACTGAGCGGCACAGGAGGTCCTTTGTCCCCACAGCCATCAGACTGTACAACAGCGTATTATAGTTACACCTGTTTTTACACCTGTTTTTACACCTGTTTTTACATCTGTTTTTACACCTGTTTTTATACACCTGCTTTTATCTAATCACGCTCCTATTTTAATTTTAATTTTAATATTGATGGGTATGATTTGATTGAATTTTATCATGTACTTATTTTAATTCATGATACAGACATAATGTGTAACTACTGTTTGGGAATGGTCAAATGTCTGTATGCTATGTGAGCTGCGAGATACCCTGAATTTCCCCAAGGGGATTAATAAAGTATCTATCTATCTATCTATCTATCTATATACCATTATACAAGCTGGAGATGGACCGGGTAAATCGACATCCCATAATGGTAAAATTTCTACTCTACGATGATCGCCCAACGGCGCGCGGAGACTGGGGTGAGTTTTAGCGTGTAAAATTACCGTCTTCGATACTAACTGCTATTATCAACATTTGACCCACATTAGATGATTGGTATAACGCTGCCCACGGAATTATAAACGCCCCCTAGCCCATCCGGTCAACATCAGATGACGTGTAGTAACTTCTAGAAGTACGTCTAGTTGGAATTTTTTATATCGCGCTGATTGCCATAAAACTGTATTGCATCATCAATATAATGTATTTGGGGCTATAGATCACGTTCTGGAGAAAGCTGCAGAAAGAGATGAAAACATACTTATACATTAGACCATACTTTATTATGAATATGTGAATGAAAAAGTTTAACGTTGCTACACAATGAACAATACATATAGGACTTTGAATGGGCCCTAATAATGGCAATGTAGCAATAGAATTTAAAAAGTTATAGCCCTGCAAAGAAGGGGACTTTCTCTATAGACAAATAGAGCCGGCAACCTACGGTTGATAATGAATTTAACCCATGGCAGCCAAAGTGTTAATGTACTAACAATAGTTTGAAAAATGAAAAATATACCTTCATTAATATATTCATTTGAACCTTCTACTAACTTATGTAGGAAACATCAGAAAAAAGGAAAAGAGTGGAGATAAACACTAACACCTTAAAATGAAAAAAATAACAATGAAAGATAAAAAAATAAAAAGGGAGTGAGAACTAAAATAAAACTCATCAGAGAAAAACAGAGAAAATAAAATTGAGTAAAGAGAAAAAAGAGAAAAACAGAGACTTTTAGAGCTACATTGTGCAAATCTCAAAATCAGTGGAGTAATTATTTAAAATATTAGAATAACCTTGTTGTGCTTATACATTTAGATGTGGCTAATGTCTTTTTATTTTTAATTCTTTTTAAAGCCTTATTAAAGCCTAATTAAACTTCAGTCCTTGAATCCTATGCTTATTCACACCGGATGTTAAGTGTTAAATTTACAGGCCTTCGTTGAAGGGGTGCATTATATTCTAGAAGGTTGTAGAATACTAGTAAATATGTAAACACTGCTGTTATGATCCAGAATGATCTTCCTACCCAGGGGTCATGACCTTCTAGTCTTTTCCGGGATATTCCTTTGTGTCCCTGAGCAGTCGAGAGAGGAGCCCAGAATGTTCCAGAATATTCATAATGTCAATGTTGGATTATTGTCTCCACAGAGACCAGAAGACTGTAAATATAATGCCTTACGAGCCATATTAAACATCTTGTGCCTTATTGTTGCCAGCGTGCATATCATCTGTTACTTTTGTTGAGCCGTGGTAAAGTCATTCTAATAAAATTACTAAAATACAAAGAAATAGAGAGATGAGTAAGCTTATCTGATTCGAGCCAGTGTTGCGTCCTGCCCGGGGGGACCTGATCCATGTAGCTTCATGTAATCTTCGGCGGCTTTAGGCATGCGTATTCCCTGCCTAATACCGTCTTTTCCCATGATCGATAATAGTGCCGGGTAGTTAAGAATTGGCCTGAGACCACTCTTAAACATTCTCTGCATCACATCCTTGTAGGGGAAACGCTGAGCGATGGCCTCCTTACATAGATCTTCGTAGATAGCTATTGAATTTTCACCATATTTCAGTTTCCCCGGGATGTTTCTTCTTGAATAGTTTAAAGAAGACTTGTCCAGCCCATGGGGACATTAACTTGTGATTTCGGGCTTTACAAATCAATTTGATTTGATTTAATATGTATTTATATGTCCAGTGATACAGGTATAAAGACACTATGGTCAGGCACTCTACTACTGGCTCCTGAGCAGCTAACAGTGGAACGGTTAAAGCTGAGGTGCCTTGCTCAACGGCACAGCGAGCAGGCACATGCACACATAGAACCCAACGGGTGCACAAGCACCTGCCCTTTTGTGCCTCATAAAAAAGTGCCCCTTTTATGCCAATTATTTTGACCATATTTTCTTTTTTACCTCCATATAGAGAGAGTGATCTGCAATCTGCTTGGGTTGGGGGTGCAATTCCTAACAGGCTCAACCATATGTATAAAAGTTCCCATATTATGTGCATTACACAAACTAAAAACAGATATTACATTACATTACACAAACTAAAAACAGATATTACATTACATTACACAAACTAAAAACAGAACCTCCTCCTCCTCCTCCTCCTCCTCCTCCACGGGGAGCAGCGTACTGGCGGCTCATGTTAGGCAGGCCATGTATTATGCAGCAGCTTAGGCCACTGCCCTGGATCTTCATGTCCTCGGCTACAGTCCACCTGTCACTGCTCTGGTCGTAGCGCTCCACGTTGGAGATGGAGAGGAAGTCTTTGGAGCCTCCGACCACGAAGAGCAGGTCGTCCAGCACCGCGATGCCAAAGTAGCTGCGGGGGGTGAGCATGGCGGGCAGGGCGCACCAGGAGTCAGTCAAGGGGCTGTAGGCCTCCGCGCTACGCAGGTAGTTTTTACCGTCATCCCCTCCCACCTGAGGACAGGACACATGAGAGGAATATTTTAGTGTGTGGCTCAGGCAGGCAGACACTGTATTAATCCACTTTGGGAAATGAGGGCATCACAGCAGCATTGCAAGTCAAATTATACATATCTATAGAAATATCTAGTAGAAAGCATTTGTCTCTGTGTGCACCTACCGCATAGACTTGTCCTCCGTACGCAGCGACTCCCAGTCCTCTACGCCTGCTGCTCATGGGGGCGATCAGAGTCCACTGATCGGTGTCTGGGCTGTAGCACTCAGCTGTGAGCAGATACTCCGGCTCGTTCCAGCCACCACAGATGTAAACCTGGAATAAGAAAGAATATTCTAATTTAGATTATATATTCCATTTGATTTCATTCGACTTTAATTGTCTGTTAATGTTGATGCACCAAAGGACCCAGACACATCTTTTGTATGTGGAGCTGACTTGGCAATAAAGACATTTATGATTTCTGATCTAACGTTCCTTGTGTTCATCTAGCACCCTGTGTCCCTCAGTCCACCCACCTTGCCCTGAAGGGCTGCTGCCCCGGCGCCGGTCCTGTGCTCCAGCATGGGTGAGATCAGTGTCCACTGGTTGGTTTCAGGCTCGTAGCGCTCGGCCGTGTTCAGATCCACGTGTCCGTCGAACCCTCCCATGGCGTAGATACAGCCATCCAACACGACCACGCTGACGTAACAGCGGCGTGAGTGCATGGGAGCCGCCTGCAGCCAGTTGCGAGTGACGGGGTTGAACCACCTGCGCACACTGCTGAGACACTCATAGTCATTCCGGCCGCCGACGCAGTAGACCAGACCGTGGAGATAAGCGGTGCTGTGGAAGTAGGCCGGGGGATTCTCCGCCTCAACGCTCATGTCCATCCATCCACCGGCTCGGATATCGTAAGCCTCCATGCCACCCCGGCCTCCGATGGCCAATAGGACCTCCTGGGGCCGGCGTGGGCGGGTCAGGGGGTTTGGGAACCTGTCGGAGCCAGGGGGGTTCAGGACGCTGAGGATGAGGGGCCTGCAGTCGTGGCTGTCCCTCACCACAGGGTTGTTCTGGACGTTGCTCCTGAAGTAGTCAGGCCTCATCAAGCCCATGCGAACCTGGGAAGAGACAAGCAGACAGCGGGTACAACTTAGACATCGGTTGTAGACGGTTTCTGTTGCTAGGGAACAGTTTGGACCCAAATGTTTGAGAACCACTGTACTAGGGAACCTAGTGTTGTTTTAATGTAATGCACAGTAATACAATTCGTTTTTTCTTTTTTTATAAATGTTTTTATTTTATTTTATTTTCATACATAAAACAGAACATAACAGTACAATAATAATAATAATAACAATTATTACAATTATAACAGTAACATGAATCATAATGACCTTGACAAGAAACAGACAAACAAGAAAAAGTTAAATAATAAAAATTAAATTAAAAATAAATGTGGCTCAGGCACTAGCAACCATGTTTGTGTATCCATAATACAATTAGTTACCTTGGGCAGCAGCAAAGGGATGTGTGTTTTACGCTCCTCACGGGAGTGGTCGATCCAACGGAGGACGGCCTCGAACACCGTCTCCTCGCTCTTCACGTTCAGGTCATCCCTCTCGATGATGTCCACCAGTTGCTGCGGGGACAGCTCCACAAACTCCTGTGAGACGTGCAACATCTCCTCAAAGTGCCACACGATGAAGAGATGGGCCTTGCGCCTCAGGTCAGGGCAGCAGTAGATGTCCGTGAACCTCCAGATGGCGACACAGTTTTCCAGAGACAGCTGGCCCTCTAGGAAGTCAGAGCACGCTCCTACTATGCCAGTGACGCGAAACTGGTCTGCAGCCACCAGAAGCTCTGCCACGTTCTCTGCTGTCACCATCACAAAGCGTGTGTAGGAGTACTCTATGATGAGCTGCATCATACCCGGGGACACCCCAGGGATAGTGTGGACTGCTTTCTCTGAGTCGCTCCAGCGAGTGAAGAGGGATCTGTGGGACGCAGAGTATAGAGATATCTGATGAGTAAACAGTAAGCAACATTCTGTCCTGTGTAGTAATATATTTTCACTGTAGAAGTATAGGGTCTTAGCACAGTAGAAGTATAGTATCTGTTTACAGTAGAAGTACAGTATAGTATATTTTTACAGTAGAAGTACAGTATAGTATCTGTTTACAGTAGAAGTGCAGTATAGTATCTTTTTACAGTAGAAGTACAGTATAGTATCGGTTTACAGTAGAAGTACAGTATAGTATCGGTTTACAGTAGAAGTACAGTATAGTATCTGTTTACAGTAGAAGTACAGTATAGTATCTGTTTACAGTAGAAGTACAGTATAGTATCTGTAGTATCTGTTTACAGTAGAAGTACAGTATATTATCTGTTTACAGTAGAAGTACAGTATAGTATCTGTTTACAGTAGAAGTACAGTATAGTATCTGTTTACAGTAGAAGTGCAGTATAGTATCTTTTTACAGTAGAAGTACAGTATAGTATCTGTTTACAGTAAAAGTAACCAAGCTAACCTGAACCAAGCTAACCTGAATCAAGCTAACCTGAACAAAGCTAAACTTACCTGAAATAGTCACTGCAGTCACACAGGAGGGCCTTGTGGGCATTCAACTCAGTGCTGTTGACTTTAATAACCACATCACAGAACCTTCCCTCCAGACGCAGCTCATTAAGGATTGTACAGGACATTGTTTCCTTTTCCATGTGGGGATTTTAAATTGTATCTACAGAATATATTCAAGCTTACAGACAAGTAGCCGGAAACAACAAGTGATATCTTCACTTGGTCTTCTGAGATCTGAGAGCTTCTGAGAGAATTGTTGAATATATACTGTAGGCAAATGTTCTAGAACGGTCTATTATGACACCATACTGTGATGTCATAATAGTCCATTCTAGAACATTTGCCATCACAAATGTCTAGAATGTTTGATTATGACATCATACTGTGACATCACAAATGTTCTAGAATGTTTGATTATGACAACATACTGTGACATCACAAATGTTCTAGAATGTTCTATTACGAACGAAGTGACATCTAAACCGTTTAATATCACCAGGGGTTGCCCTCAAGGCTCGCCTTTATCACCGCTTTTGTTCATTTTAGCTATCGAACCGTTAGCAATAGCAATCAGGGCTAACAGACAGCTACATGGGATTGAAATCGGTAATAACGATCACAGAATAGCCCTTTTTGCGGACGATGTAATTTTGTTCCTAAAAAACCTAGACACATCGATACCCGCACTGCTTGATATAATTGATCAGTTTGGTAGTATCTCCGGATATAAATTGAACGCCTCAAAATCATCACTTATGCTGCTTAATGACAATGAGAGACAAACCGCTGACCAACAAGAATTCCCTTTCAAGCTCTCGAACAGTTTCACCTATCTGGGCATCAAAATAATAACACAAATAGAAAATATAGCATCAATAAACTATGAACCTATGATAGACTCTGTATTCAAATCCATAGAGAGATGGATGTTCTTGCCCATCTCTGTGATAGGGAGGATAAACATACTAAAGATGTCCATACTACCAAAGTTCCTATACTTATTTCAAAACATCCCTCTGGCACCACCGGTAGGAATGTTCGGAAAGATTGCGTCTCTCATCTCAAAATGTATATGGCGTAAGAAATGTCCTAGAGTCCGCCTATCTCTGTTGTACCTTCCATTTGATGCAGGGGGGTTGACCTGTCCTAACCTTCATTGGTATTACCTGGCTGCACAATTGAGAACTGTAATGTTTTATTTTTCTAAGGAAGACCCACCATCATGGATGGAAGTGGAAGCATACCCAATGCAACTACCACTACATTTATACATGTATTCAGCTAAGCCAAAATATTTAAGAAAACATACTACACACCCCATAGTGCTTAACATGATTAATGTATGGTATGAGGTAAAGAAATTTATGAAAATAAACAACTCCATGTCACAATTCAGCCCAATCTGGGGAAACGTCTCATTTAAACCAGGCAAACTGGATGCCGGATTCAAACTATGGACAAAAGAAGGAATAAGTAAAATATCTGACCTTTACAAAGAGGGGGTCTTGATGTCTTTTGAGGAACTATCAATAAAATACAGCATCCCAAGGAAGCATTTTTTTTAAATACTTGCAACTGAGAAGTTTCATTTCCTCTCTGCAAAACCAATCACTGGCAATTCCTACACTTTCATCTTTAGAAAAAATTATCATCAAGAACTGCAACAGCAAAGGCCTGTTATCAATGTTCTATAACTGGCTTGTATCTGGTTCAGATGAGATGTCAATATCTAGATTGGAGGCATGGAGGCTGGACTTGGGAGGGGAGATCTCAAATGAGGACTGGAACAGAGCATGCGAGGAGGCTCAGACACAAACAGCCAACACTAGCTTAAAACTACTTCAATACAAATGGCTGATGCAGACTTATATAACCCCTGTCAAACGGAATAAATACAACAGCAACACACCAGACAGTTGCTTTAAATGTACCGAGGATCGGGGAACTTTTATACATTGTATTTGGGAATGTGACAAAATCAAGAAGTTCTGGGGGGAGGTGGTGAATAAAATCAAAGATATCCTGTCAGTGAATATCCCATTAGACTCCAAAATGATATTGCTACATTTATATCCAATAAATTTGAACCTGAGAACCAAACAATTTAAATGTATTGATTTTGCTATACTGCAGGCAAAAAGAACAATAGCTTTCAATTGGAAGAAAATAGACGCACCCACAATCGGTGCTTGGATTAAGAACATGGCACAATGCATGTCTATGGAGAGAATAACATATATCCTCAGGAAAAATATAGAGGTTTACGAGGATATATGGAAACCATTTAATGAATATCTGAGAAGGGAAGATATAGGAGGGCTGCTATAGGATGAGTCCCCCCACTCTCTCCCGCGGTCAGTCATGACCCAGACCCCGGGGAAGAGCGCAGGCACGTCATTGAAGGTGTTATAAAGATGTCATTTATTTATATTTATTTTTATTTAAATTTTCTTTTCTTCTTTTCAATTATTTTTATTTATGTACGAGCTATTCTACTGGAGGTACCAATGAATGTACGTATTATTTCTGTATAACAACAGTAAAAACAAACTCAAAGATGATAAGAGAGAGAAAAAGGGAGGGGGGAGGGGGTATGTGGGTATACGTATAAACTTGTGGAGAAAAGGAATTAAGAATAACTGACAACAATGAAAACCTGAAATGTGTACTGTAAAACCCAATAAAAATATTGTATAAAAAAAAGAAGTACAGTATAGTATCTTTTTACAGTAGAAGTACAGTATAGTATCTGTTTACAGTAAAAGTACAGAATGGTATCTGTTTACTAACCAAGCTAACCTGAACCAAGCTAACCTGAATCAAGCTAACCTGAACCAAGCTAAACTTACCTGAAATAGTCACTGCAGTCACACAGGCGGGCCTTGTGGGCATTCAACTCAGTGCTGTTGACTTTAATAACCACATCACAGAACCTTCCCTCCAGACGCAGCTCATTAAGGATTGTACAGGACATTGTTTCCTTTTCCATGTGGGGATTTTAAATTGTATCTACAGAATATATTCAAGCTTACAGACAAGTAGCCGGAAACAACAAGTGATATCTTCACTTGGTCTTCTGAGATCTGAGAGCTTCTGAGAGAATTGTTGAATATATACTGTAGGCAAATGTTCTAGAATGGTCTATTATGACATCATACTGTGATGTCATAATAGACCATGCTAGAACATTTGCCATCACAAATGTCTAGAATGTTTGATTATGACATCATACTGTGACATCACAAATGTTCTAGAATGTTTGATTATGACAACATACTGTGACATCACAAATGTTCTAGAATGTTCTATTACGAACGAAGTGACATCTAAACCCTTTAATATCACCAGGGGTTGCCCTCAAGGCTCGCCTTTATCACCGCTTTTGTTCATTTTAGCTATCGAACCGTTAGCAATAGCAATCAGGGCTAACAGACAGCTACATGGGATTGAAATCGGTAATAACGATCACAGAATAGCCCTTTTTGCGGACGATGTAATTTTGTTCCTAAAAGACCTAGACACATCGATACCCGCACTGCTTGATATAATTGATCAGTTTGGTAGTATCTCCGGATATAAATTGAACGCCTCAAAATCATCACTTATGCTGCTTAATGACAATGAGAGACAAACCGCTGACCAACAAGAATTCCCTTTCAAGCTCTCGAACAGTTTCACCTATCTGGGCATCAAAATAATACCACAAATAGAAAATATAGCATCAATAAACTATGAACCTATGATAGACTGTATTCAAATCCATAGAGAGATGGATGTTCTTGCCCATCTCTGTGATAGGGAGGATAAACATACTAAAGATGTCCATACTACCAAAGTTCCTATACTTATTTCAAAACATCCCTCTGGCACCACCGGTAGGAATGTTCGGAAAGATTGCGTCTCTCATCTCAAAATGTATATGGCGTAAGAAATGTCCTAGAGTCCGCCTATCTCTGTTGTACCTTCCATTTGATGCAGGGGGGTTGACCTGTCCTAACCTTCATTGGTATTACCTGGCTGCACAATTGAGAACTGTAATGTTTTATTTTTCTAAGGAAGACCCACCATCATGGATGGAAGTGGAAGCATACCCAATGCAACTACCACTACATTTATACATGTATTCAGCTAAGCCAAAATATTTAAGAAAACATACTACACACCCCATAGTGCTTAACATGATTAATGTATGGTATGAGGTAAAGAAATTTATGAAAATAAATAACTCCATGTCACAATTCAGCCCAATCTGGGGAAACGTCTCATTTAAACCAGGCAAACTGGATGCCGGATTCAAACTATGGACAAAAGAAGGAATAAGTAAAATATCTGACCTTTACAAAGAGGGGATCTGATGTCTTTTGAGGAACTATCAATAAAATACAGCATCCCAAGGAAGCATTTCTTTAAATACTTGCAACTGAGAAGTTTCATTTCCTCTCTGCAAAACCAATCACTGGCAATTCCTACACTTTCATCTTTAGAACAAATTATCATCAAGAACTGCAACAGCAAAGGCCTGTTATCAATGTTCTATAACTGGCTTGTATCTGGTTCAGATGAGACGTCAATATCTAGATTGGAGGCATGGAGGCTGGACTTGGGAGAGGAGATCTCAAACGAGGACTGGAACAGAGCATGCGAGGAGGCTCAGACACAAACAGCCAACACTAGCTTAAAACTACTTCAATACAAATGGCTGATGCGGACTTATATAACCCCTGTCAAACTGAATAAATACAACAGCAACACACCAGACAGTTGCTTTAAATGTACCGAGGATCGGGGAACTTTTATACATTGTATTTGGGAATGTGACAAAATCAAGAAGTTCTGGGGGGAGGTGGTGAATAAAATCAAAGATATCCTGTCAGTGAATATCCCATTAGACTCCAAAATGATATTGCTACATTTATATCCAATAAATTTGAACCTGAGAACCAAACAATTTAAATGTATTGATTTTGCTATACTGCAGGCAAAAAGAACAATAGCTTTCAATTGGAAGAAAATAGACGCACCCACAATCGGTGCTTGGATTAAGAACATGGCACAATGCATGTCTATGGAGAGAATAACATAATATCCTCAGGAACAATATAGAGGTTTACGAGGATATATGGAAACCATTTAATGAATATCTGAGAAGGGAATATATAGGAGGGCTGCTATAGGATGAGTCCCCCCACTCTCTCCCGCGGTCAGTCGTGACCCAGACCCCGGGGAAGAGCGGAGGCACGTCATTGAAGGTGTTATAAAGATGTCATTTATTTATATTTATTTTTATTTTTATTTAAATTTTCTTTTCTTCTTTTCAATTATTTTTATTTATGTACAAGCTATTCTACTGGAGGTACCAATGAATGTACGTATTATTTCTGTATAACAACAGTAAAAACAAACTCAAAGATGCTAAGAGAGAGAAAAGGGGAGGGGGTATGTGGGTATACGTATAAACTTGTGGAGAAAAGGAATTAAGAATAACTGACGACAATGAAAACCTGAAATGTGTACTGTAAAACCCAATAAAAATATTGTATAAAAAAAAGAAGTACAGTATAGTATCTTTTTACAGTAGAAGTACAGTATAGTATCTGTTTACAGTAAAAGTACAGTATGGTATCTGTTTACTAACCAAGCTAACCTGAATCAAGCTAACCTGAACCAAGCTAAACTTACCTGAAATAGTCACTGCAGTCACACAGGAGGGCCTTGTGGGCATTCAACTCAGTGCTGTTGACTTTAAAGTGGAGATGAAGCAGTGAGCAATGTGATCCTAGTTTTTTTGTTGTGTACCTTGTGTAAGACAGGGTTCTATAATCAAATGTGAAATCTATCTTATTTGTCTGAAAAATATAATATAATATCCCTGTTTTCAACATGGGCGCCGCCATTTTGTTGCTGACGTCATGGCTGACGTCATACCGTGGCTTGGGTGTATACACTCTGGTTAGCTGCCTATATTGAATGGGTCAGTCAGCAAATAAAATGTTGCCTACAAAACAACGGGACCGCGGTGGTTCTGTTTGTATTGCTCCTGGCTGTTCAAACTAATTTTACCATGTGAGAGAGAGGAAAGTTGGTTAATTTCCACAAACTACCAGTGAAAAAAACAGTGTTGTTGACATGTTGGCTCGGGCTGCCTGCACCCAGACGGCGCGACCAGCCTGTTGGACAGGGAAGGAGGATCTGCAGCGAACACTTCATTGCCTCGGATTATGTTGTTGGGGTGGGATGTTTGTCCAGAAGACCACTAATCAGCTGAAGCCGGACGCGGTTCCCTCGGTCTTCGACAGACCGACCGGCGTTAGCTCTCGGGGCCCGGCGTTAGCTCTCGCTAGCTAGCGTTAGCAACCGGAGCGTCGCGGAGCATTCAGCCTGCTGGCTACACAGCTTGTGTAGCCAGCAGGCTGAATGCTCCGCGACGCTGGTTGAAGTGGGTCTAGGTAGCCAGCAGGCTGAATGCTCCGCGACGCTGGTTGAAGTGGGTCTAGGTAGCCAGCAGGCTGAATGCTGGCAATGCGGTTGTTCATTCACCGGCTTCAGTGCGCCGCCCGCGGCTTGACTCGGTTCAGCGTTCACCCTGATGTAAAGTAGCGATTTTTATTGTTTTGTCATGACAACCCAATTACATAATCCAACATATGTGTAAAGAAACAACATATTCCAGTTAACGGAATATTTTTTAATGATTCATTACGGTATAAATTAGGTTAACTGGAGCCAGCGGGGCAATGCGGTTGTTCATTCACCGGCTTCAGTGCGCCGCCCGCGGCTTGACTCGGTTCAGCGTTCACCCTGATGTAAAGTAGCGATTTTTATTGTTTTGTCATGACAACCCAATTACATAATCCAACATATGTGTAAAGAAACAACATATTCCAGTTAACGGAATATTTTTTAATGATTCATTACGGTATAAATTAGGTTAACTGGAGCCAGCGGGGCAATGCGGTTGTTCATTCACCGGCTTCAGTGCGCCGCCCGCGGCTTGACTCGGTTCAGCGTTCACCCTGATGTAAAGTAGCGATTTTTATTGTTTTGTCATGACAACCCAATTACATAATCCAACATATGTGTAAAGAAACAACATATTCCAGTTAACGGAATATTTTTTAATGATTCATTACGGTATAAATTAGGTTAACTGGAGCCAGTTTTTGTCATGACAACCCAATTGCTAACGCTAGCTAGCGAGAGCTAACGCCTGGCCCCGGCTGGTGCCAACTAGCTAGCGATCGCTCCCGAGAGCTAACGCCGGTCTGTCTGTCGAAGACCGAGGGAACCGCGTCCGGCTTCAGCTGATTAGTGGTCTTCTGGACAAACATCCCACCCCAACAACATAATCCGAGGCAATGAAGTGTTCGCTGCAGATCCTCCTTCCCTGTCCAACAGGCTGGTCGCGCCGTCTGGGTGCAGGCAGCCCGAGCCAACATGTCAACAACACTGTTTTTTTCACTGGTAGTTTGTGGAAATTAACCAACTTTCCTCTCTCTCACATGGTAAAATTAGTTTGAACAGCCAGGAGCAATACAAACAGAACCACCGCGGTCCCGTTGTTTTGTAGGCAACATTTTATTTGCTGACTGACCCATTCAATATAGGCAGCTAACCAGAGTGTATACACCCAAGCCACGGTATGACGTCAGCAACAAAATGGCCGCGCCCATAATGCTAAATGCTTCAGAAATGTACACAACAAATCGTTTTTTCTTAGAAACTGCTTATTTTTATAACGTGACTTCTTCTGTGGCTTATCTAAATACTAATGTGATGCTATGAATATGTATTTATCGCACTGCTTCATTTCCACTTTAATAACCACATCACAGAACCTTCCCTCCAGACGCAGCTCATTAAGGATTGTACAGGACATTGTTTCCTTTTCCATGTGGGGATTTTAAATTGTATCTACAGAATATATTCAAGCTTACAGAGAAGTAGCCGGAAACAACAAGTGATATCTTCACTTGGTCTTCTGAGATCTGAGAGCTTCTTCTTCTTCTTCTTTAGAATTTCCGGCAGTGTAGACGCACCGTGGCGTATTACTGCCCTCCGCACTTCTTTTGATGATCTCTTCTTCTTCTTCTTCTTCTTCTTCTTCTTTCTTGGCGTATTTCTTCCCTCCTCAGTTCTTATACTACACTAGTGGTGTGCCATCTTTAGGCCTCTTCAACTCACACTTTCTCCTTCTTCTCTGCTCCTCTTGCCTGTCCAATACTAATACATACACTAACGCTATATCCTCTGGTACAACTCTGAAGCATGCAGAAATGTCAGCACTGCCTCTGTGATCAGCTGGTGGTTCTCATTATCCATGCCAAAGAATGATTTAAGAGAGAAGGAAGAGACTCCCAACTCTACCAGACTTTTATAAAAGATTTCCCTCTCTTTCCTATACCTTTCACATTTTAGGAAGACATGCCCGACAGTTTCAGTCTCTCCACATTCACACACCCCATCTGGATGTTTGCCCACAATGCACAAGCTACTGTTCAACCCACAGTGTCCCAGCCTCAGTCTACACCAGGGTTTCCGTTAGAAAAAATTGTTGCCGGTCTCCGTGACCTGCAAGATTTCAATCTACCGGACAAATGAGATTAATTCCGGTCATAGTTTATTGAGCTTTAAAACAATTGATAGGCAGGCTATATAAAGAATGTCATCCTCAAGGCATGTAGATTTATAATATTATTACTTAAAACTAGGCTACTTTTGCGTATACAGTCATTAATATATTCCAAATAAAATAAGTCCCTCGATACTCCGTGCTGCTGCTGACTTGAAATAAAATAGACCGCGTATGTGGGCAGTCGGTCCGACACTAAACAGCAGTCTGTTATAATCACATTTTTATGAGCTAACGAATTCCGTTATATTGGACATTTGTATTAATTATATCAAGCGAAGAACTGAGAAATTTGGCAGAGAGAGACGGCAACATTATCGTGGGTTTGCGTGATGTATATCTCCACCTCCCAACGACTTGGTGCTGGTCATAATGTCCGGTGAAAATAATTCCCTCTAACACAATTTGATTATTTGAATTGTATTAAAATAGGCTAAAATTAAATAGCCTATGCGATGAACGATTCATTACATTCGTTTCATCGCTGCTTCACCAAGCAGCCGGTCTAATAATGAAAGCTGTTGTCAGCGCGAGCTGGCTGCAGTTAGTTTGCAAGAAGCATCCAGCTGCAGACCCGCAGAGCAGCTTTCCAGGTCTGGGGACCGCACTGTGCCAGCAAAGCTGGTGGGTTCTGTGGGTCTGCAGCTGCATGCTTTTCGCAAATCTAGCAGCAAGCTCTCGCTGACACAGCGTCGTCATTATTAGACCGGCTGCTTGGTGAAGCAACGATAACAAATGTAATGATTGTTTCGTTCATCGCATAGGCTATTTAATTTTAGCCTATTTGAATACAATTCAAATAATCAAATTGTGCTTAGAGGGAATTATTTTCACCGGACATTATGACCGGAGAGATTAAATATGTCGGACTTCAACAGATTTTGCCGGTCAAATACCGGTAATTACCGGCTAACGGAAACGCTGGTCTACACATCTTCACCCTATCACTCCTTGACCCATATCCATCCACCTTGATCTTGACCAGAGGCTGCAGAGAGAAATAGTGCCTTCCCTTGGTCCCCCTTTCCCACTCAGCCTGCCACTCAGCCTCAACTCCTTTCTTTATCTTCTCTCTGAGTTCTACTCTTCCCATTGAAATGCCTATCTCTTCCTCCCCTCCCAGGCTCTGTTTGGCAAGGGAGTCAGCCATCTCATTCCCCGCAATCCCAGCGTGCCCCGGGACCCAACAAAACTCCACTGACCAGCCTGCCTTCGCAATCCTATATAAAACCAACATTATTTCCTGAATGAGATCAGGGCGAGCTTTAGACCCACCTGCACTCAGAGCCATCAGTGCAGCAGCCGAGTCAGAGCATATAATCACCTGGCTTGGTCCCACTTCCTCCACCCACCACAATGCCCAGAGGATGGCAAGCAACTCTGTCACAAATACTGAGCTGCAATCGGATATTCTTTGTCCCTTACCGATCCCTAACCGAGGCACCCACCACCCAAATCCTGCCCTCCCACTTTCAGGATCCACAGAGCCATCAGTGTACACCTCCAGAGCCCCTGATTCCAGAAGGAACCTCTCTATTTCTTCAGCAATCTCGCCCTTATCCTCCTCCTTCAAGAACCTAAGTTCAATGACTCGATCAGGCACCTGAGAGAATTGTTGAATATATACTGTAGGCAAATGTTCTAGAATGGTATAGACAGGGGTTGCCCTCAAGGCTCGCCTTTATCACCGCTTTTGTTCATTTTAGCTATCGAACCGTTAGCAATAGCAATCAGGGCTAACAGACAGCTACATGGGATTGAAATCGGTAATAACGATCACAGAATAGCCCTTTTTGCGGACGATGTAATTTTGTTCCTAAAAAACCTAGACACATCGATACCCGCACTGCTTGATATAATTGATCAGTTTGGTAGTATCTCCGGATATAAATTGAACGCCTCAAAATCATCACTTATGCTGCTTAATGACAATGAGAGACAAACCGCTGACCAACAAGAATTCCCTTTCAAGCTCTCGAACAGTTTCACCTATCTGGGCATCAAAATAATACCACAAATAGAAAATATAGCATCAATAAACTATGAACCTATGATAGGCCCCGTTTAGACGGAAACGCTAGCAGGTGAATCCGCAAAAATATTTTTTCGGATGTGCCTTTCGTTTATACGGAAACAGCGTTTTTACGGGGTGAAACCGCAAAAAAGTGAGACTACCTTCCAGGGTGGAATTCCTAGAAACGCAAAAGCTTTGCGCTCTCATCTAAACTGTAAAACCGTATAAATCTGTTAAAACGATGACGAAAGGGTTGTCACGGCTCTGGCCGCGCGTACTGCTTACGTCACAGGTAGCAGGTATGCGCCAGTAGCCGAGACGTAAACAAAGCAAGTATGTCTGACTATTATCAACAGAGATCATCTGAAGGCTACATTGGCAGTACTTTTAACCCTTTCACTGCCACACGACAGAAGGTTAACCCTTTACTATCACACAACCGGCTGTCGTGTGGCAGTGAAAGGGTTAAATACACAAGAATCTGTCCCGCGGCGTGAGTGGACCCACTGTCTGTGAGTGACTCTGCTTTGGTCCAATCACATTCCCCATCCACAGTCTGCGAATCAGAGGCAGAGTAGGGCGGGTCTTCACAGCACGTCATGTGACATATGCGCCAATCGTGTGACAGCGGGGCTCCGTCGTTACAGCGTCGTCTGCACGGAGAATTCCACCCCAAAACGCTCGTCTAAACGTAAAATTAAAAGTGAAACCGCAAGATGACTTTTGCGGTTTCTGTTCACAAAACGCTTGTCTAAACGTAGCCATAGACTCTGTATTCAAATCCATAGAGAGATGGATGTTCTTGCCCATCTCTGTGATAGGGAGGATAAACATACTAAAGATGTCCATACTACCAAAGTTCCTATACTTATTTCAAAACATCCCTCTGGCACCACCGGTAGGAATGTTCGGAAAGATTGCGTCTCTCATCTCAAAATGTATATGGCGTAAGAAATGTCCTAGAGTCCGCCTATCTCTGTTGTACCTTCCATTTGATGCAGGGGGGTTGACCTGTCCTAACCTTCATTGGTATTACCTGGCTGCACAATTGAGAACTGTAATGTTTTATTTTTCTAAGGAAGACCCACCATCATGGATGGAAGTGGAAGCATACCCAATGCAACTACCACTACATTTATACATGTATTCAGCTAAGCCAAAATATTTAAGAAAACATACTACACACCCCATAGTGCTTAACATGATTAATGTATGGTATGAGGTAAAGAAATGTATGAAAATAAACAACTCCATGTCACAATTCAGCCCAATCTGGGGAAACGTCTCATTTAATCCAGGCAAACTGGATGCCGGATTCAAACTATGGACAAAAGAAGGAATAAGTAAAATATCTGACCTTTACAAAGAGGGGGTCTTGATGTCTTTTGAGGAACTATCAATAAAATACAGCATCCCAAGGAAGCATTTTTTTTAAATACTTGCAACTGAGAAGTTTCATTTCCTCTCTGCAAAACCAATCACTGGCAATTTCTACACTTTCATCTTTAGAAAAAATTATCATCAAGAACTGCAACAGCAAAGGCCTGTTATCAATGTTCTATAACTGGCTTGTATCTGGTTCAGATGAGACGTCAATATCTAGATTGGAGGCATGGAGACTGGACTTGGGAGAGGAGATCTCAAACGAGGACTGGAACAGAGCATGCGAGGAGGCTCAGACACAAACAGCCAACACTAGCTTAAAACTACTTCAATACAAATGGCTGATGTGGACTTATATAACCCCTGTCAAACTGAATAAATACAACAGCAACACACCAGACAGTTGCTTTAAATGTACCGAGGATCGGGGAACTTTTATACATATTTGGGAATGTGACAAAATCAAGAAGTTCTGGGGGGAGGTGGTGAATAAAATCAAAGATATCCTGTCAGTGAATATCCCATTAGACTCCAAAATGATATTGCTACATTTATATCCAATAAATTTGAACCTGAGAACCAAACAATTTAAATGTATTGATTTTGCTATACTGCAGGCAAAAAGAACAATAGCTTTCAATTGGAAGAAAATAGACGCACCCACAATCGGTGCTTGGATTAAGAACATGGCACAATGCATGTCTATGGAGAGAATAACATAATATCCTCAGGAACAATATAGAGGTTTACGAGGATATATGGAAACCATTTAATGAATATCTGAGAATTGAAGATATAGGAGGGCTGCTATAGGATGAGTCCCCCCACTCTCTCCCGCGGTCAGTCGTGACCCAGACCCCGGGGAAGAGCGGAGGCACGTCATTGAAGGTGTTATAAAGATGTCATTTATTTATATTTATTTTTATTTTTATTTAAATTTTCTTTTCTTCTTTTCAATTATTTTTATTTATGTACAAGCTATTCTACTGGAGGTACCAATGAATGTACGTATTATTTCTGTATAACAACAGTAAAAACAAACTCAAAGATGCTAAGAGAGAGAAAAGGGGAGGGGGGAGGGGGTATGTGGGTATACGTATAAACTTGTGGAGAAAAGGAATTAAGAATAACTGACGACAATGAAAACCTGAAATGTGTACTGTAAAACCCAATACAAATATTGTATAAAAAAGAGAAGTACAGTATAGTATCTTTTTACAGTAGAAGTACAGTATAGTATCTGTTTACAGTAAAAGTACAGTATGGTATCTGTTTACTAACCAAGCAAAATGTTTGAGCCGATTCTGGGTTTAACATGATTTGTGGAGCTCCCTCTGGTGTTGTGATTGTGGTATTCACTGACCTTTGGAAAGTATTTTGACATGTACATGGGTACCTTGGTCGTGTAGTGTATCTTGTAGACCAGGCCCATTGCAAGTTGCTGTACTCTGTCGTCTACTCTAAGCCATCCTAAGTTGTCAAAGTGGGCAGGGGTGAGGTGGGTTCTAGGAGTAAGGTCAAGCAGTAGTCTGACCAGTTTGTTTTGAGATGTTTGTAATTTTGTTTTTAGCGCCTTTGAGGTGCTTTGGTACCATGAGGTGCAAGCATAGTCGTAGTACCCTTGAATGAGTGCTCCTGCCAGAGTCTTCAGGGTATTCTTGTTTACCAGTGAGGAGATCCGGCACAAGAATCGAGTTCGTTGGTTGACTTTTTTTATTACATTGGATGCCATTTTGTCACAGGAAAGATTTGCCTCTAGGATGGAACCCAGGTAGGTAATATCTTCTTTCCTCGTGACAATATTGTCACCCACTGTAACTGAGAAGCCGTCGGTCTTGCTGAGTTTGTTATTTGAACCGAAGAGAATGGACTCTGTTTTGCCCATGTGTAATGATAGTTTGTTATCAGCGAGCCATATGCAGATTTTGCCTAGTTCTGAGCTGAGGGTTTTTTCAACCTGTAACTTGTTCTTGTCAGAGACCAGCAGGGCTGAGTCGTCCGCAAACAGGAACAAGTTGCAGTCACAAGCTGACGACATGTCATTTGCATAAATTAGGAACAGTAGCGGACCTAGTATGCTTCCTTGTGGAACACCACAGCTTACTGTGAGGGGGGGGGGGGGGGGGGTAGGGTACCGTTTACCTCCACCATCTGCTCTCTCCCCTCCAGGTAGGATTGCATCCAGCTCACTGATAGACTATCAAAACCAATTGCTTTTAGCTTGTCAATCAGAATGGTGTGATTGACAGTGGCCTTTTGTAGGTCCAGCATGACCATGCCGCAGTATTTGCCCGCGTCCACCTCTTGTTTGATGTGGTCGTTTAAATAGAGAAGGCATGTGTCAGTGGAGTGGGATGTTCTGAAGCCAGATTGGAATTTGTAGATTCGATTTTTTTCCGCAGGGTATTTTTCGACCTGTTCGTATACAATTTTTTCCATGACTTTCGAGATGGAGGTAAGGATAGAAACAGGGCGGTAGTTGCCTGGGTCTAATTTACTGCCTTTTTTGTGCAGAGGGGTCACTCTCGCGATTTTGAAGTCCTTGGGGACATGTCCCTGTTTTATGGAGAGGTTTATTATGTGTGTGATGACTGGGGTGATGGCGGCTGCTGAGTCTCTGAGGAATTTGGAGGGGATGTTGTCATGGCCAGTGGCCTTGTTAGGTTGGAGGGCGCTCAGTTTTTTGAGTACCTCATCTGTTGTTACCATTTCCAGTTTGAAGTCGTCTTTGTGGACCCCTAGGTTCTTGTAGTATGCTACTATGTGTTCTACCCCATAATGCCCTCAGTGGGAGGGTAGTTTGTTTACCAGTGTTGTGGCTATGTTTGTGAAGAAACTATTTAAGTAATTGGCTACATCCAGCTTTTCTGTGATGAGCGTGTTGTCCGTCTTTATGTTTATGTTTGAGAATCTGGTTTTAAGTTTTTTTTACTGCAGCCTAGTTGGTTATTGAGTAATTTCCAAAGTTCACATGGTTTGTTTTTGTTTTCCTCGGTTTTGTCATTGATGAAATTTTTTTTTGCTGTTCTGATCATGGAGTTTACATCATTTCTTAGTCTGTTTCTTTCCAGTTTGAGTTCAGTCACGTGGGCTTGGAGTTCACTGCTCGTGCTTATGGTAAGCTTTGACTGACTTTTACGAAACTCAGAGCATTTTTTGTCTCTGGTTTTCATAGCGGTCAGTATTTCAGCATGCATCCACGGCTCCGGGCGATTTTTTACCCTGGTGGTTCTTAGGGGGGCCATGTTGTTTAGTATCGTTGAAAATTTGGTTTTGAAGCCAAGCCATGTTTCTTCAACCAGTGTACCATTGAGCTCATCTGACCAGTCCAGACCCTCCAGTTCAAGGTTAAAGGCCTCGCTAGAGTAGTTTTTGAGGTCTCTAGATGTGACTGTTTTGTGACAGCCAGCCGTTTGTTTTAGCTTTTTACGGGTACAGAATATCATATAATGATCACTTAACCCGCATGCTATAACCCCTTTATTGGCGATCTTGGACTTGTCAGAGGTCAGGATGAGGTCAATGGTAGTCTGAGTTGACTCACATACACGTGTGGGTTGCGTGATTAGCTGGCTGAGGCCATGCAGATCACAAAACCTATTGTAGGATTTGAAGACGGTGCATCTTTTTGTTGCATATCCGTGTTCCAATCCCCAATAAGAATCATTTCTGTATCCTCAGCTCCATCTAAGCACGCATCCAACACATCATAAAAGCCATTTTGGTCTGGCGGTCTGTAAATTGTGCCGACTAGAACAGATTTACCCCTTTCAAATAGAATTTCTACAAAAACAGTTTCAATAGCCTCATGATCTAGGTCTGTACGGTTAATAAATTTGGTGTCTTTATGGATGTACATACAGACACCTCCTCCATGCCTGTTCCTGTCATTGCGGACTAAAGAATAGTTCTCCAATTCAATTTCCGGGTCTGTTACTGATGAGTCCAGTTTAGTTTCTGAGAAACATAGTATGTTTACCTTACCGCTAATGAAATGTTGTCTTATTTCTGCCAGTTTGTGCCTGACGCTATTTACATTAAGATGAAAAATATGTAGTCCGTTTTTATTTGCTGTGTTGTCAATATCCTTGAGATAAAGGTAGGGTTCTTCTTCTGTGGGAAGGGGGGGGGGGCTCTGTGATGTCCGGAGGGGGGGTGGGGGATCCTTTGATCAAGGTGGGTGTCCCACGACGGGAGGGGGGTGGGGCTGTGTTGTTATTATTTGGTCCGTGTGTGGGAGGGGGGGGGGGTGGGTGAGATTCTTTGTCATGTTCATCTGCTGGCGTCTGTGTTGATTCCGTCTGGTGGTGGAATTCCGTGGGGAGGGGGCAGGGGCCAGGGGCTGTGTTGATTCCATCCCGCCGGCTCCCTGCTGTGGAGACGTCTCGTCCTCCCGTGTGTTCCTCTGCGGCGGCGCCGGGTGTGTTGATTGCTCCGGCGTCGGGTGGAAAGTAGGCACCCGAAGCCATCGTGAGCGTGAGGGAGAGAGTCAGATAGTTCTCCAACTCTGTCGCAGACAGTGAAATCCTGGTTGTTCCCCACCCACCTAGGTTATCTAACTATCGCGCCGCGCCGCCGCCACAACTAGAAACAATGGCATGGCAAAAAAAAAGAAAAAATTATAATAATAAAAAAAAGAAAATTAATGAATTAATTTTTTTTTTATATAATTTTTTTTTTTAAATCTGTGCAGGCCAGGCCACCAGGAAAACTCCCGGTGCTCCCGATGGCCAGTCCGGGCCTGCCCCCAAGAACACTACGATCATCTACTTCTATCATCTTGTATTTATATTTTCTGCATTGCATTTATTCTGTCTATTTTATGCTCATTTGATGTATTCTAGTGTATTTTCTGCTGTGAAGCACTTTGGGCTGTAATTCTTGTATGGAATTTGTACAAATAACGTTTATTATTATTATTGCCATCCTTAGAGTTATTTGCTACCTCTATCTAGCAGGGCTAAAATTATTTTAAATGGTTTTGTTAACCCTCCTGTTATCCTCAAATTGACTTTACACTCTTTATCCTTGGGGACATTTTGACCCCAGCAGTTTAAACCTCCAGAAAATGATCATAATCAAATGTGGTACCCAAATGTATGTTTCAGGTGCTTCATGTTACTTTGTTGATTACCTAAATAACCATTTAAATAAAACATTACCCCTACTCCCCCCCACCCACCCAATTATACATACATAATATATATGTCACCTATGTGGCACGGTGGTGTAGTGGTTAACACTGTCGCCTCACAGCAAGAAGGTCCAGGGTTCGAATCCCGCTTGGGGACCAGGTTTCCATGGTGCCAGTTACCCAGGTGGGGGATCTCCCAGGCCTTTCTGTGTGGAGTTTGCATGTTCTCCCCGTGCTCGCAAGGGTTTCCCCCCCGATAAGATAAAACCCAATGGAAAAACATGCACAACAACAAGATCGCTAACGCTGTGGCGTCCTTGACGAAGACGGACAGGAGCACTTGGATTGGTCCCCTGGCGCGGCTCACGTTGTGCCTGTCTGCTCCCGGCTGCCCTTGGGGGGGAAGGACGACGGGATGGGTTAATCGCAGATACGAATTGCATGCATGCATCGCATGTGTGCCAATTGATGACCTCGGAGCAGGTCCTAAATTATTATAATTATTATAATATATATTATGTTGTTCAAGTGGGGAGTGGGACCATGATAACTTTCTGTTTTTGGAAAGTAACGTGTCTGCTTGTGGTTGAGAGACAACAGGAGCATCTGCACTAAGGGTCTCATTCTCATCAGAGGAGGACGCCTCATAATCAGGGTCTCACACACATTCTCTCCTATGTCACTTTCACCGTCAAATATCTGTGACAAAACTTCACTGGCAGAAAACTTTTTCTTCAAGGTAATTTTCAAATTCGAGTTTAGAAGGCTGCTATGCAAGCTATGTTTGCTCCTCCCCTATGTTGCGTAAAGTTTAGGTAGTCAAAAATCACAAATAACAATAAAAATACAGTCCGGGATATACATTCTAAAATATATACATTCTAAAATATACAGCCAAAAATATACAGTAAAATGTAGTGTAATAAATGTAGAATTTTTTAAATAAAAATGTTTAAGTGTATATGTAAAAATAAGAAGTAAAAAGTCCAGGAAGATTACCAGAGTTTGTACTGTCACTCTGTGGTGAGGCAGTGAGGCACAGTGATGCGTTGTATACTCTGATGGTTGTTGGAATTAAGGACTTCCTGTGCCGTTCAGTGTTGCATCTAGGGAGTCTTTTAGTCTAACACTGAACATGCTCCTTCTATCAGCCAAGTCTGTGTATAGCGTGTGGGAGGGGTTTGTTCATGATGGCGTGGAGCTTGAATGAATGAATGAATGAATGAATGAATGAATGAATGAATGAATGAATGAATGAATGAATGAATGAGTTTATGGCATAGGGACATATAGGTATTTAGTACTGATACATTTGTGACATAAACGGTATTCAAATATACAGTACTGTTACCCCTAGATCCTGACAGAGTATATACATATGATGGGGAGGGGACTGTACATTAGGAGGGGGTGGGTGGGTGGGAGAGAAATATACATACGGCGGGGAGGGAATATATACATGCGGTGGGGAGGAGACTGTCTATTAGGAGGTGGTGGGGGTTTTGGGCATTTACGGTGGCCAGTTTCGAATTGCAGCCTCCCGTAGGTGCGCTTTAAGAGCGGCTTAGCAAGGCTCTTCCTCTCTGACAGAGGAAGAGTCTAGCTCCACTCCCACCATGTTACTGGCCTTCCTGACCAGCTTATTTGTCACATATAAGGTACATGTACACAGGGCCGCCTCAGGGGGTGTGCGAGCAGTGCGGTCGCACAGGGCCTCGCGGGAAGGGGGGCCTCGCACAATTATTATTTTTTTTTTTTTTTTTTTTGCGAGGCCCCCCTTCCCGCGAGGCCCTTTTCCATCACAGACCTAAAATCTAGTTTTGCTTATATGCTTATATATTTCACATTAGACACGTTTGTAGAATGTTCCTGGCTCTGCGGCTCTGCAGATGTATATTGGCTCTGCAGATTGTTTTCAAGAAGGGAGGGGTTACATCATGTGTACGCCGGCGTGCGTGCGTCAGCTGCGTTTTACTATTTCGAGCTAACCTAGAGAGAGCGCGTGCAGCATTGTTATGCCAAGATGAAGAGGACAGATGAACTTCGTCAACTCCACGCGGTTGTCTCCATCCTCTTGGACGTTTGGTGAGTTTTTAATCCACTCTATTCTATTCCCGCCGTGGATATATCTCTCTCTCTCTCTTAATGCACTCTCTCTCTCTCTCTTAATGCACTCTATTCTCTCTCTCTTAATGCACTCTATTCTATTCCCGCCGTGGATATATCTATATCTCTCTTAATGCACTCTCTCTCTCTTAATGCACTCTATTCTCTCTCTCTTAATGCACTCTATTCTATTCCCGCCGTGGATATATCTCTCTCTCTCTCCAAACGGGCCGGCTAGCTAGTTAGCTGTAGCTAACGGTGTGTGGCCTGGTGTCACCGAGCACCTGGTGCGAGGGAGGTGAGCTTGGTGTTAGCTCTGTTAGCTGTTTAGCTACGACGTTAGCTGCTCGTTTTCGCTCGGCTGGGAACGTTAGCTTGATGCTATCAGTTAGCCTAGAGTTAGCTGTTAGCTTGTGCTACGACCATTGACATTAGCCGTGAGAATAGCGGGCCCTGGCACTCTCTGACTACGACATCATATTTGACAGAAGATGTAGTCGGGCCTGCACCATGACAAGGCTCCGGCCATAGCTTTTTGTCCCGCCAGCGAGAGGCCTTTCGTCAACGTGGAGACCTGTGTTGCGGCCTTTCGCCGTGCGTTCCTTGGTGCAGGTAAGATGTCATGAGTTAATGCACTCTATTCTCTCTCTCTTAATGCACTCTATTCTATTCCCGCCGTGGATATATCTCTATCTCTCTCTCTCTTAATGCACTCTCTCTCTCTCTTAATGCACTCTATTCTCTCTCTCTTAATGCACTCTATTCTATTCCCGCCGTGGATATATCTCTCTCTCTCTCTCCAAACGGGCCGGCTAGCTAGTTAGCTGTAGCTAACGGTGTGTGGCCTGGTGTCACTGAGCACCTGGTGCGAGGGAGGTGAGCTTGGTGTTAGCTCAGTTAGCTGTTTAGCTACGACGTTAGCTGCTCGTTTTCGCTCGGCTGGGAACGTTAGCTTGATGCTATCAGTTAGCCTAGAGTTAGCTGTTAGCTTGTGCTACGACCATTGACATTAGCCGTGAGAATAGCGGGCCCTGGCACTCTCTGACTACGACATCATATTTGACAGAAGATGTAGTCGGGCCTGCACCATGACAAGGCTCCGGCCATAGCTTTTTGTCCCGCCAGCGAGAGGCCTTTCGTCAACGTGGAGACCTGTGTTGCGGCCTTTCGCCCTGCGTTCCTTGGTGCAGGTAAGATGTCATGAGTTAATGCACTCTATTCTCTCTCTCTTAATGCACTCTATTCTATTCCCGCCGTGGATATATCTCTATCTCTCTCTCTCTTAATGCACTCTCTCTCTCTCTCTTAATGCACTCTATTCTCTCTCTCTTAATGCACTCTATTCTATTCCCGCCATGGATATATCTCTCTCTCTCTCTCCAAACGGGCCGGCTAGCTAGTTAGCTGTAGCTAACGGTGTGTGGCCTGGTGTCACTGAGCACCTGGTGCGAGGGAGGTGAGCTTGGTGTTAGCTCAGTTAGCTGTTTAGCTACGACGTTAGCTGCTCGTTTTCGCTCGGCTGGGAACGTTAGCTTGATGCTATCAGTTAGCCTAGAGTTAGCTGTTAGCTTGTGCTACGACCATTGACATTAGCCGTGAGAATAGCGGGCCCTGGCACTCTCTGACTACGACATCATATTTGACAGAAGATGTAGTCGGGCCTGCACCATGACAAGGCTCCGGCCATAGCTTTTTGTCCCGCCAGCGAGAGGCCTTTCGTCAACGTGGAGACCTGTGTTGCGGCCTTTCGCCCTGCGTTCCTTGGTGCAGGTAAGATGTCATGAGTTAATGCACTCTATTCTCTCTCTCTTAATGCACTCTATTCTATTCCCGCCGTGGATATATCTCTATATCTCTCTCTCTCTTAATGCACTCTCTCTCTAGGGGCTCATCTTTGCTTATCTCTCTCATACATGCTCTCTCTAACACACACACACGACACACAGACATGCTCTCTCTCTCTCTCTCTCTCTCTCTCTCTCTCTCTCTCTCTCTCTCTCTCTCTCTCTCTCTCTCTCTCTCTCTCTCTCTCTCTCTCTCTCTCTTCTAACACACAGTCTGCCTATGGCGGCCTTTCTCGATGGCTAGGCTGTGCTCGCTGAGTCTGTACCTAGTCAAGGATCTTCAGTCACAGTGCTCAGGTATTCTGCCACTGTGTACTCTCTGTTTAGGGCCAAATAGCATTTCAATTTCTTTCCAATGTGTCTCTCTCTCTCTCTCTCTCTCTCTCTCTCTGTACACTGTATATTGACTGTAGAACGGGAGCTCTCTCTCGCTCTCTCTCTTGCTATATGTTGACTGTATCATGCCCAGCCTCGGGCAGCGCTATTATTTAAGAATATGTTGACTGTATGAAAAAAAATAATAATAATAAAATTATATATAAATTTTTTTTTTGTACCTTTTGGGGGGGGGGGGGGGGGGGGGGGGGGGGGCCTCGCGTTTAAATCTCGCACAGGGCCTCGCATTTCTCCCAGGCGGCCCTGCTCACGCTGCCCCGTCACTTCATGCTTCCGTCGCACCGGCGTCACCAAACCGACCTGTAGGAGTCGCTGTCCACAACGTCAAATCCCCACCCACCGGCTTTCCCACCTCTAACACTTAACACTAAGCGTCTCCTGCGTTAGAGGCGAGCGCCTTGCCCACTGCGCCAATCAGCCGCCCTAATTAGAGGCTGTTCTGTATGCAAATACTTCAAATCGTGCATGAGCACGGATCATAGAACAAGTGGCATTTATCAACACAGAGTACTTGCTGGTGTGCGTAGGGACCTGTGTACGCACGTTTGATAAATCCCGATTTTTCTGTGCATAGAGACATTCTAAATTCCGTGCTTAGGAACAAAAATAGAACACTTTCTACGCATTATTGATAAATGAGGGCGGAATCTTTAGTGAATAATCAACTTAATTCCCTTCTCTCAAATCACTCAGTACTAAGCCCACACTAATCTGGATTCGGAACCAACCATAGCATGGCTTCATCATTGATCTGTCAAAAGCTTTTCGACCACCGGCTCTTAAAAAGATTAGCTCAAGTCAAGTCAAGTCAAGAGTTTTAATTGTCACGGCATACAGGTATACAATGAAATGCGGGTGGTCTTGCCCGCAACGATGTGCAATACAGTGGTACAACATATAATAGAATCAAAAAATGAAAAAACAACATTGTGCAGTAAACAGGTAACAGTGTCATCTCGGTATCTGTACATAGTTATTTACAGAGCATATGGGACATGCTAGTTAGCTTTGGTAGTGCAATACACTGTTCCTGTTATTCTAATTTAAAGTGTCCTTTCCTTTGGCCATAAGTGTGCGTGTGTGCGACATGAGTGTGTGCCCGCTCATGTTAAAGTGTTAAGTGGCTGCTCGTGTGTGAGCGTGCACAGCGTGCGTGTCGTGTGTGTGTTCTTGTGTGCTTGTGTGTGGATAGTTCAATGTTCTGAGCACTCAATGTTCATTGTTCATGGCTCTGATGGCCTGGGGGAAGAAGCTGAGCCTAAGCCGCTCTGTCCTAGTAGCTGGGGTTCGCAGGCGTCTGCCTGACCTCAGCAGCTGAAACAGGCTGTTATTGGGGTGGTGAGGGTCTTTCATTATCCTGCAGGCTCTGGATTTGCACCTCTTGTTGTATAGAACCTGCAGGGGGGGTAGTGCAATACCCGTGGTACGCTCGGCTGAGCGCACCACTCTCTGTAGGGCCTTCTTGTCCTGTGCCGTGCTGTTTCCATACCGGGCAGTGATGTTTCCGGTCAGGATGCTCTCTACAGCTCCTGAGTAGAAGGACTGGAGTATCTTCCCCAATACTCTGAACTTCCTTAACTGTCTCAGGTGGTAGAGGCGCTGTTTCGCCTTCTTTACTACTGTGTCTATGTGTGTTGACCATGTCAGGTCCTCTGAGATGTGGACCCCCAGGTACTTAAAGCTGCTCACCCTGTCCACGGTAGCCCCGTTAATCATCAGTGGTGTGTGCGTCTCCTGCTGTCCTCTCCTATAATCCACGATCAGCTCCTTGGTTTTACCAATGTTCAGGAGCAGGCTGTTGTCCTGGCACCAGCGTTCCAGTACCTCAACCTCCTCCCGGTAGGCCTTCTCGTCGTTGTCCGAGATCAGCCCCACCACCACCGTGTCGTCTGCGAACTTCACTATGGAGTTGGAGCTGTATCGGTTTGGATAGAAATGCATGTGATTGGTTCCAAGATTGTCTGTCAGGGAGACGTCAGTGTGTAAAGTCGGGTTATGCACAATCTGAATTTTTATCAATAACTAAAGGTGTGCCGCAGGGTTCAATTCTATTACATTTGCATAATCGCCTAAATGGCCAAATCTCAGAAACTACATGATCAATTTCAACAATGTTGGAGTTGTTTTGGGGGTTATTCGGGATACTGAATCCAGTTATGATACTTAAGAGAAGATTTTTTTTTTCAAATTTGCAATATATTCACCAAATTTTGGGGAATGAATGAATGAATGTGGATAGCCGTGATATAAGTGGTTGCATTCCTAATCGATCAGAACTAAATCGGCAGAGAAAAAGCCCATTTTTAAGCACCTATTCCCCATGCACATGCGCAGATTGCCCACGGATTGTGACGCCACGCACACCCGCCCTGGACTGTTCCATCAGAGGGGCGAGCTTCGGTGGCCAGTGTCCTTTCAGCCGAACAGGATAATGAAACAATGATGAAACAAATGGCCAGACGCGTCTTATGGCGACATCTACAATTACCTCATTGAGTCTCCAGGTAGACTAATGTTTATATTTAAGTGCAGTGGTCTGTAGCCACTCACACTACCACCGAAGCTCCCCCCTCTGATGGAACAGTCCAGGGCGGGTGTGCGTGGCGTCACAATCCGTGGGCAATCTGCGCATGTGCATGGGGAATAGGTGCTTAAAAATGGTCTTTTTCTCTGCCGATTTAGTTCTGATCGATTAGGAATGGGTCGAGCCGTGTTCAGGAGATTCAGGCGCATACAAGTCTATTCGATCATGTCTCCAGCACCCCCACAGTCGTAGCTGCAATCACTTACATCACGGCTCTCATCCACATTCATTCATTTGCTCCCCCCGCTATCTCCTCCCCGATTTCAGAATCCCGGAAGACTATTGTTGATGAGTTGTTATGAAGAACTGGCTACAATCCAGGAACAAAGATACAATGGTAAACCACTATCCATATCTTCCTCATTCCTGGTTGTGTCTGTGTGAAATCTCTCCCCAAACAGGTTCAAATGTTCTCGAGGTCATGTCCTACAAAGTATCCTCTATACAGTCTGCCCCATTGTTCTGACCAGGATTATTACGTTCCTTTTGGCCTCCTTGCTGAGTCTAACGTGGATGAGAAACCCATCTATGGCCTAGTTATCAAATTTTTGGTTTGCAATGGTTTTGCACCTTGTGGGTAAATAAAAACCCAGTTTTCATCTACAACTCCTGTTTCCTCATTGTCTCACTGCTTGGTCCCTAACAAGGGAAAATGGGCATTCTAAACACTCTGTGCAAGGCCTCTATTAGGCGGTAAATTGTTCTCCGTTTTCACAATGTGTGCCCTCTATCGTATCGAGATACATATTCCATGTGTATGGAATAACACTCACCTTTAACATTCACTTTAAACACTTTTTAACACTACACCATATTGTATCTATTTATTAGTAAAGGATTTGCACTACCTCTCTAACTCATCTTTGCATTTGTTTGCATTGTGTACTTGTACTAGTTTGTATATTTTGTATAGTGTTTGGTCTTTATTTTTTTTAACTTTTTTACTGTCTGAAGCACAATCTCAGGGGGCTCATACAGAACCAAGCATTTCACTGTAATGTACATGTACCTTATAAGTGACAAATAAGCTGGTCAGGAAGGCCAGTGACATGGTGGGAGTGGAGCTAGACTCTTCCTCTGTCAGAGAGGAAGAGCCTTGCTAAGCTCCACGCCATCATGGACAACCCCTCCATACACAACACGCTATACACAGACTTGGCTGATAGAAGGAGCATGTTCAGTGTTAGACTAAGACTCCCTAGATGCAACACTGAATGGCACAGGAAGTCCTTAATTCCAACAACCATCAGAGTGTAACAACGCATCACTGTGCCTCACTGCCTCACCACAGAGTGACAGTACAAACTCTGGTAATCTTCCTGGACTTTTTACTTCTTATTTTTATATATACACTTAAACATTTTTATTAAAAAAATTCTACATTTATTACTGTACATTTTACTGTATATTTTTGGCTGTATATTTTAGAATGTATATCCCGGACTGTATTTCTATTGTTATTTGTGATTTTTGACTACCTAAACTTTACGCAACATAGGGGAGGAGCAAACATAGCTTGCATAGCAGCCTTCTAAACTCTAATTTGAAAATTACCTTGAAGAAAAAGTTTTCTGCCAGTGAAGTTTTGTCACAGATATTTGACGGTGAAAGTGACATAGGAGAGAATGTGTCTGAGACCCTGATTATGAGGCGTCCTCCTCTGATGAGAATGAGACCCTTAGTGCAGATGCTCCTGTTGTCTCTCAACCACAAGCAGAAACGTTACTTTCCAAAAACGGAAAGTTATCATGGGCCCACTCCCCACTTGAACAACATAATATATATTATGTATGTATAATTGGGTGGGTGGGGGGGAGTAGGGGTAATGTTTTATTTAAATGGTTATTTAGGTCATCAACAAAGTAACATGAAGCACCTGAAACATACATTTGGGTAACACTTTTGATTATGATCATTTTCTGGACGTTTAAACTGCTGGGGTCAAAATGTCCCCAAGGATAAAGAGTGTAAAGTCAATTTGAAGATAACAGGAGGGTTAACAAAACCATTTCAAATCATTTTAGCCCTGCTAGATAGAGGTAGCAAAGAAATAACTCTAAGGATGGCAATAATAATAATAAACGTTATTTGTACAACTTCCATACAAGAATTGCAGCCCAAAGTGCTTCACAGCAGAAAATACACTAGAATACATCAAATGAGCATAAAATAGACAGAATAAATGCAATGCAGAAAATAAAAATACAAGATGATGGAAGTAGATGATCGTAGTGTTCTTGGGGGCATGTAGTTGACAAGAAAATTGCCAATATAGCTTGGTCTGGTTCCATTTAGGGCTTTGTACATAAGGAGGAGGACCTTCAAATCAATTCTAAATGTTACCGGAAGCCAGTGTAATAGCCTAGCTGAGAGTTGAATAAGCTGAAGTATTTTCTTCAGTCGGCTTGGAATAAAGGCATGGATCCGTTTTTCAGCATCCTTTTAATTTATAAATGGTTGTACTTTAGCTTTGTTTCTAAGGTGGAAGAATTATGTTTTTTTCACCTTGTTAATGTGGGACTTAAAGCTTACAGTAGACCTGAGTCTATGATAACCAAGACTTGTAAGCAAGGAGTAAGTTTCTCCATAATATTATTCAGCAGAATTTCTCTTGAAATTGAAATTTGGTAAATTCCAGTAGATATTGCAATTCCGAAACTCTTGAGTATCATAAATGGATTCAGCATCCCGAATAACCCCCAAAACCACTCCAACATTGTTGAAATTGATCAAGTAGTTTCCGAGATTTGTCCATTTAGGTAATTATGCAAATGTAGCTAATTATGCAAATAAAAAAAGTTGCCCAACATATACAACTTAGCATCCGGCAGTTTCTAAGTGCTGGTGACCCATACTATCCATATCTATCATAAAAGTTTGGTGGTTCCAAAATGTCCGGGTTCATTGTGTTGGCAAATAGGCTACTACCGTTTTGCACACAGTACACCCACACTGTGTTTTTTAAAGTAGCCAGAGCTACTTTACTTTACTCACTGATTCTACTGCAACTTTACACCCACACTGACTACTACATTGTGATTATTGTATCATAAATGAATGCCATTTATTTAATCATTGCTATGCTGCTCATTTGAAATCTTATAGTAAATAGCATTAGTAATCTTGACTGTCACTACCGAATTACTGTATACAGTATAAGATCCCTGCTAAATGGGGTTGTCTGGTCAGCATAGATATGAATGCAATCTTTATGGCTTGCTGCTACTGGAATATAGGCTACTGCATAGCGTACATAATAAGAAAAAGTTTAAGCACAGTTGGTAAGCTATATAGCCTATGCTACAAAATGTATTCAGGAATATAACTTTACGTAGGCTTAATGGCTAAACTGTAACACATGTCCTACCTCATACTATAACATATTAAATATACTATAGATTTTGCAGCATATATGTGTGTGTCTGTATGTATGTGTGTGTGTGTGTGGCCATACCATAATATATATACAGCTACTGTATATCGAAACCTCTCCAAACCTCTCTTTGCGGAACCTGAGATGTAATGAGCAGTGCCAACCCCTCCCATATACCCACTCAAATCCAACCCACACATCAGAAAAAAACATAATATGTAAACAAAGTGCAATACCAAGAGGGTCTCTTTTGCCTAGAGGTCGCTGTTTGATGACATTACAGATTCCACCTTTAAGTAAGAGATTTTGGTACTTGTTCCACCACTGAAGAAGAGTGCTAAGGATCACAGTTGAATATTTTCCTATTTATTTAGTAAGGGAGAAAAATTCAGCGGCTCTTGGAGGCTGAATGGATGGATGTTTTTGATACATTTATTTATTGATACAATAAAAACCAACGTGTTTCAGCAACGTGTTTCATTCCATGACATGATGGAGGCATGTTGCCAAAACACATTGGTTTCTCTCTGGTATCAATAAAGAGCATTGTTTTTAGTACATCCATCTGCCTCCAAGAGTCACAGAATATTTCTCCCTTACTTGTCGTTTCCAGTTCATGCATCCCTTGGTTGAAAGACAAAGTTGCGACAGATTTATTTTCTCTTTAACCTTTATTTAACCAGGCAAGTCTAATTGAGATTAACAAAATTCTCCAAGACAAGCAGGTTGTGTGGTTTTAAAAAATAGATGTAACCATTTTTGAGATTAGTCTCCACAACTTGGTAGGAAATGAGGCTATTATCTCCATCATTTCTGCATCACTGAAGGATGGTGGGCTCCTGCAGTTAACTGCGTCTGTGTAGAAGAGCAGAGGGGAACATTGAAACAACAAGCTAAGGGCAGATTCTCTGAACATGAGTCAAAGTGCAGTGCGTGTGAGCCACCACCAGGGGCAGACTGGTTAACCGTGAGTGAGTGACAGCATGAGTTAGTGACATTTCTGGTCTATGAGGTGGCAATGTCTTTGGGTGCCTCGCATTTAAAAAACACTATAAGATCAACATGACAGTCATGTGATGTGTTGTTGTTACTGACAAACATGTATCATATATGTACACAAACAATCCAAGGACAGGACCTTCCTGGTATTGATTTTCTTTTGTTATTGAACTTGTATGAAATAGTATTTTTGCCCCAGGTTGTGTGCAACCAAGAGAACAGTCACATTGACTGATTGCGTTAACGTGGGACAACTGGAGCTGTGAACTCGGACTAATTGTGGGGAGGCTTTATTTTTGTGTGGATTTGTTTGGTTTGTTTTTGTGCCTGCTTCTGTCCCCTCCCTCTGCTGTCCCTTCAAGCTTTTCTATAGGATAGTAATGACATCTTGGGCCAACACCTGGGGTTACAACCAGGAAGGGAATCTGGAATGAGAGACTGGTTCCACTATCCTTCATCCTAGCCAATGCCAAAACCAGCTACTTCCAACCCAACCACGCTACAGCAGAACCAGCTGGACTCCTTGGCTTGGGAATCAACCTCCCAGTGGCCCTTTGTTGTTGCACACCCACAGTCCCCATAGTGTACAGCTAGATTTGTTGGGCTAGCTGTGGCTAAACTCGTCTTCGGGTCGTTGTTTGCTGACCCAGGATCAGCAGAGTTCTGGCTGCTTATAAAAGTCACACCACTAGTACTAACCCTAGTTACTAACCCACACTGCCCAAGTAGTGAGCAAGATTTGTTGGGTAGGTTTTTGTTGTTCTTGCCTTCCACCTGTTGTCTCTGTCTGGGAACCTACTACAAGATCACCCAGGCTTGATGTCCTTGACCTGTGACAGTTGCAGAGTATATTGTGTAGTATTTTTCCCGGCAATACTGCTGGGTCTGATGGAAGTACAATTCTCACCATTGTCTGTGTTGAAGACTATTGGTTCTGACCAGTCATCGCATTCTGCCTGTTTCTTAAACTCCATCATCTCACCAACAGTGACAGACCTCCTCCTACCTGGAGGTTGAAGCAGACAAGAAGATTGTTCTTGATTACACTTGGTTCCTACAATAATGCTACAAGCAATTTGCATGCAAGATTGTACAAACAAGTAGAATGATAATAATAATAATAATAATGCATTTTATTTATAAGACGCCTTTCAAGGCACTCAAGGCCGCCGTACAACAATTTAAAAACAGTTCATTTACAATCACAATCCATTAAAAAATAAAACCAGACAAAATATTTAATCAGACATACACCTGCCTAAACAGGTGGGTTTTGAAGTGGGTTTTAAATGGGATGATTCTAATATATACATGGTCTTGAACAAATAAGGGGTCTGGTAATTGCTTGTCATTGTTGAGAACTTATTATTGGTATTTTCTGTCCTTTACAGTCACAGAAAAGACCAATAATAAGTTCTCAACAACGACGAGGGAGTTTGTGTACACGTTTCTCATACTGGTGTTTATTTTTAACTTCATTAACACATCCACCGCCATCCATGCTGTAACACGTTATTGCCCGCCATGCTTTGACCGCCAGACCACGCTGTACAGCGATATTAAGATCAATATTGAATTTTTTCGCCATGGCATTCATAATTCATATATACACCTCCAACGCTGCAGCTGGACCCTACGGCTCAATACAACGACGGCTCAATACCGCCGCCTGGTGGATGGTCGGGCGAGTTACACTCGAACAACAGGAAGTGGCAGGTGTGCGTCGATTAAATTCATCCGGCCGTCAGACATTGTTGCAAGGCTCTCGACAGACACTATAGTACATATCGATCGCTTTATAAACTTAATAATCAATATGATTTCGGCGTTTATTGCGACATACAAACCGGAAATGGACCTAGGCGATCGACGTCCTATACTTGGGATATTTCACCGCCAGTCTCTTTGACGCACGGTAAAAGGACGCTAACGTTATTTTCAGCCCAATTGTTTATTCATTTCACTGCAAACCATCTGATCAATAAATCAACCCATACTACATAAAGCATTTACTGACGATCACAGAATTATAAACGACCCCCCCCCCCCCTTTCCTCCGCGCATGATGACGCATAACATATACGGATCATATACAGTTTAATTTTTTAATATAGCGTGTATAGGGAAGACACGGCAATCGATAATCTATGTTTAGGCCTATAACTCACGTTCTAGGAATTACTGCAGAAAACGATAAAAACATACTTATATTCTAGACAGTATTTTTGTATGAATGTATGAATGTAAAAGTATAACGTTCCTACATCCTGAACGATAGATAATCGATGTTGAATGGGCCATAGTAATGTCAATTTAGCAATACAATTAAAAAAGTTATAGCCCTGCAAAGAAGGTGAACATCTCCATAGGCTTACAGTGGTGGCAGACTGGCTATATTGATGGATATAAGTAATGGCAGGGAATGTGTTAATATTACAAATTGTGTTTATTTTACATTACTGACTACAAATGATTTCTAAAGCATACATGCACATTTGTCATTGAGAATAAGCCATTAAAGAAAAGATTTATTCAATCCCAACACATAGAACCAATAGTAATCAAGGGCACACAACATAAAATTAGTTTATATGCGGACGACGTAATATTGTTCATGCAAAACCCCAACACCACATTGCCTCATCTACTCAAGTTGATAGAGAACTTTGGTGATTTATCGGGATTTAAAATAAATTGGCCGAAGTCGGCTTTTCTTCCTCTTAACATCCGTGCAAAAAAAGACACAACCCTCCCAGGTGCGATACCCATGGTTGTTTAACCATGGGTATCGCACCTGGGAGGGTTGTGTCTTATGGTGGGAAATATTTCCACACCCAAGATGCTTGGGTGTGGAAATATTTCCCACCATAAGACAAACGGTGAAGCACAATTACACAAAAATACAGAACAAAATCAAAGACGACCTGGACAGGTGGGCAAAACTTAAAAACTCAGTACAGGCAAGGGTATCAATAGTTAAGATGGATGTATTACCAAGAATCAATTTCATCAGCTCAATGCTACCGTTACCTCCTCCAGAGGGCTACTGGAAAAGATTACAATCCTCCACATACAAATTTATTTGGATTAACAAACCACCTCGCATAAAAAGATCCACCGCACAGAGAAATAAAGCAGACGGTGGCATGGCAGTTCCATATTTTTTACAATATTTTAAGGCTTTCACATTAAGACCATTGAAAATATGGTTTGATCCCCAGGCTTTGGTATCTTGGAGAGAATTAGAAGAAAACATAGTAGCCCCACAGAGACTGAAAGACATAGCACACACTAAACTTTCAATCAAGCATTGTGAGCGGGAATTTGGCCCCATAATTACCCATGCAATCAGAACATGGCGGGAAACACAAAAGAAATATCCTAACCCTCAAAAATGGCATAATCACACTCCCATATTCAATAACAATGCACTCTTAATGGGAAAACGCCCTATAAGATTCCCTATATGGGAAGAGCAAGGCATACACTCATTAGGGGATATTTTTAATAACCAGGGCTTCTGCAGTTATGTCGAAATATGCACAAAGTTTAACCTCACCGAGTCCACATGGCTTTTTTACATACAGTTAAAGCTATGTCTGAGGTCTCACGGTGTTCCATTACTCAAACCAATCGAACACCACAGATACCACAAATTTTTCTATGAAAGAGAAACATTGGGAGGTTTTGTATCAGGTTTTTATTATCAATTACTAACGTCCTCGTATGAAACCCTTCAACTAGACACTGTCTGGAGGAGGGATATACCAGACCTGGAAAATGACTTTGATTGGCAAGGAGCCTGGGCAAATGTCCGACTTACATCAAGGAACCCGGATCATCAACAAATCAATCTGAACTATATTCACAGGACATACTTGACTCCTATAAGGCTGTGCAAAATGGGGCTTAAACAAGACTCCAAATGCTCCCAATGTACAAATGGGGACGAAGGAACATTTATGCACATGTATTGGGACTGCCCACCAGTTAAGGCATTCTGGAAAGATGTGTCCCAACAATTATCAATACTCGTATCTTGGAATATACCTGTACACCCCTCGGTATTACTATTGAATGATGTTTTTGAGTTTGCAGTGAATCCACAGCTAAAGAGATTGGTTTTATCGGGTATCACAGTAGCTAAAAAACTGATCGCATCACGCTGGTTTCAACCGGAAAAAATGTGAGTTTGGTTCCTTACATATCTCGATGTGATATATCAAGAAATATCTACAGCAAGAATTCTGGGTCTCAATGAATCCAAAATGTCAATGTGGGTAGAAGTGGTGGAGAGAATAAAAGCTAGCTTATAGTGGTAGTGTCTGGTTAGGAGTGAGGGATAATGGAGGTACTATCCAAGAGGGGGTCCGGGAGGGGGGGGTTCGAGCTGGAGCATATGTGTGTAGGGTTTTAGAAAATAGGTATTAGGGGTATATTCTATACTAACATTTATATAATAGTAATTTCGCGGGATATACACTGTATACGGTTAAAATGTTATAGACTATTTTAACCACCTTGACTGAAAGTTTCATTATGCATTGTGTGTTGAGTACTGACTTTTAATAATTTTTGTTTTGCAATAATAAAAAAAAAAAAAAAAAAAAAAAAAAAATTTAGTAATTATCTTGTTTTTTTGGGGGGCGGCCTTCAATCCAACTGTCATTGCCCCATGGCTGCACATGCATATTGCAACATTGCTATGGGAATTTCCCTTCAAATACTGTATAAATCTAAGATTAGACTTGATTTCAGACTTTTTTTTTCAATGTTTTCCTTGAGTAAAGTTGTTCCTTACTCCAGAACGTGAGAAGATTCCTTTCCTTCACGACGAGGCAGTCAGGACAACCGGTGTGTAGTATAGCAACAGGGGAACCTGATGGTAACCAGCAAGAGTGGTAAGAATATAAATCTATAAAAAAACATGTATTCTACTGTCAACTAACACACCCAAACAACGCTCACATCAGTCACTGCACAGTCATACACACACAATTACTTAAAGATAGAATCTGTAATGCGCTTCAAATAGTGACCTATAGGCAAAATAGCCCCTCTTGATATTGCACTTTGTTTACATTGTTACATTGATGTGTGGGTTGGAGTTTAGTAACTTATTAGGTCTCCACTACGAAGCAGGGAACACTATTATTATTTATTTATTTTCCTGTATTTATTTTGTCCATACATTGGTAACTTTTTGTCCATTTGGAAACGTGGTACAGATATACAGCAATCTAGCAGTTGGGGCCTTTAAAATCTGCCTTTTCTGCCATAAGAAAAAAAAAAATCTAAAATCTGCTTCTCATGAACCATAAATCCGAATTACATGAAAACCACAAGGCAGGTCCAGGGGAGCTAACTATCGCTGCGGGCTCCGGCGCCGCTGTTGTCGAGTCCACAAGCTCCTCCGCGGGGACGGGGGCACACAAAGAGGAGAGAACCACCCGCAGGGACGGCGGGCTATAGGCTAACGTCAGTGAGTGTAGTGGTCCCGAGTCGACTGTAGCAGGGACGGCGGAGATATAGGCTAACTGTGATGCACCGAGTGAGCCACCATTGATCTAGTACTATGACCCGGACGGACATAAGGCATACGTTTCCTGAAGTGACGTCACGGCCGTGCTAGGCATAGATAGGTGCTAGCGTCTGATAAGCTTTTCGATTCGGCTCATTAATATGCACCTGTTGTCCTGTTGTGACGTCGGCGTTTGATAAGCTTTTTTGATTCGCGCGTGCATGTTATTCGTGCGTGGACCTTTTTAACTCTTTCAGAGTGGCATTTCCGGTGTCAAATGGAAAAAAATAAATAATGAAATTATATACCAATGATGTAAACTACCCATAATTGATCAGTAGGGTTTAACCTGGAGGTTGGGCTTTAAGTCATGACTTGTAAAACATAATAGTTAATGATACAAATAGTGTTGTATTTATTATCATTATGTAAGGGACAATATAGCTATACTCGATCATTGTCGCAAAATAATTGACCTTCACTGACGTTTAAAACACCTCGCCGAGGCGGCTCGGTATTTTAAACTCCGTGTCGGTCAATTATTTTGCGACAATGACCTCGTAGCTATACATTATCCCTTACATAATGATAATAAATACAACACTATTTGTATCATTAACTATTATGTTTTACAAGTCATGACTTAAAGCCCAACCTCCAGGTTAAACCCTACTGATCAATTATGGGTAGTTTACATCATTGGTATATAATTTCATTATTTATTTTTTTCCATTTGACACCGGAAATGCCACTCTGAAAGAGTTAAAAAGGTCCACGCACGAATAACATGCACGCGCGAATCAAAAAAGCTTATCAAACGCCGACGTCACAACAGGACAACAGGTGCATATTAATGAGCCGAATCGAAAAGCTTATCAGACGCTAGCACCTATCTATGCCTAGCACGGCCGTGACGTCACTTCAGGAAACGTATGCCTTATGTCCGTCCGGGTCATAGTACTAGATCAATGGTGGCTCACTCGGTGCATCACAGTTAGCCTATATCTCCGCCGTCCCTGCTACAGTCGACTCGGGACCACTACACTCACTGACGTTAGCCTATAGCCCGCCGTCCCTGCGGGTGGTTCTCTCCTCTTTGTGTGCCCCCGTCCCCGCGGAGGAGCTTGTGGACTCGACAACAGCGGCGCCGGAGCCCGCAGCGATAGTTAGCTCATAGCTATCGTGTAACACTAGCCTTTACGGGCTCGAGCACCCTACGGCTGCCGCCGCCGTCGCGTCCATGGGCCCCCCGGCAGGGCACCCGTGGGGACGGGGTGTACTGTACAGAGAGGAGAGAACCATTTTGGGTCGGCCGTTCATGCCGGCCAGCGAGCCGGATGTCGGGATATGTTGTTAGCACAATAGCTACCAAGCTAAGCTATGTTATCTACTAACGTTATAAACACAATATGTGTACAACGACACAATGATTTACATTATTACAAATATGGTAACGTGGTTGTGGCTTTTACAAATAGTGGTTAGCTTTAGAGATGGATGGATGGCTATAATCACGGAGCAATAGTGAGGTGAAACAGATACATTTCATTCGGCTAGTAGTAGCAAGCATATATCTATGGTAGCAAGGCTCTCTGCCTGCCACTAGCTGTGTGACTCTCAGCGCCCCCTGGTGAGCCCCCTGGTGCCCTGCACCTGTTGTGACGATCATTTCGATTACACACGCACGTTATGAACCATTGATTAAAATATGCACGTGCGTGGTGATTGTGTTGGGCAGACAAAATGTTTGATAAAAACGCTAAAACTGGGTCAATTTCAATACTTTTTTTCCCCTTCTTCATGAAAGCCACTGTTGGCCTAGTCCACATTGTTTATTGAACAAAAATACAACGTGGAGGTTGACCTTTAAATAAATAAATAAATAAATAAATAAATAAATAAATAAATAAATAAATAAATAAATAAATAAATAAATAAATAAATAAATAAATAAATAAATAAATAAATAAATAAATAAATAAATAAATAAATAAATAAATAAATAAATAAATAAATAAATAAATAAATAAATAAATAAATAAATAAATAAATAAATAAATAAATAAATAAATAAATAAGAACTAAACCGATCACGCGGATATAGGGAGGTGTAGTGGTTATGTCATCTTCGTTTTTTCCTGTTCCACCCTCTGTTCCACTCCATGTATTTCCCCATCATAGACCATTTCTAAATCAGCTAGTTTTAGAGAAATAAAGCATTAACGTTGGCATGGTGTACCTTTCTGTGCGTATTCATCCACAATCTATAGCTCAACATGAAAATATTCGCAATTATTCGTAAAGGTAGCAAAATAACAACGTTTATGACGCCTGGCTTTAGTCACAGACCTAGGATCAGATTTCCCTTACATTCCATAAGCTTAACAATTCGTACAATGGGAAAATAACTGACCCTGAATCTGTGGCTAGTATCTCTCTGGTGGTCATAACCATTCATCTCTAAAGCCAACCACCATTTTTAAAAGCAACAATCACGTTACCATATTTGTATTTATATTTTAAATCGTATAACGTTATTTCGCTGCATATTAAATCACTGTAAATACTAATGTAAATCATTGTTTCGTTGTACATATTGTGTATAGTTTATAACGTTAGTTTTTTACATGACGTTAGTAGCTAGCTAGCTTGCTAGCCGGCATGCCCGAAATTCTGAATGAATGAATGACTGAAAACTTTATTTAACAGATTGCAGAATGGGTACAATACAGTACGGCTCAATACACACAATTGTTAAGGGGATGCAGACCAGAGAAAGACGTTTGTCTTGTTTACATCAGGGTCGTTAACGTTAACGTTAGTTAGCTATCGTGGTAGCCCCTTTCGTGACTGTGATGCTCACAAAACGGGCTACTATCGTGGTATCAATGGGCCGTGTAGCTAGCTAGCTAGCTAGCTTGCTAGCCGGCATGATGCGTGCAGTGCTTTGCCCCACAGGTCTGAGAAGAGGACCTGCACATTTTACTCGTTTCCGAAACTCCTCTACATGCCCCGATTTAAAATGGTTCGCGACAGTAGACATAATGCTACGTAATAGCATTTAGCGGGGTAACGTTAATGTTAGCTAGCTAGCTTGGTACTATGACTCGTGACGGGGATAAGGTGACAGCCAATAGCGCTGCGTACTACGAGGGCCATTTCATGTATGCACAAGGAAGGATAATAACGATAATCTAGCGTTGATTTCAGGATGATTAGATGATCAGCCGAAGAATTACAACGTGATAACTGGATTACACTAAAATGCCCTTTTCTCGTCTTTTCCTGGAATTACTCAGAATCACTCAAACTATACTCATATTCAAAACGGTATAAAACAGAAATGTACGGATGGAAAAACAATCTGTTTTTTGCACGTTGACTGGAAGCAACTCACTGACAGTCGACGGCATTATTAGATCCATAGCTATAATATAAAATATTGTTTTAGGACTCGCAAGTTTGGCATTCTAAAACTATATCCATTGAATATGCACTGGCACTGAATGAATCAGCGCCCCCTGCTGCTGGCCTCCAATGTGAACTATAGATTTATATGGAATTCGTTAATCTATTCTTACTCTATTCCACTTTATCGCGCAATTGGGTTATGCGGCAGGTGCAGCCAAGCGGCTTAGTGAAGTATACTGCACATACGAGCGCTCGCATGTGTGTGTGTGTGTGTAATGCTCAGATTCCTCATTGAGTCATGACTATAAATGCAAAACGTAATTGTCATATTTATTATCATTATAATTATTTAATTCCGATGATGTCTGTAGAATCAACTTGAAGCAATCACCAACTTTTTATCCCAAATGAAGCCTTTTATCATGTATGTTACTATTGATTCAAGATTGTTTATTGTCATGTGCACAGTTAAACAGACAGTTTGCCGTACAATGAAAGTCTTACTTTGCTAGTCCGCCCTGGTGGTTAGACGTTGGAGCTCTAGTAGAGCAAACACACAAGCTTCCAATAATGGTGACTGTATACTGTTCCCATTTGCAAGAGTTTGTTTGGACAGTCTGCCTTCTCTGTTAATGGGGCAAACTTATGGAACTCTCTGCCTACTGACTTAAAACTGGAGTCCAATGCCAACGTCTTCAGCAGAGGACTCAAGGTATGGCTGAAATCAAAGCAGCAGTGCTCACATATGTAGACGTGGACTGGTTTTGTTGTTTTGATCATGGACTCTTGCTCTGATAACTATTTGTTCTGATTTGTGATTTGTGATTTTAATTCTGTATTTTACAGTTAATTTTGTTATATATTTTAGAAAAGCCTCAATGTACTAGTGTTGCAAACTAGCACTTGTGCTTTGTCCACTGTGGCTGTTCCAATGTAGCTGTGGTGTGCATTTTAAATAAAGTTTTCATTCATTTTCATTTATTCATTCACACAAAATCACACAATACTGAACAATTTAAGTGCAATTTAATTGCACTTTACTATTACATTTGCACTCTGGTTGGATGTTGTATTGTACTTGTGCTGTATGATGACAATACATTCTAATCTAATCGAATTGTGATCAGTTGCAAATCGATTATGCACTACCTGTTGAATACAAGGATCAACACAGCAGAGATGCAATGCAGACCCTCTCACCTCCTTATAATGAGCTGGCGGGGCGTGTCTGTATGCAAATGAGGATAAGCGTGAATGCGCAGTTCATTCAGCGGAGCACAGCTGCCAAAATGTTTGCCCATTTACGAAGACCGTTTCACACGTTCAGCAATCCGGAGGAGGATTTCCGTAAATTTACAGAGGCACTTACGAACATGTTCGAGAATGAGGACCACTATCCTCACACACCCAGAAACAGACAGACACACTTACACACAAGCAGTATCTGAATGCAAACCCTGGCCCTCAATATACCCACCATTCAGGAGGAAACCGTCTACATAAGACATACTGGCACTGGTATTGGCACAATAGCCATACCTGCCAAAAGAAGAAGCAGACATGTAAGGGTCCACCTGTCCTGAGGTGTTCCCCTGCCCTTCACTCGCCCCCACCCTTGCACAGACTTTCCACTGCTCCTCAACAGCCCCCACCTTTGCACAGACTTTTCCCAGCTCCTCACTCATCCCCATTTGTACCTCCCCCTGCTGGACTTTTGTTGCCACTTCTCCTCCATTTTGTTAGTGTTAAATTATCAGTGTTTTTGTGTTGTCTCCCCATTTTGCTGTCCCTCCCTGTATATTTGTTACCCTCTGTACTCCCGTGGTTTTGTTAAATGTTATTCTGTCTTTTAGTGTATTCCCCAGTGTGTTTTGTATCTATTTGTTGTCCTTAGTCCTTGCCCCAGTGTGTTCAGTCTGTTTCCTTCCCAGGTGCATCTCGTCTCCAATCACCCTCATGTGTCAATTAGTCTGTGTATATCTGTCTTGTCTGCCAGCTTCCCTGTGTCGGTTCATTGTTTGTGTTCCTGGTCTGTCTGCTGAATATGCTCTCTGTCTTACCCTGTCTCCCGTGATCCTGTTGGCCTTGTATAGTAAGTGTTCCCAGTGTTAGTGTTTGTTTTGTTACTTTCTTTGTTTTCGTGTTTACAGTTCGTTTTTGGTTAGTGTTTATTTTGTAGTTTGTTTTTGCACCCTTTTCCTGCCAGCCTTGCTGAGTTTTTGTTCTTGTCTTTTTGGAGAATCCTTTGTTTGTTGCTACTCCCTTTTGAAGTAAAGCTCTCTTTTTTTATACACTTCATCCCTGGCTGGCTCCACGTCTTGTTTTGCCTATTGCATTTTCCTCGTCCTGTTCGCGTGAATATTTTAGGCAACCAACTTGTGTTTAGTGTTTCTCTGATTGGCCACTATGCCCATGTGACCGCGGCAGCGCGAGAGAGCTGCAGCGCGGAAATAGGCTGTATATTGCCATTCTCAAACTCTAACCTTAACCAGCTCCTTAACAGCGCCTAAACTTAACCCTTCTAACCTTAACCAACTCCGAAACAATGCCTAACCTTAACCTTAACCTTAACCAACTCCGAAACAATGCCTAACCTTAACCTTAACCTTAACCAACTCCGAAAGAATATTGCCATTCTCTAAGACAAACTCTAACCTTAACCAGCTCCTTAACAGCGCCTAAACTTAACCCTTCTAACCTTAACCAACTCCGAAACAATGCCTAACCTTAACCTTAACCAACTCCGAAACAATGCTTAAAGTTAACATGCCTAAACTTAACCGGCGAAAGAATGCATGTAAAAAAAAAAAAATAATGAAGGGAATCGAACATGTTATCGGACTGCAGGATCCACAGCAAGGCGGCGCTACCAGTTGAGCTAGTTGTCAATGTTAAAAGAGGGGGGATTACTGCTACATAATACTTCCGCGACAGAGCTCCGACTCCGCGGGGGCGTGGCTAGACGCAAGTTGGGCGTGGCTAGACACAAGTTGGTTGCCTTTAATATTTAGGCGTCCTGTTCTGCGCTTGGGTCCTCCACCAACACTATCCCTAACAAGACATTTTTCATAACCATAAAATAATAATTTGTGATGTCAATATGCACATTCTAAATGGTTGAATGACACTCCTTCAATCCAACAGCCTTAAACAAACACCATAGGTAAAAGTGGTTCTTACTTTTTCATCTTCCAAGTTAAATCATAGGAGTTCAGTGCCCTTGTGCAGTGATGTCAACTGACACGCTTGGCGAGAGTGTCATAACAAATATACTTTGCACGAAAGTCCACAAGGTGGCATGACTGATTCCTATAAGATACCAGGTCCCGGTCATCTGAAAGAAAAAAAGTTATAATCAATCAATTAATTAAGGTCTTACCTTTTAAAAGAGAATTATTTTACAAATGTTTTCCAGCAATACTACTGAGCCATTCAATTAAACAGCTCTTTTGAATGACTTAGATTTTTTGTACAGTGGCTCAGGAGGTAGAGCAGTCGTCTGGTAATCCGGAGGTTCCCGGTTAGATTCCCACTCCTCTCAGGCAGCATATCGAAGTGTCATTGAGCAAGACACTTAACCCCTAACTGCTCCCGATGAGCAGGTTGGCACCTTACATGCATGGTTGCCTCCGCCGTCGGTGTGTGAATGTGTGAGTGCTTTTATCTTGCTCTTCATTCATTAGTATTTCCAGTCTCTCTACAAAGACACATTACATTAGGTGTGGAAACAATAGCAAGTTAAAAAGTGAGTCTAATCAAACAATAAGTCTACAATCCTGTCTTGTTTCCACTACAACATGAAACTAAATTGCACGCCTTGAAGTATGGCCCTTCTCCCAGCGACTTGGTTACCTTCATTCCTATCAAAGGGCGGTACAAAAGAGCCGGATCGTTCGCAAACGACACAGTTACACACAGTCAAAGTCTGTTGGCCACTGAACAGGTACATGGGAGCAGTTGGAGGGTAAGTTGCTCAAGGGCACATCAGTGCTAGTTATTGAGCTAGTTAGTCTCCTGCCCAGACTTTCCAAGCTGATCTTCTTGTTTTTTTGTATCTACTTTTTCTCCACATTTTCTATTTTTCTCCCATCCCAATTTTGTATTTCCAATTCTTACCTCCCCTGTTGCTAGACTATGCCTCCCACTGGTCGGCTGTAGTGAGGATAGAAGCCTTGCATCATGTGTCCCCTCCGGTACACGAGGAGGCAGCCTGTCGCATCTTTTCACAGCAGCAGCTCGAACTCTCAGTGGCGAGGAGTAATGCGTGGGAGGCTCACGCTGCCCCCGATACTTCCTGTTTTCCACCGCACCGGCGTCACCCAACCGACCTGTAGGAGTCGCTGTCCACAACGTCCAATCCCCACCCAGAGGCTTTCCCACCCACTAACACTGCCAATTGTGTTAGTATGACGGCCGGCCAAGCCGGTAGCAACGCAGAGAGCTGGGCTCGATACCAGCATCTCCTGTGTTAGTGGCGAGCGCCTTGCCCACTGTGCCACACAGCCGCCCCAAGCTGATCTTTTTGAAGCAGAAAATGCCTGATGACCTGCTCCTCACTCTAACATTCAAGCTATACCACTACCAGTGCCTTACACAAGCAAGTTCATACCTTTGTATATGAGTGGGGGCCTTTGTACAAACAAACATTCACAAATTGGGCCTTTAAATGAAATCTGCAATGTACTGTAATTTCCCAGATAAAATATAGACATTACCTTAAGAGGGTGAGTTCAGAATTTTGGAATCATAGCCCTATTTCATACTTATCAATGATGTTGATGGGTAGAGTCCTAGTCTCAGCATAATTCATGCTGTTCTTCATTTACTGGATACTCAAAACAAACAGTTTCAGAATTTATTTCAGGGGCTTGTAGAGACTGGACTGTGGCCCCATTGACGTTGCATTAGTGTTGTGGCTAACTATGTGTCTGGAGCTGCAGGTATCCAGTACAAGGAACAGCATTGTATTGAAAAAAAGGACTCTACCAATTGAACAAAATCAGAATATGACTTCACGGTCACCTCCATTACCATTATTTGCAACAATGCATAGTGCACTTTACTTTCTACCCGTACACTTGTGAACTGAATGTGGTATACTGTTACTCTGTCATTCGTGCCTTATTTTTCTACTTTATTCATCTTTTTTAGGATTCTTTATTTTAGCATTAAAGTCCTTCTATATGTTGTGATTCCGTGTGAAGGGGGGTGTAACTTGTCTGTTTAACTGTATGACAAATACATATCTTGAATCTTGACACAGAACAGTTCAGTTAATTTTTCTTTGGTTCGGTTAGAAAGATGGCCATGCATGGCTCAAAACCTACCGTATCTGGGAATTTCTCCATTGGTTCCTCCAGCTTCTCACAGGCTAGGGGAGCCGACTGGCCAACTGCCAGAAGACTCAGCACTGCAGCAGCGAGACAAACATTCATCATGACTCTGTGTTTTCAGATTCTCTATGTGGTCCCTCGAAAGCTTGTCTGTCTTATATTTGTTTCACCAGCCAATTGTCACTCTCCCACCCCCAACAGGAACAGACTTGGTAAGAACTAGTTCAGGGTTTACTAAGCAAAGGGTCAAACAAACAGTGCAACTGTGTACTTGTAGGCAGGGGTGTAGCTCCAGATTCTGGGCCCCATGAAAGAATGTATTTGTAGGCTCCCAGTGAATGTAAGCGCGCGAGCGGATTTTTTTTTGCCAATTTTTTTATTGATGAAAACGCATAATATGGTTTTTACCTATACATTCGGATCAGCAGTTCAGCACCTGCACTGTTGGTGGGTGAGCCTAGTAAAGGATGTCGCATTGCGTTCATCTTCAATGAATGGACCAATGCAATAGTCTACCAAAGCCCCCCCTCTCTCTATATATCTCACACACACACACACACACACACACACACTTCAGAAACAAACATAGTATCAATGAGAGCATCAATAATACACCTGGGTGATGTCTAGTAAAAAAAAATTTTTTTGGGGGGCCCCCCCAGTGCTGGGCCCTTGGAATCATCCTAAGCTACCCCCCCCCCAGCTACGCCCCTGCTTGTAGGCATGCTGTGTCTAGACTGAGGCCATGTCCAGACTAAAACGATTTTGGTCGTTTTAGGCAAAGTATTTGACCGTTTCCACCGTTCTGCCACACGGAACTGCGTTCTGGCAGCCTGAAGACGATACTTTCTGATACCAGCTGCCAGAGTGCGCAATTCTGAAGACGCCCCCCATTGCGTCACCATCTTTACAAGCGATACGCGTCTTCTCCTGAACCGATGACGCGATAGCCTTACCCCGCGTGTGAAAACATCACAACAACAATGGCATGTACAGCTATTGAGCTTGATCTGGCTTTTACAGCTTTATATATGCTGTGCTCTCTCAATCTGTCTGAAGCGGAGCGGGCTCTTCTGTGCTGCTTACACACAATCCCGACCGAGGCGCACACACATGCTCACACACACGCTGTGCTCTCTCTATCTGTAGCCAGCCAGCTAGCATTGATGCTATTCAAAATGCTATCCACATTAGCTAAATAGCTAATCAACTAAATACAATAGACAGACAATACAGACAACGTTTGCTAGTCGAAATGACTGGACACACACAGGGACAAGTTAAACATCAATCAATTAATTTCTTCCAACAGGTAGTTTGAGCCGCGGTCTCTCTCTCTCTCTCCACTCCCGAACGTACGTTGGGCCGTGTGTCTCTGGAAAACTAGGTCAGCTCAAAAGCACAAAACCGGACAGCACAACAACATGTCGGGTCGGGGATTTTCAAAATAAAAGAGTCTAAAACAGGAAAGACATTTATTTTGTAAATGTGTGGCACGCACTTATTATCTTGGATTCATGTGTAACTTCACAACTCCGCACAGACTATAATTTATGCAGGGGTGTAAAAAGTACCCAGAAATTATACTTAAGTGAAAGTATGGGTACCGTCTCAAAATCTGACTCAAGTAAAAGTCAAAGTATCTGGCTAAAAGTCAAAAAGTCCTACTTTTAAATGTACTAAAAAGTCAAAGTAATTTTTTTTTGAAAGGGATAGACCAGGGGTCTCAAATTCATTCCATCGTGGGCCAAGTTTTCATTTTAACTATACATTGCACCAGGTGAGTTAGTTGAAGAGGTGAGCCAATTAGTGAAATCATCAGCTGGTGTTTAGGCAAGGCTGGAATGAAACCAAGCATACACTCTGCCCACAATGGAATGTGTTCTGCGATAGACAATGCTGAAGACAGACAGAAGACAGAATACTGGAGTACCCTGAATAATATCACAATATTAACCACAGCATAATGCGGATCTGACTGTCTATTCTTCTGATAGCAGGTGTTTAATCAAAGATCCCTGCTTTCTAGTGTTGCACAAGGACCAATCAGCATGGGTATGGGCGGGTTCATTTTCCATTGATGGGGATTTGATTGGCTGTTTACCTGCGGTCGCAGGATTAATAACGTTAACGTTAGTTCGGCCAGATAAACAATTAAAATATACTAATTAAATGGTTGGACCTGTGAGATTTGTACTTTGTACTTTGTAGGTCTGCATTTTAAATGTAAGGAGTAAAAAGTATGTATTTTTTCTCTGAAATGTAATGGAGTAAAAGTACAAAGTATACAAACCTAATAATACTCGAGTAAAGTACAAATCCCCCAAAACAGTACTTAAGTATTGTAACGAAGTACAATTACTCAAGTACTTTACACCCCTGAATTTATGTGACCGTGCCCAACGATATTGCCCACAAGTCGCGTAAGTGAAATGACGGAGAAACACAATAAAAGCAAGTGAGTGTTTAAGAACATAATTTACTATAAAAGCTTAACAGTTATAGTAGGCCTATCTCTAATAGTAACAATTCTTTGTTTAAAAAGGCTCTTTAGTTTTTCCTACTAGCGTGGGGGCGGAGTTAATTTGCATGTGAAAGGAGAGTGCATCGGTGTTTCCAGCGATGACGACCATGAATACAAGTGTAACAGGGTGGATTATCCCTGCTTAGTGAGGGCTGGGTGAGGTTCTACAAACATTAGGTAGCAGGAGCACGGAGGAGCTACTGTAGTTGCCATGCTACAAGGTGTAAGGTACTGTATATGAATGCGGTTAGTAGGGCCTAGGATTTAACAACTTAGGAGATTTTACAGAGGCATTAACTGCTCTTTAGTGACTGATACCCGTTAGCACACTGTAGTTCCCCTTAATAACTGCATCCCGTCTAGTAGGTGACACCCCCCCCCCCACACCCAGTGTAAGTAATAGACCAAACAGTTTTCCCCACAATAGTAACATACCTTTCATCTGTTGAGTCTTCTAAATTAGCGTATGGCTCCTTTAAATACCTTAGACAATTTATCACAACATTCTTGGTCACAAGTATTTCACTGAGGTAAGTAATTATCTTATTCAAAGTAAATACACACAACACCGTGTGTTGACAGAGTCACCTGGGGAGCAAAATAACGGTCATGACGACAAGGTCTTCTTTAGCCTTAACTGGCGTGGTTTATTTCATATGTACATTTCCACCACGAGACCTGCTCTCTGTGAGAGCTAGAGAGAGAGAGAGACAGTAAGAGATAGAAGGGGAGGGAACATTCCCTTATATGTGATACATGACGTCAGCTACAATAGCTGCGTCTCACGCCTATAGCGCCCTCTTGTGGAACAGTTAAATGCAGTTACATTCAAGCATATTATTACTTACACTTAACACTCCCACTTATGAATGACGTGTATACTGTACAACCTTTCCAAGAAAAAATACAGTTCAAAAACATCAAAAGAACATGGCAGTCAATATTACATAACAGGCAATATTTTACACACCAAACATCACCCCTGCAAATCTTTTCAATTTCAGTTTGGAGACAGGCTTGGTCCTAGCATCTGCAACCATGTCGTCTGTAGGACAGTAAACGAGTGTCATCTTTTCTTCTCTGATGACAGATCTAATGAAATTATATTTTATATCCACATGTTTACACCTCTGTCGACACACAGGGTTTCTGGCAAGTGCAATGGTTCCCTGGTTGTCTTCATAAACAACAGTTTTCTTATATACATAGGTATCCATTCCTTCTAGCAGTTGTTCTAGATAAATACATTCCTGTATTGTCAAAGCTAGAGCCATATATTCGGCTTCACAAGTTGATAGTGCCACTGTGGGCTGTTTCTTTGTTTTCCATGAAACCAGTGAGCTGTCTGTACCCATACTCACACAATACCCTGTGGTACTTCTCCTTTCTGTGGCGTCTGCCACCCAATCTGCATCACTATAGGCTTGAAGCCCTAAGCCCTCGCTGCTCTTTCTGAAACAAAGCTGTTTATCTGCTGTGCCTTTGAGATAACGAAAAACATGTTTTGCTGTAATCCAGTGCTCTTCTGTGGGATCAGCTAAATACTGTGATAACTTACTCACTACAAAACATAGGTCAGGGCGAGTACATGTTGTCAAATAAATGAGGCTGCCTACAGCTTCTCTGTAAATGTTTACATCTGTAAATTTTTTAGCATCCTCATTGTAGTCTAGCTTTTGATCACATGGTGTTTCCCTAGTTCTACATTCTTGCATGTCAAAACGATTCAGGATTTTTTCCACATATCTCTTCTGGGATATTTTTACACAACTGGCAGACAGTTCGAAGTCCATGCCTAGAAAATGTTTTAACCTACTGTTGAGAGTCACAGCCAGCGTGACACAGCATTTGCCATCCCGTTCCCCCTCACAGATGTTATTAGGACAGTGACCTCTGTGCCTACTTTCTTTCACCGTTGATGAGATGATTGAAGTACATGTGTATATATCTTGTATATTGTTTTTCATGGCCTTCCCATCACAGCAGTACAAGTTATCTGCTCCTTGTGCCTCTCTCCCCCTGACAGGGTCTCTCTACTGCAGGGCACATTCCAAATGGCAGAATGAGGAGCTTTTCCAAGGACAGTAAAGCTCTGTGCCTACACTACGTTCTTTCACTGTGTGTATAAACTAGGGCTGACCCCTATTAGTCGACTAATCGGTCGAAAGGAGCCGTAGTCGACTAACCAACCTCTTTGTCGAATAGTAAAAAAAAATATATATATAATATTTTTATTAAATTTTTTTTATCATTCTTTCCAAAAGAAAAGAGGCCTAGAAGCGTGGCTAACGCTAATGGCACGCATACCAAAGGCTTACTGCCTACGAAAACAGGCACAGAGGCACTGAAAGAGGATTTCACCCATCTAATGAACACACTAGACTAGACAAATATCAAGATGTATCCATCAGTGATTTGATTTGATTTTTATTTAGTACATACAATTTTATACAATAGTATAAAAACAAGGGGTACAAGGATAACATGTGAAAGTCTGTCGACTTGTTTCCAACATGGTCCCAAGAAGAATACAATAAATCACAAAGAAAGAGTTATGAAGATAAAATAGATGCAACAAGTAGATAAAATAGACAACACAATTTTCTGAAAGAGCCTCATTACAGCATGTCATGTTCCTGTTCTTCAAGAGTGGTGGCCAAGCACCCTCTGCAACCTATTGTTGCAGATGTCGCTTCACACCCCTCTTGAAGACAGCAATAGTGGGGGAGTTTTGGATGGCCCTGGGCAGAGAGTTCCACAGCCGGCAGGCTGTAGACAGAAAGTCATTCTGTGAATAGGAACCCTTTCTAGGCTCATAAACTGAGAGCTGTCCAGACCGTAACTGTCGTCCGTGGACCTGGCCACGCAGGACAATGCGAGAGCATAAATATCTGGGGGCAGATCCATTTAACATTTTATACATATGTCCCAGTTTCAGAAAGGAGACCCTCTGCTCCACAGAAAAAAATGCAGCTAGCTGATTGGTGCAGCAGAGGGTTAACCCTTTACTATCACACTACCGATGGTCTCTGCACAATGCTGTACGTGTGTTTAAAACACAATGGGTGACGATTAAAATACATGTGTGATGTGTAAACATATAACCATGATTAGTATCTGTGATTTTTAACTCCTCATCTAAAGTAGTGATCAATGACATCCCCATAGCTAGTGTGTGTTCTACACGATTCCTTGGTGTTCTGCTTGATGAATCCCTATCATGGAAACCTCACAGCCATAACTAAAAAAAATGGCCAAGAGTATTGGTATTCTTAGAAAAACACGTCACTTGCTGAGAACTGAGGTTGCCACAATGTTATATTACTCTATGGTTTACCCATATATCAATTACTGTAATTTAGTTTGGGGTAGTACTCATCAGACCAAACTTGAGCCCATATACTGTCTGCAGAAACTAGCTCTAAAAATAATCAGCTGTGTTCAACGAAGTCATTCTTCTCAGCCTCTATTCCATAAGTTAGGTATACTCAGTGTTTATCAAGTGAATCATCTTCAGACTGGTTTATTTGTGCATAGTTCTTTAAACAGAGCCCTTCCCCCTTTTTTTCATGACATGTTTGCCCACAATCACCAAATTCACAATTACCCCACACGTAGTTCCTGTTTGCTTAGACCACCCCTTTCCCGCACTTCCCAATCTCAGTTTTGTTTGCTCTACCGAGGGTCAAAGTTGTGGAACTCTTTGCCTCCACATATTTTGGAATTTTCTTTTCTGAAATTCAAAAGAGCACTGAAATCTCATCTCCTAGATCACCAATATTTCCCATATGGACTTCCTTTACAAACTGTGGTCTGATGGCTTGTTGTATTTTGTTATTGTATTTTCGTTTTATTATATATTCTTCCTGTCATTCGTTGTTTTCTCTATACCAGAAATCATATGGCACGGGTGCCTGCTTCGGTGTCTATGTAGGCCTGCTTGTGTGTGTTTGTTTGGGGAGGGGGGGGGGGGGGGATTTTATATTTTATCTTGATATAATACCAGTGTAATTTTGCTTTCTGGTGAATGCCACATGCAAGCCCCTAGAGGGCTTTTAGGCAATTCTCCTACACATCCCTTGTGGATTATATTGTATTATATATGTAAATGTTTTTATATGTGTAAATAAACAAACAAACAAACAAACAAACCCTTTACTATCACACTACCGATGGTCTCTGCACAATGCTGTATGTGTGTTTAAAACACATGTGTGATGTGTAAACATATAACCATGATTAGTATATGTGGTTTGTATATGCTAAAGTATAATATATATCTTATATATATATCTGTTCATGCTGTGTTACTGCTGCAGGCCACATTCCAATGACAGAGGGGCTTTCCAGTGACAGTATTCAGTTTTAGTAACTTTTCTGTTACAGTAACAAATGGAAGAAGAATGAGTGTTTTGATTGGTTGATAGAATGACATCATTGTTTTCAGACCAATAGTAAGTAGCTTTGAAAGTTTGAAGATATGATGCAGACTTGAGTATAAATATGAAATATCTGTACATTGTGCTCTCTCTCTGCTCTGTCCTCTCCTCCTCTTTGGCTTGCTTTTGTGACTTTTTATCTTCATTTCAATGTCGTGCTGTGTACGGGACTTGAAAATGAATGTTTTAAATGCGGGCTTTTCCCTATGATGGCCAGCACTATCCTGTCTGTTTAGATTTGAAGAGCTGTTCCTGGCTCTTAGCTCACGTTTTGAGATGATTTTTAAACTATAGAGGTTTATTGTTCTTCTTGAGAAAGATGTTGACTTCGACTATGGTGAGTTTTTGTACCTGTGCTTTATTATTTTCCTGGATTGGATCTTTCCAAGACAGTATTATTATAAGTACCTTTTTCTAATTAAACAAATTTGGTTAAATACTCTATTCAACTCTTGGACGGCGTTCTTACACGAGCTCCATCATGATCTTTAAAAACGCTGGCCATGCCTTGCTTTCACAATGGGAACGATTCAACCATTCTACATCTGAGGTAAGCGTGATGGAAATAAAGATGACCTGGTAGCCTGATTACAGATTAAATTAACTAGACAACTAACATTGAATAACTTTGAAATTATATCAACTAGATTTACCTGTGAATTCACCACCAAAAAGCCTCCTTGTCTCTTCTTCTCTTGGATCTGCAGGCCTCCTTCAGCTTTGCAAAGGTTCCTTTAGGTGGCTTGATTGCAGGGCTAGCAAGCTGGACTTTTGCTGATCTATATGAATCGAAAATGGGGGACCCTGATGGAAACGAGACAAACGTCTTTCTCAGGTCTGCATCCCCTTAACAATTGTATGTATTGAGCCGTACTGTATTGTACCCATTCTGCAATCTGTTAAATAAAGTTTTCATTCATTCATTCATTCATGCACCTGAACTTGGGAGTTTCAGGGCATTTCGGGAGATTTTCGCACTAACATCCTTCTGAGCATATACAAATCGCTCCTGCACAAACTGGTCATGCTGTGTTTTGCCAACTGTAAAAACAAGGCTGGCATATTTAGTTACCACATCTGGGAAGGGAATGGATGAGTTCAACCTCATGAACTGAGCTTGGTTGAAGGGGTTGGTAAGGATCCCCTGATACACCTTGAGAGTGTGGCTTGAAAACGTTTCCTTGAAGGAGTCCAGCATTTCTTTGTGTCCGTGTGCTAGATCTTGACCTTCGACCTCAGCTAGGTAGCACTGGATTTCGGGTAGGGCAAGTTAGAGTTTCCTGAAGAATTCCTGATCTTCCCGATTGATGATATCGACGTATCCAGTGTCAGACTTGACCTTTATATTATGCTCCTGCTTTTGATCACATACAATCTTCGAAAATCGGTTACCTCTGGTGTTTACTGCGGAAGAGCCTGATAGAAATTTCTTGAACAACTCTGGGTGTCTCCATTTGAGCTCTTTGAGATCCTGAAGAAACACTGATGTCCATCTGGCATAGTGTGTATGATCAAGTGCAAAGTAAAGAGGAATGAGCTGCTCAAGTCCACTGACCATCATGATGAAGTTGGCCTCCCGAAAGTATCTAATGAAGATTGCTTCAAGGACATTGGTCCAGCAGTGAAACATGGGGCTGTTTTCATTGGCCACCCAATTGCTCCAAATCAAACAGTTGTCCTCTAGATGTTTTGCATGGAATGCCTCGTCTCTCTTATTGGCCAGGACCACAGCCAGGATTTGAATGCAGTATCTAGCCTTCTTTATGGAATTCACATCACATACAGCAGTTGTCAGACCAGTGATGTTCAGATTAGCTGAGGTTAAGATGGTATCCAGGCCAGTTCCTTTTATCAACTGGCCAACACAGAGCAGAGAAACCTTCTCAAGGTGCAGCCCACCCATAAAAGCAAAGTATGAATGAGAAAACTCTTCTCCCATGATACGCGATACACCCAGAGCGGTTTCGAATTTCGGCCGTAGCCAAAACGGCGTGGCGGAATGGCAGTTATTTTTTTTTCAAATATCTGAAAAAGTTAAGATTTTAGGGCATATGTTTGTTCATAACACTAATATAAATGTGGTGTTTCCGCAACCTTTGAGCCCAAAATCAACTCTCTGTGACCTTCAGGAGCCGAGATACAAAATGCCAGGCCTAAAAAGTGGGCGTGGCCGTTTCAGGGACTTCGCCTAGCAAATTTTTTGGGCTCCTTGCATTTTTCAGGCCCTAAATGAACAGAAAAACATTGGCTCAAATGTTAATAATTTTTTGCAGCCATTATGCGTAAACTGACCAGACTATAACACCTACCTAGGTCTTTCATTTTGAATCTGGTGGAGAGCATACCTTTCACCTGCGCTAGGTTTCTAGTGTTGTCTGCTGCGATGATTAAATCATCCACCCAAATCACAATTATCCCTTTTCCTGACTCTTTTGACTCCTTTGTGTAAACATAGGGGGCTACTGGGTTCTGTATAAAGTGATCTTCAATTAGACATGTATGAAGCATCGCGTTCCAATTTCGCCCAGACTGTTTCAGGCCTTAAATGGAGTTTTCTAGCTTACACACTAGCTTCTCGCCTTTCTTCTCGTAACCTTCAGGTTGTTCTATATATATTTCTCTATCAATGGGTGCGTGCAGGTAGGCTGTCTTCAGCTGCCTTCTGCATCACTACCCGTACACTGGGCAGATTGGCTGTAGGGGAGAATGTCTCACCGTAGTCTATTCCTTCCCTCTGACTGTAACCTTTAGCTACAAACCTGGCCTTGTACTTGTCGTGCCCTTCAATACCCTCCTTGATTGAGTACACCCATTTGCCTCCCACTGTCTGTCTACCCTCTGGTAACTTTGTTCGAGTAAAAGTATGATTGTCCTCTAGGGACCTCATCGCCTCATCCAGCGCTCTCTCCCATTTGCCTGACTCGGGGGATAGCATGGCCTCTTTAAAGGTCTGAGGTACACCACTCACTACTCTGTAGCAGTAATCTATGCTGGTAAGTGTACTGTCATCCTTGTCACTTTCTCTCTGGGCATAGTCTTTCAGATACTTTGGGGGTTTATGTTCCCGGGGGGGATATCTCCCACTGCATGAGGCACGTGATATCACCCTAGGGTGCTTCTCGTCATCATCCTCTGGGGGCTGTTGACCGTCTGTCTGCATGTCTGTGCTCAGTACACTAGGCTGTGGTGTCTCTCTTTCCTCACACCCTACTCTAGAGTCCAGCTCTGGCTCCTGTGTCTGTGTCTCGTTCTCACATGTTGTCTTTGTGACAAACTTTACTAACCTGTGCTTTTGCACTTTCCCCTTACCGGGATAATAGACTAGAAAAGCGGGGCTGCCCTTGTCATGCCCTACAAAAAGTCCTTTTTCACACCTGGATTCGAGTTTTCTCCTGTCCTGTTGGTAAGCATAACACACTGACCCAAACTTGTGCATCCTGGCTAGATCACACCTTTTTCCTGTCAGTGCTGTATATGGGGTGGTGCCCGTGTGCTTGTTAAAACACAGATTTCTGGTGTAAGCGGCTTCTTGTACCGCATAATGCCATAGACTCTTAGATAAGTTACCATCTATTAGCTTACACCTAGCCATTTCGAAAAGAGTGTGTCCTTCCCTCTCTGCAATCCCGTTCTGGTGCGGGGAGTAAGGACAGGACTGTGTCTGATCTTGTTCCTTCTCAGCAGTGACTGAAACTCTCTATTTGTGAACTCTGTTCCGTTATCGGACCTTAAGCATTTTATGCTGCCATATGGAGCTACATCTGCAAGGAATTTTTCTGTGGCCTGGAGTGTGTCACTCTTTGCTCTGAGAAAGTAAACAAACACTGCCCCTGTACACACATCTGTGAAAGACTGCACATATTGAAAGCCACCTATGGACTCATTATTTACTGGACCAGCTAGATCTGTTAACTAGCTCAAGTGGTGTCTTTACCTTTTCCGTGGTACCTCTGTTCCTTGTTTGAGTGAACTTTCCCTTTATACACACATCACATTCTGTGTTAGGTCTATGCTTTTCACCGTTAATGTGCATGCCTACTGTCACCGCCAGCAGCTTCAGTATATCCTCGTAATTACAATGACCCATGAGCTCATGCCATGTCTGAATATCATGACTGACATTACACATATCATTACACAAATCTAGCAAAGTTGTTTACCATTCCAGTTAGGTACATCGTGCCAAGGTTGATTCTCCTAACTGTGTTACGATTCCTGGAGCGTTTCGCTGGCATGTCGATGGTAGAGAGGAGTAGAACCCGGTATGCAGATTTAACACGAGGAGAGGTAGTGCAGGATGAAAACAGATGAAGCACGAGTCGTGGATGAAAGTAATAAGCACTTTACTTTAACGTGGCAAACAATACAAAACTGACTCACTGATAAGAACGAAGAAACAAAAGGTTGACAACAGGCAGGACGAGGGTAACATGAACAATGACCGAGCCCAGGAGAGCAGGGCCAACAACACTATATACACAGACTAATTGACACATGAGGGTGATTGGAAACAAGACCCAGTTGTGTGGGAAAGACTGAACAGCCTGGGGTAACATACTGAAACATGAGACTAAATAACACATAGATACAAACAGGGGGAGAATACACTAGACTAGACAATGGGGCACAACAGATACACAGACAACAAACAAGTGAGCACAACAGATAACAAATTAATAAACATAGATAAACACAAATGCAGTGGTGTAATGTTCATGAGAGGTGCTGCAAGTCCAATGACCGGTCCCTTAGGACCGGGGGCGTGACAAACTGGGCCATTTTCATCTGATTGAACAATCTTATCACACTTTTTACTGTAACCTTGCTATTTAAATTTTTTATTTTATGCTCGCTTATGCCTGTATTTTTTACTGTTGTTGTATGTCCGTTCTATTTTATAATTTTTAGACTATTTTTAAACTTAATCATTTTAAACTATTTTATTATTTGTATTACTGAATAGAGAGCCTATTAGGATGCTAGATCCTAATGTGAAACTGTGATTTACCATACCTTGCTATGCTCGCTCATGCCTGTATTTGTTACTGTTGTGAAGCACTTTGAACTGCAACCTCTGTATGAAAAGTGCTATACAAATAAAGTTATTATTATTATTATTATTATTATTATTATTATTATTATTATTATTATTATTATTATTATTATTATTATTTTCATTACATTCTGTTTGTAGATAATACATTCTCTTGTACACCTCAATGTTAAATCTCGTACCATCAGGCTCCACAAGAACATCGTTACCTTCATTGAAGAACACTTTGGCACCGTTTGCAGTAGCAGATTTTACAGAGAATAGTTCTTGTGGGAACGAGGGTATGTAGAGGGCGTTCTTCAACGTCACTGTACACCGGCGCCCCTCACTGTCTATGAGGCATACCTGTGCGTCTCCTCTCCCCTGCGCCAACCCGAAAGTGCGCTTCCCGTCTGCCAGCTCCATGCTTGTTACGATTAGTACGCTTCTTTGGCATGATGAACCCAGATGACAGAGTGGAGATTGATGAGACCGGAGACAGAATGTGACGATGAACAGTTTACTTAACGACAAGGTACATACACGACTAACACACACAGGTAACATTTAACAATGATCGCGCCCAGCAGGGCAGGACAGACAGGACTATATACACAGACTAATTGACAAGACACAGAGGGTAATTTACAAACAAGACACAGGTGTGGTAGACAGAAACAATAGAACACAGAGTACACTGGAAAACAATAACAAATAACCAACCAGACTAAACATAATTACAAACCACAGACAGGGGAACACAAGACTAACAAAGTGGAGACAACAGACAATAAACACAACAAACACAACTGACAATAAATAACAATGAGTTGGTGTGTGAGCTGATGCCAGATTGGCATCAGCCCACCGGGTGGCAATGTTGATTGAGTGTTATTGTTAATGGGAGGTACTTGTGAATATGAATGTCTGAGTCCTGGTCCCACAGGACCAGGACCGGAGGAAGTGTTACACATGCTGTGTCTCTCCGGCTCGAAGGTGCTGTCAAAGTTCTTGAATCGGTTCCTCTCATTGATAATGTGGGACGACGCACCTGTGTCCACGATCAGTCCCTTGCTTTGGACCTGCTGCTGCTGCGTTGACTGGCTGGCGTATGCTGTCTGCGCCCCGAAGGTGAAGTCCACTCTTCCCGCTGCTCTCCGGGCGTCTTCTCGACTCGTCTCACGTCCACCGCTGCCGCCATCTTTCACACAGCCGCCATCTTGCACGTGCGCCTACCGAGCGCTCTTTTTGCGCTTCTTTCTACACACTCTGTCTGCGTGTCCCGAAGTTTTACAGAAACTACACCAAACAGTTTTTATGCACTTATCTTTTCAGTGACCCTTTTCTCCACATCGCCAACATGCCATCTCCGTCAGGGGTTCAGTTTTTTTCTTTGGCGCTGCCCGGGCCGCGTGTAGCTTTATGCCAAGCAAGCAGTGCAAAAATTTACCGTAGTGGCATGCAGTAATGCGCCTTTCATTTTCCGCCGCCCAGCGCCCAGGTCGCGCGGAAATAGGCTGTCTATTGCCATTCTCTTTGACAAACTCTAACCTTAACCAGCTCCTTAACAACGCCTAAACTTAACCGTTCTAACCTTAACCAACTCCGAAACCATGCCTAACCTTAACCATAGAAATTATATTGCCATTCTCTTTGACAAACTCTAACCTTAACCAGCTCCTTAACAGCGCCTAAACTTAACCGTTCTAACCTTAACCAACTCCGAAACAATGCCTAACCTTAACCTTAACCTTAACCATGCCTAACCTTAACCGGCGAAATAACCTTAACCGGCGAAATAATACACGTTAAAAGAAAATCACGTTAAAAAATATTTTCGATGGGATTCGAACTCGCCAGCAAACAAGCCATAGGATCCACAGCCATGTGTCCTTGCCAATTGAGCTATTGGTAGATACTGAATAAGGGGCGGTGACTTATATATATTGAGCTCCGCTCAAGGCGGGATCTCATGCGCATGCGCGGGCACCTCGCGCGAGCACGCCGGCGCACGCACGCACCTGAGCGAGCACGCCGCCGCCGGTGCACGCACGGTAGCATTTGTCTGAAAAGAAGGGCGCTTTACCGCACTAGCGTGCGGTGACGAATGCGGAAGCATTTTTGCACTGCTTGCTTGGCATTAACGTACAGGCGCCCGGGCCTTCATTATCCTTTCTCCCGCCTCTTCGGCGACCGGGTCTGAGTCTTCTGAGGCCTCGAAGTTCCACAGCTTGGCCTTGAACTCCCCCAGCGACATGTCCGCTGAACTGTGTGTCACCAACAGTGTGAATGGTTTATACATCTCCGGTAGTCCCCTCATAACCATCGCCATCATTAGTCCATCGCTCTGTGCTTCTCCTGCACTCTTGAGCGCCGTGATGATCTGTTCCGCCCTTATGACGTATTCAGTCACAGTCTCTGTGTTAGCTTTCTTCAGCGTGGTCAAAGTTATATACAGGGATACAATCCGGGGCCTACCTCTGCAGATGTAGCGTTCTGGCCCCTGTAAATGTCCTAACCCAACCCCCTCCAATGTACAGTAATTTACCTAGTATGGTTTTGTCAATATTCCAATGTACAGTTTTGCTTGTTTGTACAGTGTCCCCCCCCCCAACCCCCACCAATGTAAATTACCTAGTATGGTTGTCAATATCCCAATGTACAGTTTTGCTTGTACAGTTGTACAGTGTTCCCCCCCCCCAACCCCTCCCTACCCAAACCCCCCCCCCCCCCCCCCACACACAACCCCCCCCCCCAACCTCCTCCAATGTACAGTTTTTACGTCAAATGTATATAATCCCTTTTCTGGACTCTTTTTGTATCACAAACAGTACTGTATTTGCAAATCTGGTATGTCATAAATGTATAGATGTAGCAGTACTGTCTATCTGTATGTCATGTTTGTCATATATGTCCTGATGAATTGAAAATGGGGGACCCTGATGTAAACAAGACGAAAGTCTTTCTCTGGTCTGCATCCCTTCAACAATTGTGTGTATTGAGCTGTACTGTATTGTACCCATTCTGCAATCTGTTAATAAAGTTTTCAATCAATCAATCAATCAATTCTCTTAACACTTTTAGACTCTCTCTGCCTTTGTCCTTTGTGTCCCAGAATATCAGCCCCAAGCTCGTTTTGTCTAGGAGTGGTGCTAGCTCGCAGTATGCGTCGGCATTCAGCTTAGTATCCAGGGCTAGCGCGGCCTCCGTAATTTCTCCCGTGAGGCCCGTCAAAATTGTCTTTTTCAGCCCCACTCCGTGCATACAGCACAACATCCGCTCTTCCCAGAGCTCATATTCTTCTGCCCTTCCGTTAAACGTGGGCCACTTGCTTCTGCCTCTGGTCGCCATCTTTTGATCGTAGCCTAGCAATGACCGGTTTATTCATTAAATGCGCGCTAGCTAGACATACAGTACTAGTTCAGGTATCTTACTGGGCGTATTTACCCTTTAAGTCTCCCTTCTTATAGGAGAAATATCAATGGTTCAAGTATCTTATCAGTGGTTCAAGTAGCTTATCAGTGGTTCAAGTAGCTTATCAGTGGTTCAAGTATCTTACTGGGTGTAATTACCCTTTAGGTCTCCCTTCTTATAGGAGAAATATCAGTACCCATATATCAAATTAAATCAAATCAAATACAAAATACAATATCAAAATAACAAAAGGTGAATGGGGTCGAAGCCCTTGGAATGTCCTTGTATTCTCATTCAATCAGTTTGTGTATCAGAAAAGGATATAGGTCAGTTCGATCCGTGGAAGTTCTTATGATTCAAGTTCAATCAGTTCAATCCTACTGGACTGTTGAGGCAACAGGAGTTGAGCAACAGGGGTATTCGAATCAGGCTGGCATTAGCCTTGAGCTATATCAGAGGTTCAGTGGGTTGGCTCGCCATCTTGTATCGGTCCGGCACACCGCCTCGTCCCCGCGTGGGCACACGTGGTGATGGGGGTGGTCTGGAACTGCTTCCAGGGTGGAACGGGGTGCTGGGGTAACCTAAAAACCTGGCCTGCTTGCAAGCAGGCATTCAGAAAATAAAAGCTATTTACCATCTTTTATCGCTTCATCATCCTTTCATTGCTTTCGGAATGAATAATCAATCAGGCTACTTTTAGCTATCCTTATCTTATCTTATCACAGCACGTGGGAATGTCCATCTGTCCCATGCTAAGTTAGGCTAAAGTGCGCTAGCATATGGGACATTCCTCACGTTCTATATTAAACTCTCAAAACAGTCAAAATGTATATAGACCATGTTCTTATCGTACAGCATATCAATACAATTATAAAGTACTTCTGAAATGGTTCCTTCCTAGTTTTCATTTAAGAATGTTAAATGAATGTTACCTTATTTAGCTTGTAGCATTATTAGCTTGTAGCATGAAGCTAACCATTTTGCGTATTCGACAATGAACAGCACAATGTTGACGAACTCACCAAAACCGCAGGTTACTTTAACTGCAACGCTTCTTTGGTTTTGCAACTGGGGGAATCTTTTATAACTGTTTGATAACTGTTTTTATCATGCTATTTCATCTCGGCAGCAGCAACGTTCAGCTGCGTGTCGATCTCCGTGGATGTGTGTCTGCATCTGCGCGGTAGCAGATTCACCTGCTGTAAAGCAAGGCGTGGCTGTCGTGATATCTATCTCGCGTCATGAAGTAAATTAAAGGGCAATGCTGTAATTCAAAGGACTTGGTACCCAATAATATTAACTACTTATGTTCTTACATAATAGCCTTAACTATTTATGTTCTTATTCAATGGCATTAACTATTTATGTTCTTATAACTAAATAGTTATCTAGATAGAATCTGAAACCTGGGTTACATCAGCTTAGCTGCCTGTTAGCTTAGCTTTAGAGTCCCGCGGTTCTCCCGCTGCTAAACTAGCCTAAACTTTTCAGCTAACTAGCTATCGTTATTTTGCTCTTCCGTGATCTGGGCCCATAACCTGTTGACAGAGTCACCTGGGGAGAAAAATAATGGTCATGACGACGAGGTCTTCTTTAGCCTTAACTGGCGTGGTTTATTTCATTTGTACATTTCCACCATGAGACCTGCTCTCTGTGAGAGCTAGAGAGAGAGAGAGACAGTAAGAGATAGAAGGGGAGGGAACATTCCCTTATATGTGATACATGACGTCAGCTACAATAGCTGCGTCTCCTTACACCTATAGCACCCTCTTGTGGAACAGTTAAAGTGCAGTTACATTCAAGCATATTATTACTTACACTTAACACCATGGATCCAATTATCAGTCTCTCCCTTTACTGTTTGAATTCAAAGTACAGGGGACATGTTGAAACCTTTTCCATTAATGGCGACCTAACTGCTAACAAGCAAATTCTCTGTCGTCTTCTCACCTTCGTCGGTTGACCGTCTTCTTCATTAGCACGGCGTCTCGATACTATACTTGTTCTTATAACACTTATGGCGCGTTGTGCTATATCTAATTACTATGTCACGTTATTAGCCTGGGGCTCGTTGTTCAGGCAGAGCCATCTCGCACACATCTCCTCCCATCGTTGTCTTAGCAGGAAGGGGCTGTGTACCCCTCTTCTTCGTGTGTTCTGCAGCACACCTGTCGCCATTCTTCTGACCACCAGCCTGACTGTCCCGCAGCTCCCCCTAGTGCTTGTCCTCCTAAGGGAACATATGTGAAAGTCTTATCGAACACATTCCAATGTCTATATTAAATATCTGAGAGTCTTTATCGGACACATTCAAGTGTCTACATGTCCCCGTTCTTTAAACTTGCCAAGTCCCAAGGCAAGTTACACAACCCCTGTATAGCAGAGTTATTAAAGGGGAGATGAAGCATAGCGATATAAACATAGTCATAGCATCAAATTAGTATTTAGATAAACCACAGAAAAAATCACGTTATAAAAATAAGGCGGTTCTAAGAAAAAACGATTTGTTATGTCCATTTATGTAGCATTTATGAACATGTGCGCCGCCATTTTGTTGCTGACGTCACGGTGTTGGTTTGGTCTGGCTCCTGGTTTACACTGCTGGTTAGCTGCCTAGTAAACATGGAGTGTCTTGAAGGTCAGTCAGTAAATGCAACGTTGCCTACCAAACAACGGGACCGCCGTGGTTCTTTTTGTATTGCTCCTGGCTGTTCAAACAAATTTTACCGTGTGAAAGTTGGTTAATTTCCACAAACTACCAGTGAAAAAAACAGTGTTGTTGGCACGTTGGCTGGCTGCACTCAAGCGGCGCAATCAGCCTGTTGGACAGGGAATGAAGATCTGCAGTGAACACTTCATTGCCTCGGATTATGTTGTTGAGGGTGGGAGGTTTGTCCAGAAGACCACTAATCAAGAGTCAAGTCAAGTCAAGTCCTGTGTTTCACGGAGACCTGGTTGAAACCAGCGACTCCAGATCACAGCATCTCTCCCTCTGACTCCTTCACCATCTTCAGAGCGGACCATACAGAGGCCTCCGGGAAGAGCATCGGTGGGGGTGTCTGTCTTATGACCAACAACGGCTGGACTAGCCCTAAGGAGGTACAGATACTCTCCCGTTCATGCTCCGCCGACATGGAACACCTCTCGATCCAATGTCGTCCCTTCCATCTTCCACGCGAGTTCACTGCAGTAATCATGACTGCAGTATACATCCCTCCCCAAGCGAACGTCGGCAGAGCGCTGGCGGAGCTACACGACCATCTAAACACACATCAGATCAAGCATCCAGACGCGGCCATGATTGTAGCCGGGGATTTAAATCAGGCGAATTTGAGAAAAGTCATGCCGTCTTTCTTTCAACACATTGTCTGCTCCACAAGGGGAGGAAATACACTCGACCACTGTTACACCCCGTTCAGAGCCGGATACAAGGCTGGAAGGAGTCTATATGCGATCTTTGCCGATGCATTCCATTCTAAACGTAACGTTAGTTGTTCAAAACATTACCCGTCTATATAATTTGTTCCTCAACATTAGCTTCGAACTGTAGCAGGCTGCAGCTTGCTGGCTAACGTTAGCTTCTAACTGTAGCAGGCTGCAGCTTGCTGGCTAACGTTAGCTTCTAACTGTAGCAAGCTGCAGCTTGCTGGCTAACGTTAGCTTCTAACTGTAGCAGGCTGCAGTTAGTTTACAAAACATTACCCGTCTATATAACGTTGAGGAACAAATTATATAGACGGGTAATGTTTTGAACAACTAACGTTACGTTTAGAATGGAATGCATCGGCAAAGATCGTTAGCTCAAAGCTATTCCGGACAGTTTATCAACTTCCAGTTTCTACGTCAAATGTATATACTCCCTTTTCTTGACTCCTTCTGTATCACAAACAGTACTGTATTTGCAAATCTGGTATGTCATAAATGTATAGATGTAGCAGTACTGACTATCTGTATGTCATGTATGTCATATATGTCTATATGAATTGAAAATGGGGGACCCTGATGGAAACAAGACAAACGTCTTTCTCAGGTCTGCATCCCCTTAACAATTGTATGTATTGAGCCGTACTGTATTGTACCCATTCTGCAATCTGTTAAATAAAGTTTTCATTCATTCATTCATTCCTGTCATTTAGAAATATGATTTTATAGTGAAAATCATTACCAAAACGTCCGGAAAAACCTCACGGGAGCATTATAGACTGTCATACAAATGTACAAATGCTATAAGGTGGCAAGAAATGCACTATAAACAATACTTTGCGGCGTCGTTTCTTGCAATGCATCGGCAAAGATCGTTAGCTCAAAGCTATTCCGGACAGTTTTCATCAACTTCCTGTCATTTAGAAATATGATTTTATAGTGAAAATCATTACCAAAACGTCCGGAAAAACCTCACGGGAGCATTATAGACTGTCATACAAATGTACAAATGCTATAAGGTGGCAAGAAATGCACTATAAACAATACTTTTCGGCGTCGTTTCTTGCGCTAGCTTCTGTTGGCCAGCTTTAGCCTTAATTAGCGTGAGCAAGTAAACTAACAGTGAACGTTTTTACATGAAATACAGCCCAAAAACCCTGCTGACAAACGTTTGCTTATTAAATACATTCTATACTATAATAATACAAACGTTTCATTGCCTCTCTGTGACGACAAAGTTGTTTAAATAAGGGGAGAAAAGTAGCTAAAACCAATGTATTTGGATGGGACAGGAAGTACCATTGGCAACCGGAAGTCAGCCGGAAGTGCCGACTTTAAGGTTGTGCAAGTGGAGAATTGTCCGACTTGCTCTGAAAATCTGACGAGGCGCGGAACTCTCGCGGGAGCGAGCCACGCACAGCCTTCAGAGCGAGGCGCCACAGTACAGGCGTGTTCGAGATGGATTTCGGTTGGCCTCGAAAGTAGACGAGAGTAGCCGAGTGAAGCCGGGGGAGGAGTTAAAAAGGCGGACACTTCCGATTTCACGAGAGCCTCTCGCCTAGTCTCGCATGGCAGATACGCTTTCACGTCACCACACACACATTACACACCTGTCCAGCTCATTATAATGCGATGGCCGTGTGCAAAATTAGATCAGATTCAAATGTACAGCACACCATATACTGCTATAGTGGAATATACTATTCATATACACCATAATGTATACCATCTTGTTGCGCGCTCCTGGCCGCACGCACACACAACACACTGCTGAATAATTCTGTTTTGCATCAATATATATATATGTATACTGTGTATATTGAGGCAAAATAAGTGCTTACCCAACAGACCCCAAGAAGTGCTGTATATTCTGTATTGTTTAATATAAATGCATTTTTTATTCCAATCCCGATTTGTATTTGAGATTCCCAAATCCCATCGGACTTGACTTCTTCGTGTCCCTCAATGAGTGTAATACCAGCATTCAACTGTATGCGCCACAGCGGTTTCTATCATCATCATAATCACCTCCCACACTATGCATAAAATATATAGGTCCGCGGAGAGGCACGCTGAGGAGGCCGTGCAAACTGCAATGGAATATGGGGCATCTCTCTCTCTTTACCTAATATTTTGATTCTATCGTGACATTTTTCAGTTGGAAGGAGTCTATATGCGTACCGGTTAAAAAAAATTAATCAAAAAGGGCACTTTTTTGATGAGGCTCAAAAAGGCAGGTGCTCAAGCACCCCTTGGCCTCTATGTGTGCACGTGCCTGTGTGTGTGTGTGTCTGACAGCTTGAAGTTTATCATGATGATATGATGATAACGCATAACATAATAAAGTTTTCAATCAATCAATCAATCAAACGTCTCATAACTCCCTGGCTGTCACGTGGCTGGTGACTGACAACTTTTCTGAGCCAATAGGCGCTTTGCGCGACCGTAGCAAGTCGCTTCCCAGCCGGGAGCAGCCGGCTGAGAGGTACTGTGGCGCCTCGCTCTGAAGGCTGTGCGTGGCTCGCTCCCGCGAGAGTTCCGCGCCGCGTCTCGTCAGATTTTCAGAGCAAGTCGGACAACATTCTAACCGTCATGCAACACGCTTGGCGAGGCCGTAGTAAAACCTGCGCAGATCTGCGTCCGCCTATCCCATCTCGAACACGCCTTCAGACATACTTGTTCGCTTTGTTTACGCTTCTCGGCTACTGGCGCATGCCTGTGACGTAAGCAGTACGCGACGAGAGCCTTGACAACCCTTTCGTCATAGTTTTATGCGGTTTGACAGTTTAGATGATAGCGCAAAGGTTTATCGTTTCTAGGAATTCCACCCAGGAAGGTGGTCTCACTTTTTTGCGGATTCTCCCTGTAAAAACGCTGTTGCCGTATAAACAAAAGGCACATCCGAAAAAATATTTTTGCGGATTCACCTGCTAGCGTTTCCGTCTAAACAGGGCCTATTGGGTTATATTATATGGTTAGAAGTGTTTTTAAGGTCCAGTCTCAGAGTTTAGGGGTGGGGTGAAGAAGGATTTGTGAGTGGTTACTAATAAGCTTATATGTTAAGTAAGTGAGAACGGAAGAATGGGGCAACTTGCACTTATGAATGACTGCGGGAGGTGTGACCTGTTGAGGATGCAGGCGCTAACAGAAAATAATACTGATGTGTTTAGATGTGTTTAGATTCAATAAGTGAATAATGTGGGAAGAAAGGATTCTGTGAGTGCTGTATTCTACCGCTGATGCCCTGCTGAATAAATCGACTGAGAACCTGAAGCCATTGACTTTCAAACCTGTATCCAAGCGTCTACTTTCTTGCCGTGAATTGATCAGTTGCCATCGTTGTTTACAAAGTCACAGCTGATTTGTAACATCAACATGAAATGGCATTTTATTTGTGGCAACCATCCTGATAAGTGGTGGCCATGTTGGAATATTAAGTAGCTAGCATCCTTTTTTAACAAAGTAGACACAAGAAAATGTTCATTCAGAATGTGGACCACTGGTGCTTGTAGGACAATTCTGCCAAATACTGCAGTTATCTGCTTAGCTATTAGGAACAAGGCCTATATGATATCATTTCAATGTCATATGCTGGTTATTAGCTTATTTCTTTACCGAATAAATAATAGTTCATGAAGTCAAATAAAATAATATCATTTAGGCATAAAGGTTGAATGAAAAATCATATAGTATGCATACTATATGAAGTTGGTTTTAATGAACATTCTGCTAAAATATCTATGATCTATGACCTTTTCTTCTAGTCATGCAGCTGGTGATTCGGCCATATTGTACCTTGGACAAAGACTTGGTCCTGACCCTGTTCAGCGATGGCATTCTGGAGCACATCGGCCCGTGTTTCTACAACGCCATGAGCAGCCCTCTCTATCTGGGCATCACCTTGGGGCTCGGTGCTGCTGGCTACTTCCTGGGCTCTGTCTTAGGGGCCTTGTTGTTAATAGGAGGCTGGGTGGGCCTGGTCTATTATGCCTGCCATGGGGTCTACTCTAACTTCGTCAGGGAGAAGCTTCGGACAGACATGCAGGACATTCCAGGGAACTATCTGACCCAGCCAGACGACTGCTTCTGGGTGGCTGAGGCTGAGGTTAGTGGGCGGTCGCAGATCGTGGGTATGGTGGCCATGGTGACCAAGCAGAACGGAGGGGAGAGGTACAGGGAGCTGTTCAGAATGAGCATCTCGTCGTCATGCAGACGGTTGGGTCTGGGTTCCAGAATGGCCCAAATGGTGGTTGACTACTGTAAGGAGCACGGTCTCACCAGATTGGTCCCGAGGACCAGCTCCACGTATGCTGCTGGAGTGGCCCTGTATCAGAAGATGGGATTCATCCACAGCCTGACACACACCAAATTGATGGCTCCTGATTGGATGACAAAGCTGTCCAGGGTCAAAATTCTCCTAATGGAGAAACACATACAGGCGCAATCAATGGCTCACTGCCTCTAGCTAATGCTTGACTAACATGTCCTGTATCAAACAAAAAAAAGTAATTAAAATGTAAAAGATTGGTGTAAAAAATTTACTTTTTCACTTTAATGAACACAATGAAGAGAGCAACCTGCAGTCCTGACATAAGTGGGTGTACAAAGAGGGGTGTATAAAGAGATGTCTTGAGTGTAGTCATGGCAATATTGCATCAGTACTCTCATCTCTATCTTGAGTTAGCTCTCCACTCTCGTAATGTAGTGTAATAAAAGACTGTATGAGTCTGTTCTCAGAGAGGTTGGGTAAATGTATTGGGAATCTCGAGCAAGTCTTGCATCTTGACACTAAGCTTATTCAAGCGGTCATACGCCGCCACTGCAATAACCACTTTCTACCACATTTCCCAGGATGGTAAATGTGGTAGAAAATGGTTATTGCAGTGGCGGAGTATGACCGCTTGTCATGGTGTGGTGTTTTTTTTCATTAGATCAAGACATCAGCCACCACTAATAAAAGCATTTTAAAATTGTAGAGCTGTCTTGGATCTCAACTTTTCTTCTAATCAGCCACCAAGTCTTTGAAGTCTGGTCTAGGAAATATTGTACTTTTACTCCACTACATTTATCTGAACACACCAGTTAGATTAGATTAGATTCAAATGTATTGTCATTATACAGCACAAGTATACAGTACAACAAAAATAAGGTTGGCATCCAACCAGAGTGCAAATATAGCCGTAAAAGTGCAACAGCAACATACAATGTACAGAGTAGCACCGAGAACGATACAGTGGGTGGATAATAGAAGGATCAAGTGCATCGCTTCTTCTTCATTGTGTGATGAGAGTGCTTAAACTGAGTAAACATTTGTACTACTGAGTGTAGTACTAATCAGATGTATGTACAGAGTTGTATTATATAAATAGAGACAGTATGACTGAGTAGGATATGTACAGATATAGATATAGTAAAGGACTATGTGCAGGTAAGTACAGCCAGGTGAGGATAGGTATATATGCAGTGGGAATATATATATATATATATATATATATATATATATATATATATATGGTACAGCATTATAGTACATGCTTTCATACAGAGCTAAGGGTTATGTGCAGGTGTACAAGCAAGTATATAGAGGGGTTATATGCAGGTATATTCAGACAAATATGGGTATATGCGGTTATATAAAGATATAAATGTCAATATGCTGTATACTGTACAGTACTGTTGTCTATGGTAGACAGTGAAGCAGTAGGTTGAGTATAGGCGACAGAGTTCAGAGTCATACAGTATGGGTAACGGAGCCTAGGGTGTAGGCAATGGAGTCAGAGTTCAGAGTTTATATGGGGGGGGGGGGGGGGGGGTAGACTCAATAGTAGGGAGTGGTGAACCGGTGATGCGCTGGGCGGTTTTCACCACCCTCTGCAGTGCTTTTAAGTCAGAGGCAGTGCAATTGCTGTACCAGACTGTGATGCAGTTGGTGAGTATGCTTTCAATGGCACACTGCTAAAAGTTCACCAGAATCTAAGGGGACAGGTGGGCTTTCCTCAGTCTCCTCAGTTAGAAGAGGTGCTGGTGAGCCTTCTTAACCAGTGCTGAGAGGTCCAAGAGAGGTCCTTGGAGATGTGGACTCCCAGGAATGTGAAGCTTGAGACACGCTCAACCGCCATCCCATTGATGTGGACGGGGGCATGATGCACGCTGGCTCTGGTCTGAAGTCCATGATGAGCTCCTTGGTTTTCTTGGTGTTGAAGGCCAGGTTGTTGTCGGCGCACCACGCTGCCAGGTGCTGGACCTCCTCCCTATAGGCCGACTCATTGTTATTTTTGACGCTGTGTCGTCTGCAAACTTAATAATGGTGATATAAGACAATTAACTAAAATGTGATTTCATTGGATGTGCACTGTCAACTAATGCTTGTATATCTTATCGTGTGTTGTCATGTTTGTTTATGTATTTGTTTAAAAAATAATAAAATAATAAAATACAAAAAAACTTAATAATGGTGTTGGTACCATGATTACTAATGACATTTCAGCTTTAGATAAGAGGAAACATTGGCTGCTTTCTTTATAGATCTGTCAAAAGCCTGGCGGCTAGGTGGTGTAGTGGGCAAGGCGCTCGTCACCAATGCAGGAGACGCTGGGTTCGAGCCCAGCTCTCCGCATTGCTATCAGCTTGGCTGGTCGTTCATACTAACACAATTGGCAGTGTTAGGGGTGGGAAAGCTGATGGGTGGGGATCGGACGTTGTGGACAGCGACTCCTACAGGTCGGTTGGTGCGCCTGCGCAGCAGAATCAGGAAGCGACGGGGGCGGCGTGTCCCTCCCACGCAGACCCCCGCCGCTGAGAGATCGTGCTGTGCAGGTGAAAAGATGCAACGGCTGCTTCCTCAAGTACCGGAGGGGACACGTGATGTAAGGCTTCGTGCACATTGCAGCCGGCTTGTGGGAGGCATGGCCTAACAGCGTTCGAGACAGGGGAGGGTAGAATTGGACTATACGAAATTGGGATGGGAGAAAAATAGAAAATGGGAGAAAAAGAGAAGAAAAAAAAAGATCTGTCAAAAGCCTTTGATACAGTTGATCACCTGCTTTTAAAAAGGTTATCTAGTATTGGCATGGATAGTGGTGTATGTGATTGGTTTCAGGATTATATATCTTTTAGACGTCAGTGTGTGAAATCGGATCCTGCTCAATCTGAATTCTTTGAATGACTGTCATGCTCATTCGTATGCAGACGATACTATTGTGTACTGTATCGCTGACACTGTTCAGTTGGCCATTGAGAACTTGCAGCTTTCTTTTAATGTTCTTCAGGAAGCTTTTTTTTTTTATCAATTTAAATTAGTCCTCAATGCTAGTAAAACGGAATTTATGCTGTTCTCCAGAGCCAGAAATGTTGATATATATTTTCTGTTAGGATCTCTGGGTAACAGTACTGTATATTTGCATAATATCGTATATGTCACAAATGTAACAGTACTATATACCTGTATGTCATGTATGTCCCTGTGTCATAAATGTCATGATGTCATGTATGTTGTGTATGTCATAAATGTCACTATGAATTGAAAATGGGGGACCCTGATGTAAACAAGACAAACGTCTTTCTCTGGTCTGCATCCCCTTAACAATTGTGTGTATTGAGCTGTACGGTATTGTACCAATTTTGCAATCTGTTAAATAAAGTTTTTATTCATTCATTCATGTTGGTGCGGTAAGCACTTCTGGTGAAATTAGGAGGATCATGTCTGAAAGTGAAAGTTAGTCAGGGGTAAATGGTAAATGGTGCATTTATATAGCTCTTTTATCCAGGGCGCTTTACAATTCATGCCTTACATTCATCCATTCACTCACACATTCACACACAGATGGCGGAGACAACCATGCAAGGTGCCAACCTGCTCATCGGGAGCAATTATGGGTTAAGTGTCTTGCTCAAGGACACTTCAACACGCTGCTTGGGAGGAGCAGTAATTGAACCGGGAACCTTCCGATTACCAGACGACCACTCTACCTCCTGTCGCCCCAGTGGGCATGAGCACAGACATTGCTATATAACGTAAACCTTTTGTAATTTGATAATTATGCGCTTAGCTGGAGTTGGAACATAGTATTATGTGATTCTGTTTGTTTATGACTATGTGCAGTAATATGTAATTAAGAATAAATTTAAAAAGTATAACTCCCTATATTCCTTATTATTGTGTAATAAGTTATACATATGTATATGTTACATTACTGTATTGTTAGTTTTTCATCCTTGGATGACAATTCAAGCCTTCCATAGCTGTTTTAAGTTTGCTTTTTACTCCAGCCTGCCTGTTATGAGCTGCTGCAGTGCTGGAAGTAAAGACCCCTTTCTCTACTTATTCTTTTGGGAGGTATACCAAAGGAACAGTTTTGAGGTAACAGCACATACCTAGTTAGTTCTGTGTACTTACAGAGTAAGAATGGGAGAACAGTACCATCAGGGCTAGACGCTTACTTAGTTCAAAGCCAGACAGCAATATAACCAGTTATGCAACGGATTAAGTACGTCATATATTTTGACAGTTTGAAGCGTCCTTATGCTCTTGCAAAGTTGTCTTTGTCTGTAGTGCGGGTCGTGTCATCTCACAGTAAGCATATTCTTATTTCTAGACCTTAAGAAGGTAAATATCCTCATGTTTTACATACATGAAAAGGAAAATAAATAGATATGGAAAGGCCTGCCAGTCTCTAGATTGGCAGGCATGGATGGATGGCTTATTTTTCTATTATATAATTTGTCTATTATATGTACCATATACTGTATATGCTGATGATACAGTTATGTATTATTGTGCTCCTTCTCTTGAGGCTGCTGTCAAAAATGTAGAGTCTGATTTTCCTCCTTGCAGCATACTCTCATTGACTCAAAACTGCCATTGAATGGTAGCAAAACAAAGGCAATGCTATTTGCTCCAACTAGGTCAACTGCCTCTCCCCCTCTCTATTTTCACCCTTGATGGTTGTTCTATTGAGGTTATTGAACGGTACAAATACCTTGGCATCTGGCTGGACAAGAATCTAGAGTTTAAACATCATATTGATGCTTTAATCAAAAAACTTAAATTCACAGTTGCTTTTTCTATAGGGTTAAATCATGCTTTTCCCCCGCCTCCTGGAAACAGGTGGTTATGGCCCTTTTTTTGTCCCAACTAGACTATGGTGACATAGTTTATAGATTTGCTTGCGTAAGGAGGAGAAGGCCTGTTGGATGCTGTTGAAACTAGATTGTAACAGCAAAGTGCAACTGGGGAGGGGCCAGTGGTGTACAGAATAGTGTTGTCAGTTTCGTAACAGAACTAGTTTGTCTTGTGATCTATAGTCATACTACTAGAGTACTCTGCCGTTGTTGTACAATATTCTACTTGCTGCATTTACCAGATACAGGAGAAGAATCAGGCCTTGGACAGCGGTGGAATGAATTGGCAGACGGATAGCAGCTCAAATCAAACATCAATGTGTTTAATTGCATCAAAAACAACACATAACTAATCAAAAGGTGTGGCTTTCAGCAAACTCAAGCATGAGTTTCTACTGTAGTGAGTCCATATCATTAAAGAATGTTCCATGCAGCATTGGGTCTTCTAGCTAAGTCATAAAAGTTTTTTTGTCTGGAGCCAGAAGCTCTCCTCGATCGATCTGTTGTTGTTTGGGTTCAGGTTTCCATGGTGAGGGGTTTCCCTCCGTTTTGTTCTCGTTTGCTGTCTTTCCGTCCTCCGTGTCTGAGTGAGAGTCTGAGTGAGAGTCTCTGAGGGTGTGAGTTCTTCTCTTCTCTACTGTGCGTTACCTTAAAAAGACTAAACCACGCCTCTAAGTCCTGTTGTCATATGATAGGAGCCAGAAGTATAGTCTTTCTCTGATTGGCTATTCTAGACGTCGGCCATTTTGGTTTCAGACTATACCTAAATAAGGATTGTTCCTGGAGTTGGGGGTGGTTTTCTATTGTTGAAGATAGCAACCTATCATTTTATAGTCTAAAGCTTTACTATTTAGGCTTTACTGGAAATATCTTAACAACTAGTGATTATTTCCTAATCACTTAACACTTTTATATCAGTCTTTAGCAGATCTTTTTACCATTTAAAATACATTAGTTAGCTTATTTTTAGTTCAAAGCTTCACAAACTATTATCTGATACCATGTTTATTGTTTAAATCAACTTTTTAAACGGTTAATAACGTCCTACTAAATCTTGAACACCGGTACAATATTGTATGAATATTGAGGCTATTTTCCTGTTCTGTTACTAATGTCTTTAGAGTTTACACCAGATTTCTAATTTACTTACATAGTTTGCTACTTTTGGGAGGCTATAGGAGTAATCTAAGACACAGTTTGTGTCCCCCCTCCATTTTCCTCCGATTTTCTCCCATCCCAATGTTAGTCGTTATGCCAATTCCCAATCCCCTTCCTGGTCGCTGCGCACTTACCCCCCACAGTCGGTCTGGGAGAGTGGAGGCTATCAATATCACGTGCTTCCTCCGACACACGTCCAGCCAATCAACCGCATCTTTTCACCTGGCAGCGCGGATTCTCATTGAGAGGGCGTAGCGTGTGGAAGGATCACACTATCCCACTCAAGTCCTATCCGCGCTTAGCAGGCGCCCCGCCCCCGACCGAACTGTAGGAGTCGCTGTTTACAACGACCCGGACCCACCCCGCCAGCTTCTCCCACCCTCTAATACTGCCAATTGTATTAGTGTGAACGGACAGCCAAGCTGGTGACAACCCCGGAGCTGTGAGCTGGATTCTAACAGGCGAATCTAGCCGCTCCGGGGTTTGGTGACGAACGCAATCTCCGTTACGCCACCTGACCGCCCTGAAGCTGCTATCTTTTGATCAACAGAGCCTATTGTCTTAAGGCTTGACTTTTGTGTGGCAGCTGGGCCGCAGTTCCTGTCGTAAATAGAGTTCTTGACTATATGTAAATTGACACACACACACTCTATGGCAACTGAAGTCCCACTACTGTTCCAGCTGTGTGACCAACACCCTAAATGTAAATTTAGCTCGGGGTGATCCACAGCCACAGTCTGTATTCCCACACACACTATGCTGTTCCTGATTACCTATGCATTCCTTAATATAATTGAGGTGATCATTGATTGTTTTAAAACGAGAAATATAATGCATTCATATTTCTCACAGTTGTATTTCCTTAAGGACATTTTCTCAACATGTATTATGAGCTTAAATATAGCAGAATATACCACATCAGCATACAAATGAATGGAAGAGTCCCCAACAAAGCTGGCTAAGTCATTTATATATATATAGAAAATAGTGTTGGACCTAATATGGAGCCCTGAGGCACACCCTTGTGACAGGGAGGGGCTGTTACAGTAGTTGATCTGAATTAACACTGCTGGCTGAGGTTAACTCCACTACTATACTTGGAAATATGAAATGCATTGCCAATGACCAACCCTTCAAAAACAGATTGACAGAAACAGAAAAATTCTATGACATGAAATGGCATTTTATTTGTGGCAACCATCCTGATAAGTGGTGGCCATGTTGGAATATTAAGTAGCTAGCATCCTTTTTTAACAAAGTAGACACAAGAAAATGTTCATTCAGAATGTGTTGCTTGTAGGACAATTCTGCCAAATACTGCAGTTATCTGCTTAGCTATTAGGAACAAGGCCTATATGATATCATTTCAATGTCATATGCTGGTTATTAGCTTATTTCTTTACCGAATAAATAATAGTTCATGAAGTCAAATAAAATAATATCATTTAGGCATAAAGGTTGAATGAAAAATCATATAGTATGCATACTATATGAAGTTGGTTTTAATGAACATTCTGCTAAAATATCTATGATCTATGACCTTTTCTTCTAGTCATGCAGCTGGTGATTCGGCCATATTGTACCTTGGACAAAGACTTGGTCCTGACCCTGTTCAGCGATGGCATTCTGGAGCACATCGGCCCGTGTTTCTACAACGCCATGAGCAGCCCTCTCTATCTGGGCATCACCTTGGGGCTCGGTGCTGCTGGCTACTTCCTGGGCTCTGTCTTAGGGGCCTTGTTGTTAATAGGAGGCTGGGTGGGCCTGGTCTATTATGCCTGCCATGGGGTCTACTCTAACTTCGACATTCCAGGGAACTATCTGACCCAGCCAGACGACTGCTTCTGGGTGGCTGAGGCTGAGGTTAGTGGGCGGTCGCAGATTGTGGGTATGGTGGCCATGGTGACCAAGCAGAACGGAGGGGAGAGATACGGGGAGCTGTTCAGAATGAGCATCTCGTCGTCATGCAGACGGTTGGGTCTGGGTTCCAGAATGGCCCAAATGGTGGTTGACTACTGTAAGGAGCACGGTCTCACCAGATTGGTCCTGGAAACCAGCTCCACGTATGCTGCTAGAGTGGCCCTGTATCAGAAGATGGGATTCATCCACAGCCTGACACACACCAAATTGATGGCTCCTGATTGGATGACAAAGCTGTCCAGGGTCAAAATTCTCCTAATGGAGAAACACATACAGGCGCAATCAATGGCTCACTGCCTCTAGCTAATGCTTGACTAACATGTCCTATATCAAACAAAAAAAAGTAATTAAAATGTAAAAGATTGGTGTAAAAAATGTACTTTTTCACTTTAATGAACACAATGAAGAGAGCAACCTGCAGTCCTGACATAAGTGGGTGTACAAAGAGGGGTGTATAAAGAGATTTCTTGAGTGTAGTCATGGCAATATTGCATCAGTACTCTCATCTCTATCTTGAGTTAGCTCTCCACTCTTGTAATGTAGTGTAATAAAAGACTGTATGACTCTGTTCTCAGAGAGGTTGGGTAAATGTATTGGGAATCTCGAGCAAGTCTTGCATCTTGACACTGAGCTTATTCAAATAATAGAGACAACAACAACTTGATAGATTTCATGTAGTTGCTAAACAGATGACGTCAGGACTTATTGCATGTAGCCTAATACAATATGTTACAGTAAATGTGGGGAAACAGTGATTACACACATTTCCTGTGAAGTCTTTACATTCACAGACTCCGTGGTGGATGTGTCATGTTTACATGAACACGTTTAATGTACATATTCCCCAACCAGGGTAGAAAGCCCACATTTCCCGGGATGGTAAACAAGCGGTCATACTCCGCCACTGCAATAACCATTTTCTACCACATTTCCCGGGATGGTAAATGTGGTAGAAAATGGTTATTGCAGTGGCGGAGTATGACCACTTGTCATGGTGTGGTGTTTTTTTCATTAGATCAAGACCACCAAGCCACCAAGTCTTTGAAGTCTGGTCTAGGAAATATTTATCTACATTTATCTGAACACACCAGTTAGATTAGATTAGATTAGATTCAAATGTATTGTCATTATACAGCACAAGTATACAGTACAACAAAAATAAGGTTGGCATCCAACCAGAGTGCAAATATAGCAGTAAAGTGCAACAGCAACATACAATGTACAGAGTAGCACCGAGAACAGTGGGTGGATAATAGAAGGATCAAGTGCATCGCTTCTTGGTAGACTCAATAGTAGGGAGTGGTGAACCGGTGATGCGCTGGGCGGTTTTCACCACCCTCTGCAGTGCTTTTCAGTCAGAGGCAGTGCAATTGCTGTACCAGACTGTGATGCAGTTGGTGAGTATGCTTTCAATGGCACACTGCTAAAAGTTCACCAGAATCTAAGGGGACAGGTGGGCTTTCCTCAGTCTCCTCAGTTAGAAGAGGTGCTGGTGAGCCTTCTTAACCAGTGCTGAGAGGTCCAAGAGAGGTCCTTGGAGATGTGGACTCCCAGGAATGTGAAGCTTGAGACACGCTCAACTGCCATCCCATTGATGTGGACGGGGGCATGATGCACGCTGGCTCTGGTCTGAAGTCCATGATGAGCTCCTTGGTTTTCTTGGTGTTGAAGGCCAGGTTGTTGTCGGCGCACCACGCTGCCAGGTGCTGGACCTCCTCCCTATAGGCCGACTCATTGTTATTTTTGACGCTGTGTCGTCTGCAAACTTAATAATTGATTGATTGATTGATTGAAAAGTTTATTAACAGATTGCAGAATGGGTACAGTACAGTACAGCTCAATACATACAATTGTTAAGGGGATGCAGACCAGAGAAACTGTACACTGTACATTGGAATACTGACAAAGCCATACTTGGTCATTTACTGTGCAACTGGGTTAGGACATTTGTAGGGGCCAGTTTCGAATTGCAGTCTCCCGTAGGTGTTTTTTGAGTGTTTTTGAAAGTGGGTAGTGATTCACATTCCTTTACAGCTTTGGGTAGGGCGTTCCACATTGATGTGGCATAATTGCGAAACGTGTTTAGTCCCTTGTTTGAGCCGAATCTGGGTTTAACATGATTTGTGGAGCTCCCTCTGGTGTTGTGATACCTTTGGGAAGTATTTTGACATGTACATAGGTACCTTGGTCGCGTAGTGTATCTTGTAGACCAGGCCCATTGCAAGTTGCTGTACTCTGTCGTCTACTCTAAGCCATCCTAGGTTGTCAAAGTGGGCAGGGGTGAGGTGGGTTCTAGGAGTCAGGTCAAGCAGTAGTCTGACTAGCTTGTTTTGAGATGTTTGTAATTTGTTTTTTAGTGCCTTTGAGGTGCTTTGGTACCATGAGGTGCAAGCATAGTCGTATGGTGTTGGTACCATGATTACTAATGACATTTCAGCTTTAGATAAGAGGAAACATTGGCTGTATTAAAGGAGCTCCCGTCTTATACGGAGCTACTGAGCAATTTTGATCCCGTAGTTAGACTGACTGACGCGCCGGTGTTATACTGCTGGTCTCATACCAAAACAGTCCTTTGTCCCAATGATACGTGCAGGCAGCTTTACTGGGAAAATTATATTTATTTTCCCTCACCGTCAAACAGGATGTCTTCATAAACTGATAAATAATAATGAACACAATAACTAATTAGATACAAACATTTCGACCTGAGACCTGCGTCGTGCGTGCGGTCAAAAACCATTGCCCTTTTCCGGGTCAAAACTCCTCCTCCTACAGGTTTACCTGACGCTTAAATAAAAGAAGCGCCACCTTCTGGTCACATAAATCCACTGCACATTAATCCATTTTGGCCGTTACAGGCTGCTTTCTTTATAGATCTGTCAAAAGCCTTTGATATAGTTGATCATCACCTGCTTTTAAAAAGGTTATCTAGTATTTATAGTGCTGTATGTGATTGGTTTCAGGATTATATATCTTTTAGACGTCAGTGTGTGAAATCGGATCCTGCTCAATCTGAATTCTTTGAATGACTGTCATGCTCATTCGTATGCGGATGATACTATTGTGTACTGTATCGCTGACACTGTTCAGTTGGCCATTGAGAACTTGCAGCTTTCTTTTAATGTTCTTCAGGAAGCTTTTTTTTATCAATTTAAATTAGTCCTCAATGCTAGTAAAACGGAATTCATGCTGTTCTCCAGAGCCAGAAATGTTGATTATGATGAAGTATAATATATCTACTGTAAGTTGTTCTAACATTGAGAGAGTCACTGAGTACAAATATCTTGGCTTGTGGCTCGATGATGAATGTTCATTTAAGTTCCATGTGGATATTCTTGCTTCCAAGCTGCAATAGAAAATTGGCCTCCTGTACAGAAATAGATCCAGCTTTCCTGTGATTAGTAGAAAGAAGTTTGTTGAAGCTGTAACTATCATTGGTATTTGTTTATTTTTAAAGCCCTAATTGGTAAATATCCCCCCTACTGTACATCACAACACTGTTGTAATGGAATCTTGGAACCTATTCTACATGTTCAAATACAAAAATAAAAATCCTTTTTTTTTTTTTTTTTGTAACTTAAATTTGTATTAACAGTTATAGACAAACAGCACTTACAAAAAAAAATGGAACTAACAACACAATAAAAACAAAAAAAACAGTGCACATAAATGGTTACATGGGTATCATGGTTAGTTGTCTGGTTCCCCTACAGTTGTTTTCCAGGTACTTAATACAAAGGCTGATTGTGTACCTCCTTTAAACAGGTATAAAAATGTAATTCCTACTCAAAGATGTTAAATACTGACTATGCTTCCAACACCTCCAACTGACTCTGAAGCTGAAGGTTCTTCCTTATTTTGCTACATTTAAAAGTATGATCTCTGACCACTCTGCATCAACTTGTAACTGTCTTTACAGATGTTTATAGTTTATTCTTATTTGTTGTGCCTATATGTATGAATTTGTGTCTTATTTTGTAAGCTTGTTGTTGTTGTTGTTGTAAATGAGGGTAACCTCAGTGTCTTATGAGTTGAAATAAAGGTTTGAAATTTAATTAAATTTGTCTCATTAGCAGGAAAGAGAAAATAATTTCAGAAATTACCACTTAAGGGCTGAAGACTTGACTGATTCGTCATTGATTGTATAAAAAGGGATACAATAAAAAAAAATTATATATATATTAGTGCTGTCAATAGATTTTTTTTTTTACTAATTAATCTCACAATTTTCTGTAATTAATCTAGATTTGCATTTTTCTACTTAAGACCGAAGCTTGTAACAGATATTTACTTGAGTAAAATCATGGAATTAATGTAAAATCAACACAAAGAAAGTATATTTAGATTCAAAGACTATTTTAATAGCTTTCTTTTAATACAGTTTCTCTCCTGTGAAATACAAATGTTCAACAAAACCATCAACATTGACTCAGCTAGACCTCTTTCTTATATCCGCGGCGCTAAGATTGAAGATTTTTCACTCCATAGATTAATCTAGATTAATTTATTTTAATGCTTTAAATCATTTAAATTTATCTCCAAAGTTAAAGCATTAATTTTGACAGCCCTAATATATATACTAACCTTTTACTATTATACAGGAATCTTCCTTGCCTATATTACTACCTACTATGCTAATATATGTTATGTCTATACTACTATGCACCAAGTGTTATGTACCATGAGCCTGATCACTCCTGTATCACTGCATACAGGTGAGAGCTGCTAATTAGCTAATTGCTGCTGATTGGTTACCTGCTGGTAGGTTAAAACCAGCCCTTCAGTCACACATGCAGCTCTGTCTGTGGCTAGAAGGAGAGTTGTCACGATCTTCTATCCTTTGTTCTTTAGTTTGTATCGATATTTCATTGTTAGAGCAGTCTTTTTGGGTTAAACATGGGTTTTGGTGTCGGTTTTGCACATAGGTTGCATGCCTTTGAGCCAGGGTCGTAACAGTTGGGCGCTCGTCCGGGATATTTACCCCTAGAATTTTATTTTTTTGTTTTGTTTTTGTTTTGCATGGTGTGTCGTGGTGCTATAGTGTGGGTGTTCGTTACATGTTGTGTAACGTGGGGGCTTGAGCCGTTTCATCAAACAGGTGAGTATGCCCTTATTTTGTTTATAATTTGATGTGACTACTTAATGCTGTTAAAATATATAGTTTAGTGCACACCACATGTAGGTAGGGACATTATTTTCTGGTTGTTTGTTAGCTTCCTGTGCACCACATACTCCTGGGGCAGTCAGAGAAGTGATTAGTACCATCTACTTGTCTTGTACCATACCATGTACTTGACGGGTGGATGGTCAAATATGATCTTTGGCTGGTAGCAGGTGTGGTTGAAGAGGGTTAGGTCTACAGGGCATTAGCTTAAGGGTAGGTAGAATAGGGGGCCAGAAAACACAGGTAGTGTGGTAGGGCCTGATTTAGTGTTTCTTAGGCTAGACATGTGGTGGGCCATGTTGACTGCAGTTTAGATGTAGATGTTCTGTGCTTAAGCAGAAAAATGTAAAAACTGTGGCTCTGGTAGAAACCATGGGCAGGACACCTATGCCGACATTAGAGGGTGGGGTGCGAAGTATCAAAGGGGCAGACAGGGAGCTAGAGGGCTCCTCAACGTTTATGATGAATGGATTTGTTTCCCTGGTTGGTGCATTAGGGTCAAAGCAGGCTATTACAATATGGAGAGATACAGGAGCTTTTCAGTCTCTCATTCTGGATGGGATTTTGCCATTTTCGGAAGATTCTTCATTGCATTCCGGTGCCATTGTTCAGGGCTTTGGAGGAGGTTTTGTGAATACCCCTTTGCATGAGGTCTCGCTAAACTCTCCCTTAGTATCAGGCAATGTTGTTGTAGGAGTGTGTTCTCACATTCCCATAAAGGGTGTGTCCTTCATTCTAGGGAACGATTTGGCCGGTGGAAAAGTGCTGGCTACTCCAGTTGTAATTCCTGTCCCTGTAGTTTCTGAGGTTCCTGATGAGTTGGCACAGAAACATCCAGGAGTGTTCCCTGTGTGTGCTGTAACACGCGCAATGTCAAAGGTCAAATGTGACACCCATGATGTTGTTAACTCAGATTGTGATATGACACTTAGTGACACGTTCTTTGTTGAGTTGAAAAGTGGCCCTGATGAGGGTTTTGGTAAGGTGATACCGTCTCATGAGCAGTTGGTACTAGAGCAAAACAAGGATGTCTCCTTGTCGTCCCTCTTTGAAGAGGCGGTTTTAGAGGGTGCAATGATAGATACGTCTCAAGGATACTTTGTTAGCAATGACGTGCTCACGAGAAAGTGGACACCACCTAACCTGTCCAGTCTGGATGACTGGGGCAGTGTGTTTCAGATTGTTGTTCCAGCCATGTATCGTCCTGATATGCTGCATCTAGCACATGATCATGATCTTGCTGGTCACATGGGAGTCAGGAAGACTTATGATCGTGTGCTAAGACATTTTTGTTGGCCTGGTTTAAAGTCAGATGTGGCACAATATTGCCGCTCGTGCCATGTGTGTCAGGTTGTTGGTAAACCAAACCAGAAGATTCCTCAGGCTCCTCTGCAGCCTATCCCTGCTGTTGGGGAACCTTTTGAGCGGATCCTCATTGACTGTGTTGGTCCCCTCCCTCGAACTAAGACAGGGAACCAGTACCTTTTGACTATTATGTGTGCAGCGACCCGCTTCCCTGAAGCCATTCCTCTACGCAAGATCACAGCCCCAGCTATATCCAAGGCTCTGGTTAGGTTTTTTTCGACTTTTGGCCTACCGAAGGTTATTCAATCAGATCAAGGGTCTAACTTCATGTCCCGTCTCTTTGCTCAGGTCCTCCAACAGTTGTCTATCCAGCATTGCCCTTCCTCTGCCTACCATCCAGAGTCCCAGGGAGCGCTGGAGAGGTTCCACCAGACTATCAAAACAATGCTGCGGGCATATTGTACAGAGTTTGAAAAAGACTGGGATGATGGAATCCCTTTGCTTCTATTTGCTGCTAGGGAGGTAACCCAGGAGTCTCTTGGATTCAGCCCGGCTGAGCTGGTGTTCGGCCACACAGTGAGGGGTCCTTTGAAACTGCTGAAGGAAAAGTGGTTGGCTGACCAGACTCCTTCCTCTTCTAATTTGCTGGACTATGTGTGTAACTTCAGGCTTAAAGTGGAAATGAAGCAGTGCGATAAATACATATTCATAGCATCACATTAGTATTTAGATAAGCCACAGAAGAAATCACGTTATAAAAATAAGCAGTTTCTAAGAAAAAACGATTTGTTGTGTGCATTTCTGAAGCATTTAGCATTATGGGCGCGGCCATTTTGTTGCTGACGTCATGCCACTGGTTGGGTGTATACACGGCTGGTTAGCTGCCTATAGTGAATGGGTCAGTCAGTAAATAAAATGTTGCCTACAAAACAACGGGACCGCGGTGGTTCTGTTTGTATTGCTCCTGGCTGTTCAAACTAATTTTACCATGTGAGAGAGAGGAAAGTTGGTTAATTTCCACAAACTACCAGTGAAAAAAACAGTGTTGTTGGCACGTTGGCTCAGGCTGGCTGCACTCAGGCGGCGCGACCAGCCTGTTGGACAGGGAAGGAGGATCTGCAGCGAACACTTCATTGCCTCGGATTATGTTGTTGGGGGTGGAAGTTTTGTCCAGAAGACCACTAATCAGCTGAAGCGGTTCCCTCGGTCTTCGACAGACAGACCGGCGTTAGCTCTCGGGAGCGATCGCTAGCTAGTTGGCACCAGCCGGGGACCGGAGTTAGCTCTCGGGAGCGATCGCTAGCTAGTTGGCACCAGCCGGGGACCGGAGTTAGCTCTCGGGAGCGTCGCGGAGCATTCAGCCTGCTGGCTACCTAGATCCACTTCAACCAGCGTCGCGGAGCATTCAGCCTGCTGGCTACACAGCTTGTCGGTGTGCTGGAACCTCGGCAAGCTAACGGTAGCTGGCTACATAGCTTGTCGGTGTGCTGGAACCTCGGCAAGCTAACGGTAGCTGGCTACACAGCTTGTCGGTGTGCTGGAGCCTCTGCAAGCTAACGGTAGCTGGCTACACAGCTTGTCGGTGTGCTGGAGCCTCTGCAAGCTAACGGTAGCTGGCTACACAGCTTGTCGGTGTGCTAATAGCCTCGGCAAGCTAACGGTAGCTGGCTCCAGGCTATTAGCACATCAACAAGCTGCTGGAGCTCCCGACGCTCGGCTGGTTGAAGTGGATCTAGGTAGCCAGCAGGCTGAATGCTCCGCGACGCTCCCGAGAGCTAACTCCGGTCCCTGGCTGGTGCCAACTAGCTAGCGATCGCTCCCGAGAGCTAACTCCGGTCCCCGGCTGGTGCCAACTAGCTAGCGATCGCTCCCGAGAGCTAACGCCGGTCTGTCTGTCGAAGACCGAGGGAACCGCTTCAGCTGATTAGTGGTCTTCTGGACAAACCTTCCACCCCCAACAACATAATCCGAGGCAATGAAGTGTTCGCTGCAGATCCTCCTTCCCTGTCCAACAGGCTGGTCGCGCCGCCTGAGTGCAGCCAGCCTGAGCCAACGTGCCAACAACACTGTTTTTTTCACTGGTAGTTTGTGGAAATTAACCAACTTTCCTTTCTCTCACATGGTAAAATTAGTTTGAACAGCCAGGAGCAATACAAACAGAACCACCGCGGCCCCGTTGTTTTGTAGGCAACATTTTATTTACTGACTGACCCATTCACTATAGGCAGCTAACCAGCCGTGTATACACCCAACCAGTGGCATGACGTCAGCAACAAAATGGCGGCGCCCATGTTGAAAACAGGGATATTATATTTGATTTTTCAGACAAATAAGATAGATTTCACATTTGATTATAGAACCCTGTCTTACACAAGGTACACAACAAACAAACTAGGATCACATTGCTCACTGCTTCATTTCCACTTTAAGCTTAGTAGAGCATGTGAACTAGCGAAAGAGAACCTAAAGGTAGCCCAAGGAAAAATGAAGGTGTGGTATGATAAGCGGGCCCGTCATAGGGTGTTCTCACCGGGAGACAAGGTGTTGGTTCTCTCGCCTATTCTTGGTTCTGCATTACAGGCTAAATACAGTGGGCCATACTCAATTGAGCGCAAAGTTGGTGAGGTCGACTACTTGATTAAGACTCCCGACCGCAGGCGCAAGAGTAGATTATGTCACGTCAATATGTTGAAGGTGTACAATGATAGGGCTCAGATGGACCAGTCAGAGGTCAAGCCTGTGGCTGTTCTAACGATTTCTGCATCTCCTATTGTAGCCGACTGTTCTGTGTCGAAGGAGATTTCTCAGGGCAGGTTGCCAAACACTCAGATACTAGGTGACTTGGACTCCCACCTGTCGTACTTGCCACTTCCTGAGCGTACGGATGTGGTGCGCCTACTTAGACAGCATATACGTTTGTTTTCTGATGTCCCTAGTCGTACTAATGTGCTCGACCATGACATTGATGTTGGTAGTGCAGGGCCAATTAAGCAACATGCCTACAGGGTGAATCCGGAAAAACGACGGATCTTGAGTAAGGAAGTAGACTATATGGTGAGACATGGCATTGCGGAGCCTAGTTCTAGTGCATGGAGCTCCCCCTGCCTGCTTGTTGATAAGCCAGACTGCACTCGGTACATCGGTTCTGTACTGACTCCCGTAAAGTTAATGCAGTAACCAAGCCGGACTCGTACCCTCTTCCTCGGATGGATGACTGTATCGATCGGGTGGGTTCAACAGCCTTTGTAAGTAAATTGGATTTGCTAAAGGGATACTGGCAGGTTCCGCTTACTCCGCAAGCACGTGAGATATCCGCTTTTGTCACACCAGAGAGTTTCTGCCAGTATACGGTGATGGCCTTTGGCATGCGAAATGCCCCAGCGACGTTTCAGTGGCTAGTGAACAAGGTCCTGGCAGGGGTAGCGTTCTGTGAAGCATACCTGGATGACCTGGTTATCCACAGTTCCTCTTGGTCACAACATGTGGAGCATCTGGCGGAAGTGTTCAAGCGGTTGGGTGAAGCTAACTTGACAGTTAACCTTGCAAAATGTGAGTTTGGACAAGCCACGGTTACCTACCTGGGTAAGGTGGTTGGACGTGGGCATGTGTGCCCCATTGCAGCTAAGGTGGAGGCTATAGTGGGCTTCCCGGCTCCCATCACCAGGCGGGAGTTGAAGCGCTTCCTAGGTATGGCAGGGTACTATAGGAGTTTCTGTAGGAACTTTGCTTCTGTTGCTGCCCCTCTGACTAATCTGCTCAGTCCTAAGGTACCTTTTGTGTGGACTGAGACCTGTCAACAGTCTTTTGAGAGTATCAAGGGCATTCTGATTAGTGCTCCAGTTCTGTCAGCTCCTGATTTTCAAGTTAGCAGTAGATGCTAGTGACCTCGGTGCTGGAGCCGTCCTCCTGCAAGAGGATGCATTGGAGGTAGAGCATCCCGTGTGCTACTTTTCTAAAAAGTTTGACAAGCATCAACTGCACTACTCTACTATAGAGAAGGAGGCGCTCGCTTTGGTTCTTACCCTGAACCATTTTGATGTCTACGTTGGATCGTCCAGTTTGCCCCTTGTTGTGTATACAGACCATAACCCTTTGGTTTTTCTTCGCAGCATGGTGAGATTCGTGGGAGGGACAACGTGCTGGCAGACGCCCTCTCACGGTCATAGTACCGGTGCTTGTGGTGCCCGTTATCGCTGTTGTGGTAGTGGCCCTGACAACTAAATGGGTCACGTTTTTTTTTTTTTTTTTTGTTTATGGGTTTGATATGTAGTGGTTGCCTCTTGGGCAACCAGTTTGGTGGGGGAGGTGTTATGTACCATGAGCCTGATCACTCCTGTGTCCAGTGGTGCAGTCGTAATATGGGAACTGGTAACACGCCACGCCACGTGCACACCAGAACACGCACGTGCATGCGCACAGAACAGATTTTTTTTTTTTTTTTTTGAAATAGAGAAGCTGAAAAAGGTAGCAGGATGTAGCCTTCAATATATAAAGAAATTATATTGTCAACAGATATGGTTGAAAAACAAACAATGTTTTAAATGTAATAGTAGTTACAATTTCTTTAATTGAATCAACTTAAACTAGAAAAGTAAATACAAACTAAATTAACAATGTAAGTTACATTGTTAATTTAGTTTGTATTTACTTTTAGTTTAAGTTAATTCAATTAAAGAAATTGTTTTACACACAAACACAAAAGCAAACTTAAAATAATCAGACAACTTGTGTTTACTTGAAGTTTGTGTGTGCATGACTCCTAGTGCACAGCAAGGGAGGTTTGGTGATGAACCTTGTGGTGCGCTCACACGCACCCACTCGCGCGCGCAGTTATACACACACACACGCACGCACACATACACGCACACACACGCACACACACACACACAAGCGCATATACGCAAGTGCAATCTTTCTATCATACACGCTCTTCTTGCTCTGTATTTGTGTGAATGTGCGCGCGCGAGAGCAATTGGAAAGCTGGCGCGCAGCACGGCAGACGCTTGATTCAATCATAAGCAGGTATACCCCAATCACGAATTTCGAGCCACATTACCATTAGTATTCACCTCCACTGCCGTCACACAGAATGAAGGGGGAGATGCATTCAGATAGCCAACACCCAGACACCTAGTCTATCTGCGCTTTTTGTTATGTAAAACGTGGCCGCCGGCCGGGTACTTATTCACAACGAATGGATACAGCGCATTTTTGTGTGCGCGTACACGCGAGTACACATCCGTGCGCGATCGCGCGTACTTAGTTCTGCCTCAGTGATCTAATAACACGGCGTGTAACCGCGTGTGTGCACGACTGCACCCCTGCCTGTGTCACTGGGCATACAGGTGAGGGCTGCTAATTAGCTAATTGCTGCTGATTGGTTACCTGCTGGTAGGTTAAAACCAGCCGGATATGCTACGTAAAGCAGCACCCGTCTTCAAGGCCTTCAGTAGATTTTCTGATCTGCACGGTTTCAGCCAGCTAATCACCCAACCCACAAGGGTGTGTGAATCAACCCAGACTACCATTGACCTCATCCTGACCTCCGACAAGTCCATGATCTCCAATAAAGGGGTGATAGCATGCGGGTTAAGTGATCATTATATGATATTCTGTTCCCGCAAAAAGCTAAAGCAAAAGGCTGGCTGTCACAAAATGGTCACATCTAGAGACCTCAAAACGTACTCTAGCGAGGCCTTTAACCTTGAACTGAAGAGCCTGGACTGGTCAGATGAACTCAATGGTACACTGGTTGAAGAAACCTGGCTTGGCTTCAAAACCAAATTCTCAACAATACTAAACAACATGGCCCCCCTAAGAACCACCAGGGTAAAAAATCGCGCTGAGCCGTGGATGCACACTGAAATACTGACCGCTATGAAAGCCAGAGACAAAAAATTCTCTGAATTTCATAAAAGTCAGTCAAAGCTTACCAAAAGCACGAGCAGTGAACTCCAAGCCCACGTGACTGAACTCAAACTAGAAAGAAACAGACTAAGAAATGACGTAAACTCCATGATAAAAACTGCAAAAAAAATGTCATCAATGACAAAACTGAGGAAAACAAAAATAAACCACGTGAACTTTGGAAATTACTCAATAATCAACTAGGCTGCAGTAAAAAAAACTTAAAACCAGGTTCTCAAACATAAACATAAAGACGGACAACACGCTCATCACAGACAAACTGGATGTAGCCAATTACTTAAACACTTTCTTCACAAACATAGCCACAACACTGGTAAACAAACTACCCTCCCACTCAGGGCAGTATGGGGTAGAACACATAGTAGCATACTACAAGAACCTAGGCGTCCACAAAGACGATTTCAAACTGGAAATGGTAACTACAGATGAGGTACTCAATAAACTGAGCGCCCTCCAACCGAACAAGGCCACTGGCCATGACAACATCCCCTCCAAATTCCTCAGAGACTCAGCAGCCGCCATCACCCCAGTCATCACACACATAATAAACCTCTCCATAAAACAGGGACACGTCCCCAAGGACTTCAAAATAGAGAGAGTAACACCCCTGCACAAAAAGGGCAGCAAATTAGACCCAGGCAACTAGTTCAAGTTCTTTAATAGTTGTCATACAGAAGTACAGAATACTTTCATACAAAATGCTTCTTACTGTTACGCTCCAGAAACTGTGCTAGACAAGATAGTATCAAATAACATAATATAGCATGTAATTTAGAAGAAGAAAAATGAGGTCACAGTGTTCGGTATAGACATATGTACAATGTTCTGAGTTACCATATAATATACAATACTATGCAGTGTACTAATGTATCTAGTGCAAAGCAGAAATGGGATGAGGTACAATTTTAGGTACAATTTACAGTAAGGTGTACGAGTTGTAGTGCAATCCTTCATCAATAAATATAAAGTGTGGGGAGTGGGTGCTACAGTGTGTTTGTTTAAAGTGGGTGTGTGCTATAAAGTGTGTGGAGTGGGTGCTACAGTGTGTTTGTTTAAAGTGAGTGTGTGCGTGTGGATGTGTGTGCTATGTGCGTTTGGTGGTTGTTGTTGTGTAGTGTTCATTCATTGTTCGTTTAGCAGCCTGATGGCCTGGGGATAGAAGCTTCTTCTGAGTCTTTCTGTGCTCGCCTTGAGACTCCGGTATCGCTTGCCTGACCGCAGCAGTTCAAAGAGGCAGTTGTTCGGGTGACTGGAGTCTTTAATGATTCTCTTAGCCTTGCCCTTGCAACGCTTGTTGTAAATGTTCTGGAGGGTGGGGAGCCCCCCTCCAATTGTGCGTTCGGCTGAACGTGTCACTCTTTGTAGTCTGCTTCGGTCTTGTGCAGTGCTATTCCCAAACCAGGAGGTGATGTTGCCGGTCAAGATGCTCTCTATTGTACATGAGTAGAAGTTCTTAAGGATCTTCTGACTGACTTGGAACTTCCTTAGGCGCCTGAGGAAGTAGAGGCGTTGTCGTGCCTTCTTCACAACACTGTCAATGTGTGTGGTCCATGTCAAGTCCTCGGATATGTAGGCTCCGAGGTACTTAAAGCTGTTGACTCTCTCAACCGGTGCCCCGTCGATGCTGAGGGGGCTGTAGTCCTTGACCCCCGACCTCCTGAAGTCCACAATCATCTCCTTTGTTTTGCTGACGTTCAGGGAGAGGCTGTTTTCCTGGCACCATCCCGCCAGGACCTTGACCTCTTCCAGGTAGGCCCTCTCGTCGTTAGCAGAGATCAGGCCCACCACCACTGTGTCGTCAGCAAATTTGATGATTGTATTGCTACTCCGCTGAGCCACACAGTCGTGTGTGTACAGGGAGTAGAGGAGGGGACTCAGAACACAGCCCTGGGGGGCCCCTATGTTGAGGCTGATGGATGAGGAGGTGCAGTTGCCTGCTCTAACCGCCCTGTTTCTATCCTTACATCCATCTCGAAAGTCATGGAAAAAATAGTATACGAACAGGTCGAAAAGTACCTTACGGATAAAAATCGAATCTACGAATTCCAATCTGGCTTCAGAACATCCCACTCCACTGACACATGCCTTCTCTATTTGAACGACCACATCAAGCAAGAGGTGGACGCGGGCAAATACTGCGGCATGGTCATGCTAGACCTACAAAAGGCCTTCGACACTGTCAATCACACCATTCTGATTGACAAGCTAAAAGCAATTGGTTTTGATAGTTTATCAGTGAGCTGGATACAATCCTACCTGGAGGGGAGAGAACAGATGGTGGAGGTAAACGGTACCCTATCCCCCCCCTCACAGTGAACTGTGGTGTTCCACAAGGAAGCATACTAGGACCACTACTGTTCCTAATTTATGCAAATGACATGTCGTCAGCTTGTGACTGCAACTTGTTCCTGTTTGCGGACGACTCAGCCCTGCTGGTCTCTGACAAGAACAAGTTACAGGTTGAAAAAACCCTCAGCTCGGAACTAGGCAAAATCTGCATATGGCTCGCCGACAACAAACTATCATTACACATGGGCAAAACAGAGTCCATTCTCTTCGGTTCAAATAACAAACTCAGCAAAACAGACGGCTTCTCAGTTACAGTGGGTGACAATATTGTCACAAGGAAAGATGAAATTACCTACCTGGGTTACATCCTAGAGGCTAATCTTTCCTGTGACAAAATGGCATCCAATGTAATAAAAAAAGTCAATCAACGAACTCGATTCTTGTACCGGATCTCCTCCCTGGTAAACAAGAATACCCTGAAGACTCTGGCAGGAGCACTCATTCAAGGGTACTACGACTATGCTTGCACCTCATGGTACCAAAGCACCTCAAAGGCACTAAAAACCAAATTACAAACATCTCAAAACAAACTAGTCAGACTACTGCTTGACCTGACTCCTAGAACCCACCTCACCCCTGCACACTTTGCCAACCTAGGATGGCTTAGAGTAGACGACAGAGTACAGCAACTTGCAATGGGCCTGGTCTACAAGATACACTACACGACCAAGGTACCCATGTACATGTTAAAATACTTCCCAAAGGTCAGTGAATACCACGATCACAACACCAGAGGGAGCTCCACAAATCATGTAAAACCCAGATTCGGCTCAAACAAGGGACTAAACACGTTTCGCAATTATGCCAGCCCACAACAATGTGGAACGCCCTACCCAAAGCTGTAAAGGAATGTAAATCACTACCCACCTTCAAAAACACTCTCAAAGAACACCTACGGGAGACTGCAATTCAAAACTGGCCCCTACAAATGTCCTAACCCAGTTGTACAATAAAGACCAAGCATGGCTTTGTCAGTATTCCAATGTACAGCCCCACCCAACCCCACCCCACCTACCCAACCACCTCCAATGTACAGTTTCCATGTCAAATGTATGTCAGTATTCCAATGTACAGTGTCCCCCCCCCTACCCACCCCCCCCCCCCCCCCCCCCCACCACCTCCAATGTACAGCCCCACCCCACATACCCAACCTCCCCCAATGCACAGTTTCTATGTCAAATGTATATACTCTTCTTCTGGATTTTTTTAGTATCACAAACAGTACTGTATTTGAAAATCTGGTATGTCATAAATGTATAGATGTAGCAGTACTGTCTATCTGTATGTCATGTGTGTCATATGATGAATTGAAAATGGGGGACCCTGATGGAAACAAGACGAAAGTCTTTCTCAGGTCTGCATCCTCTTAACAATTGTATGTATTGAGCTGTACTGTACTGTACCCATTCTGCAATCTGTTAATAAACTTTTCAATCAATCAATCAATCAAACCTTTCAGTCACACATGCAGCTCTGTCTGTGGCTAGAAGGAGAGTTGTCACGTTCTTCTATCCTTTGTTCTTTAGTTTGTATCGGTATTTCATTGTTAGAGCAGTCTTTTTGGGTTAAACACGGGTTTTGGTGTCGGTTTTGCACATAGGTTGCATGCCTTTGAGCCAGGGTCGTAACACCAAGATTGTAGCACTGAAGTTCAACACTGCCAATACCCTTCCTGTTGACTTCTTGTACAGAACTTGTAAGTCGCGTCAGCTAAATGACTAAATGTAAAATGTAAATGTTCACCCCATATGGATGTAAACACCCTCAAATTAAACTCACAGAGCCAAAACCAGATATGGACATCTTTAGAGCGAGATACTATACTAGAGGGAAATTCCAGAGTCAGCAGCAGCATTTGTAAACAAAATTGTAAGTAAAGAATTAGAGACAATTTATAACAGTAGTAATAGTGAATTGAAAAGTAAATCCCTACTAAAATGCGAGTAAGTACAACCTAATTACATGAGGTACAAAATGCAGACAATGAGGTAAAAAATGTTTTTATAAAAAAGGCAAGATGCAAAATGAGGTATGGATGTAGTGAAAATTAATAAATAGTAAAATAGATAAATATGATGTAGTGTTAAAGTGTCTAAAGTGAGTGTTAAGGTGAGTGTTTGTTTAAAGTGAGTGTGTGCATGTGGATGTGTGTGCAATGAGTGTAGATGGATGGATTGATATTATAGAGTCATTGAGCATCCTGATGGCCTGGGGATAGAAGCTCCTTCTGAGTCTCTCTGTACTGGACATGAGACTCCGGTAGCACTTGCCTGACCGCAGCAGTGCAAAGAGGCAGTTGTTTGTTTGGGTGACATAGAGTCTTTGGCTATTCTCTTAGCCTTGGCCCTGCAACGCTTGGTGGAGAGTGGGAAGCCAATTGTGCGTATCGCTGCACTGTGTCACTGCTGCTAGTGCTAGGTCAATGAAACTCATTCACAGTTGATTATTAGTCAGTATGGCCACATAAGGATATGTTATGGAGCAAAATTCTCATACAAAAAATACCTCTGATCGATTTCTGTGTAGCATCAGCCTTCTAATACAAGCTAAATGTATCCTGCGGGCCAATGGCAACACACTGTATTGAGCTTTTAAGGTAAAACTGCGCCCCCTGGGCTAATCTGTCAAATGAGGAATGACAGTTTGTTGAAAGTTTGCTAGGCTACTCGTTGCATGCCATATAATAGGGATCGCGCAAATCGTGTATGAAATGAAATTACTGCACACAGGATTGTGTCATCCCCCACTTGTGACTGTAGGGGGCAGACAAGACCAGACAAGGCTTCTCATACTGGTGGTTTTGCAAGTTTTAGCCTCATTAATTACAAATGGTTACCGGCTACAAACCATTTCCAATCAATCAATCAATCAATCAATCAATCAATCAATCAATCAATCAATCAATCAATCAATCAATCAATCAATCTATCGGTAACACAATAATAACACTCATTTATAAGACCTGTATAAGGTATTTGTAGATAATGAACTAATCATGAACAAATCATTTATATACATTCGTAAATTACTATTAAATCATTTATAACTATATTAGTATAACATTTACAAATTAGTTTTACATTATTTATAACTCATTATCAACATTGTTTGTACTTGATTTGTTCATCATTAAATAATGTTGTTTAATGTGTAGTAACACATTTGTAGATGCTTTGAAAAATGGATATGAAAAAACTACTATACTCCATTTACTTGTTCATGTTCAACAAATGAATTGTTAAGACATTCATAAAACATCTATAAATCATTTGTAGATGCTATTGTGTGCCCTAATCTAAAGTGAAACCTATTCATCATTAACAAATGTCTAATCGTTTGTTTATTTGTGGACTTTTATGAATACACACGAAGCAATTACCAGACATGTCTTTTCATGTTTAACTAATGATTTGTTAAGACATTCATAAAACATCTATAAATCATTTGCAGATGCTATTGTGTGCTCTAATCTGAAGTGAAGCCTATTCATCATTAACAAATGTCTAATACAGTTAATTATTTGTTTACTTTTTCATCACCTGTTACAAATGTTGTAGACAGCTTTCGGATACATCCTTCTTTGTGACATCAAACAGTGACAGAATTAGGACTATATATAAATGCAATTTTATTAACATATGAAATACATGTGCATAACATATAGTGTAACATGGGGCACTAGGACCCAGGAGTATACCTGGCCAGGTATTGACAGAGTAGTAGAGGAAGTATCATGCGAGTGAGTCTTGACTTCACGTGTGTTGCCGTGAATGATTGTACTTAATGTAGAGCCTTTACCTATAAGCCTACTGCAAGGGGCAAGTGGGTTGAGTTGAGTTAGACGTGTGCTTGAAGAATTCAATGTCCAGAGTGCTCGTATTATTTCGGATATGCCAATCCATTTATTGACCATTATCAACCAAAAATATATACGAAAACTCTTTTTACAAATAACACTGAACGCTGACCTATATACAGCACATCAACACGACACGGTCAAAAACTGTTTGGCTATTCCCCTTGCACAATGATTGATTGATTGATTGATTGATTGATTGATTGATTGATTGATTGATTGATTGATTGAAAACTTTATTAACAGATTGCAGAATGGGTACAATACAGTACAGCTCAATACACAATTGTTAAGGGGATGCAGACCAGAGAAAGACTTTCGTCTTGTTTACATCAGGGTCCCCCATTTTCAATTCATCAGGACATATGACATACATGGGGTTGGGTAGGAGGGGTTGGGGGGGGGGACACTGTACAAATGTACAAGCAAAACTGTACATTGGAATATTGACAACCATGCTAGGTAATTTACTGTACATTGGAGGGGGTTGGGTTAGGACATTTACAGGGGCCAGTTTCGAATTGCAGTCTCCCGTAGGTGTTCTTTGAGAGTGGTTTTGAAAGCTCCCTCTGGTGTTGTGATCGTGGTATTCACTGACCTTTGGGAAGTATTTTGACATGTACATGGGTACCTTGGTCGTGTAGTGTATCTTTTAGACCAGGCCCATTGCAAGTTGCTGGGGCTCGTCACCCACTAATCAGTATAAATGGGTAACCACCCCCTGTGGTGGTTGCCATGGTGACTGACAATGCCACACCTCTGCACCGTGAGTTAAAATAAAACAAAATAAACAGAAAGGCATTTTGGCTCCAACACTGTTCATTGACTATAGATCAGCTTTCAATACCATAGTCCCTACCAGACTGGCTGACAAGTTGATAGATCTGGGTCTGAACCCCACCCTGAGCGCCTGGATCCTGGACTTTCTGACCAACAGGCCCCAGGCGGTCAGGGTGGGTGGACATACCTCCAACTCAATCACCCTGAGCATTGGTTCCCCCCAGGGCTGTGTACTCCTGCTGTATTCACTGTACACACATGACTGTGTGGCCAGGTTCAGCTCCAACTCCATAGTGAAGTGTGTGGATGAAACGTGGTGGTGGGTCTGATCTCTGACAACGACGAGAAGGCCTACCGGGAGGAGGTTGCTGTCCTGACACGCTGGTGCCGAGATAACAGCCTACTCCTGAACATTGGTAGACCAAGGAGCTGATCGTGGATTTTAGGAGAATACAGCAGGGGAGGGGACACACACGCCACTGTGGATAAATGGGGCTGTCGTGGACAGGGTGAGCTCATATGTGGGAGTCCACATCACAGAGGACCTGACATGAACAACACACATATAGACACTGTGGTGAAAAAGGCAAAGCATCACCTGAGACAGTTAAAGAAGTACAGAGGAGGAAGTACAGAGTATCGGGGAAGATACTCCACTCCTTCTACTCCGGGGCTGTGGAGAGCATTCTGACTGGGAACATCACTGCCTTGTTTGGAAACAGCACTGCCCAGGACAGGGCTATAGAGAGTGGTGCGCTCAGCAGAGCGTACTACGGGTATTGCACTGCCACCCCTGCAGGACTTGTACAACAGGAGGTGCAAATCCAGAGCCTGCAGAATAATGAAAGACCCTCACCACCCCCAACAACAGCCTGTTCAAGCTGCTGCGGTCATGCAAGCGCCTCCGCATACATGCTGCAAGAACAGAGAGACTCATTTAATTATGCCCAACTTGATTGAAAACTTTATTAACAGATTGCAGAATGGGTACAATACAGTAGCCTACAGCTCAATACACACAATTTTTAAGGGGATGCAGACCAGAGAAAGACTTTCGTCTTGTTTACATCAGGGTCCCCCATTTTCAATTAACCAGGACATATGACATACATGACATACAGATGGACAGTACTGATACATTTACTGTTTGTGATACAAAAAGAGTCCAGAAAAGAGAGTATACATTTGAACTTTGAACTCTGCTCGTCAAATGTCAGACCAATTGAATAAGTTGAACCATAACCCGCTACCGTAAAAAAAAAAAACACACATAAAAAGACCATAAAAATCATCTGGAACCAGGCGGGTCTTAAAGTGATCATGTGACACCCGGGGTCTATGCAGGCTGAACCCTGGGTCCCTGGAGCTACCCTTCTCAAGTCACTGTCAGGTATGTAGGCTTGCCTTTATCCATAGGACTCTCTCAACGTAATAATTTAAATTACTTGCAACCCTCACATGAATCTGGATGAGATTGATGCCAAATTGCCAATGCGTTTTGTGATCGATTTGCTCGCATGGGGGGTGGGGGGTTAACGTTCTTATGTAGACTAGAGATGGAGCTCCGCGGCGATTGCTCCACTTGTCTGTAATAGTTCCGTTCCATTATAATTCACTAACGTTAGTTGCCACCAATTAGCGACAGACTAACTTTCATTTCATGTCCCTTTGTCAAACCTTGGCGCGTTTCCATCCTAGAGTAGTTTCAAAGTGACAACAATAGCATTCTAAATGTTTAAAGCCCATGTTTATTTCCTGTTGCAATGTTTGGTAATGCAATAAATCACAGTGTTACACCCGCTAAGTTCCTAGCTTTAAGAAAGACACAAGAGTGTAGGTTAATTTAACCATAATATTTATTACATAAAAAGGAGTGGACAACATTAACTTCTAGAAGTACCTCCAGTTGAAATTTTTCATCTGGTACCGATCGCTACCAAACTGTATTTGATCATCAATATAATGCATTTGGGGCTATAAATCAAGTTCTGAAGAAAGCTGCAGAAAACGATAAAAACATACTTATACTTTAGACCATATTTTAGTATGAATATGTGAATGAAAAAGTATATCGTTGCTACACCCTGAACAATGGATATAGGACATTGAATGGGCCATAATAATGTCAATTTAGCAATAGAATTTAAAAAGTTATAGCCCTGCAAAGAAGGGGAACTTCTCCATAGACAAATAGAGCTGGCTAGGGATGGTAAATTATGAATTTAACCCATGGCGATCAAAGTGTTAATATACTACTAACTACTGGACGCTCGGAGCTAACCGGAGCTAACGCAGAACAGGATGGTAACGCAAATATAATGACTTCCTTTCTGGGGTTTTCAAAATAAAAGTGCGATGTTTATAGCAGCGGAAAATGTTTATTTTGTACATTATCTAACGTTAACACGAACCTAAACTAACGTTACAACTAACCTAAAGTTAGTTTAGGTTCGTGTTAACGTTAGATAATGTACAAAATAAAAATGTTCCGCTGCTATAAACATCGCACTTTTTTTTGTATTTTATTTTTTTATAATTTTTTAAACAAACATATAAACAAACATGACGAGATATACAAGCATTAATTAACCGTGCACATCCAATGAAATCACCAATTAGTTAAATGTCTTATACAGGATATACCCCTAATACCCTACACACATATGCTCTAGCTCGTACCCCCCCCCCCCCCCGGACCCCCTATTGGATAATCCATCTATTATCCCTCGCTCCTAACCAGACACTACCATTATATGCTAGCTTTTATTCTCTCCACCACTTCTAACCACATTGTCATTTTGGATTCATTGAGACCCAAAATTCTTGCTGTAGATATTTCTTGATAAATCACATCGAGATATGTAATAATCCAGATCTTCCGGCAAATTTTTTCCGGTTGAAACCATCGTGATGCTATCAGCTTTTTAGCCACTGTGATACCCGATAAAACCAATCTTTTTAGCTGTGGGTGTACTGCACACTCAAAAACATCATTCAGCAGTAATACAGAGGGGTGTACAGGTATATTCAGAGTTAAGAGATTTGATAATTGCTGGGTCACTTCTTTCCAGAATATCTTAACTGGTGGGCAGTCCCAGTACATGTGTATAAATGTCCCCTCGTCCCCATTTGAGCATTTGGAGTCTTGTTTAAGACTTATTCTGTTCAGTCTTATAGGAGTCAAGTATGTCCTGTGAATATAGTTAAGATTGATTTGTTGATGGTCCGGGTTCCTTGATGTAAATCGAACATTTGCCCAGGCTTCTTGCCAATCAAAATCTTTTTCCAGGTCTGGTATATCCCTCCTCCAGACTGAGTCTAGGTGGAGGGTTTCATATGAGGACGTTAGTAATTGATGATAAAAATCTGAAACAAAACCTCTCGATGTCTCTCTTTCATAGAAGAATTTGTGGTATCTGTGGTGTACAATTGGTATCTTTAATGGAACACTGTGAGCCTTCAAACATAACAATAACTGTGCGTAAAAATAATATGTGGAATCGGTGAGATTACATTTTTTGCGTATTTCTTCATAGCTACAAAAACCCTGTTTGTTGAAAACATCTCCTAATGAGTGTATGCCTTGCTTTTCCCATATAGGGAATCTTATAGGTCGTTTTCCAATCAAGAGTGCATTGTTATTGAATAAGGGAGTATGATTATGCCATTTATGTGGGTTAGAATATTTTTTTTGTGTTTCACGCCATATCCGGATCGCATGAGTAATTATGGGGCCAAATTTCCGTTCGCATTGCTTAATTGATCATTTGGTGTATGCTATGTCCTTCCGTCTATGTGGAGCTCCTATATTTTCTTCTAAATTTCTCCAGGATACTAATGCTTGGGGATCAAACCATGTTGTCAGTGGTCTTAAAGTGTACACCTTAAAATAGTGGAAAAAATCTGGAAATGCCATACCACCGTCTGCTTTGTTTCTCTGTGCGGTGGATCTTTTTATACGTGGTGGTTTGTTATTCCAAATAAATTTGTATGTGGAGGAGTGTAATTTTTTCCAGTAACCCTCTGGAGGGGGTAACGGTAGCATTGAGCTGAAGAAGTTGATTCTAGGTAGGACGTCCATCTTAATTATTGATACCCGTGCCTGTACTGAGTTTTTAAGTTTTGACCACCTGTCAAGGTCGTCTTTGATTTTGTTTTGGATTTTTATGTAATTGTGCTTCACCGTTTGGCTTATGGTAGGGAATATTTCAACTCCCAAACATCTAAAGTGTTTTACCATAGGTATCTCTTCTGGGAGGGTTATATATTTTTTTTGCAGGGGCGTTAAGTGGAAGGAAAGCCGACTTCGGCCAATTTATCTTAAATCCCGATAAATCTCCAAAGTCCTCAATCAACTTGAGCAGATGAGGCAATGTGGTGTTGGGGTTTTGCATGAACAGTATTACGTCGTCCGCATATAAACATTTTATGTTGTGTGCCCTTGATTACGATTGGGTCTATGGATTGGGATTGTCTTATATATTGTGCTAAAGGCTCTAATGATAGATCGAATAGTCCGGGACTAAGAGGGCAACCCTGTCTAGATGAGCGTGATACCGGAAAGATTCCAGAGGTGATTATACCTGTTGTAATCATGGCCGATGGGTCTTTGTATAATACTTTAATCATATCAATGAAACCTTTTCCTAACCCCATCCTTTCTAATACTGCCCATAGATACGACCATTCCAACCTGTCAAAAGCTTTCATTGCATCCAGGGACAGCATCGCCTTAGGTGTGGTGTCGTCCTTGTTAGCATCTAGTACGTGTAGTAATCGTCTTATGTTATCAGTGATCAAGCGGCCTCTTATGAAGCCAGTTTGGTCCGGATGAACTAAAGACGTCATATGCTTTTGTAGTCTGATGGCTAATACCTTAGAGTACAGTTTGATATCGGTTCCGAGGAGGCTTAATGGTCTATAACTACCGCACTCGGTGGGGTCTTTGTCTTTTTTAAGGAGGACTGTTATGAGTGCAATATTGTCGTTCTTATGGAAGTTCCCCTCCTTGACTGAGTATAAAATCATATTTAGTAATAAGGGTCCAATTATGTCCCAACAAGAGAGGTACATTTCTGGTGGGATACCGTCTCTTCCAGGAGCCTTACCACTTTGCATTTCGGATATGGCCTTCTTGAGTTCCTCTAGTGTGATCGGTGTTTCTAACTGTTTAGTGTCATCCTCTGAAAGTTTAGGGAGGTTAATTTGATTGAGATATGTGTCCATTTTGTTTTGATCGAAGGTCATTTCTGATTTATACAAGTTGGAGTAGAATTCTTTGAATGTCGCGTTTATTTCTTTGGGGTCTGTAACAAGTCCTTGTTGTGCTTTAATGGTGGTTATATCTGCAAATTTTGCATTAACTCTTAATCGCATAGCTAATAGGTGACTTAGTTTGGAACCTTGAGAGTACTGCTGTTGTCTTGCGCTGCGTATTTGTATTTCAGATTGTTGTCTGTATATGGCGTTAATCTCTTTTTTTAGTACATTAACTTGATTTTCCAGTCGAACCGAGTTGTTGCATTGTAAAGAATTAAATAACGTTGAATAAAGCCTTTCCAGTTCAGCCAGTTTTGAGCATTGATTCTTGCGTATTTTGGAGGAAAAGCTATCAGTGAAATCCTTGATCATTCCCTTTACCGACATCCATAATATTCTAGGGTCCTGCACCGAGTTTGCGTTCCTCCGTAGGAATACTGTAAGAGCTTCTTTGATTTGTGTAATGAATTCCTTGTTATTAAGCAGCATCGAGTTAAATCGCCATCTTGGGGCTCGGGATGATAGTATACCAAATGTTCCTTTTAGGAGTAAATAACAGTGATCTGATAATGCATTGGGTATCATTTCCACATCATAGTTATCAAATAGTCTCGGGGATAGGGATGGGTACCTTTCACATTTGAACCGATACCGGTACCGGTACCTGTGAATCGATACCGGTACCCAACGGTACCTTTTTTCGGTACTTTAGTCTCAAGAAATTTAATTTACCTACCTCAGTTGTAAAAAAAAATCCAAACTTCAAATAACTACAATTTCGACAGTTTTCGGCTTGTCATTGCTCCAACTGCTTTGTTGTTGAATCAAGTCAAATCCTAGGTAAGCATATATTGTGCGTGTGAACGTTGAAAAAAAAAGTTAAAAAAATAAATTAACAAAATTTTTTTTTTTTTTTTTTTTTTTTTTTTTTTTCTGTTTCTCACTTGATTCGATACTCGGTAGTACCGACGTGTCTCGGTTCGGTACCTCAAAAGTACCGAATTCGGTACCCATCCCTACTCGGGGATGCAAAAACATAATCTATTCTGGATAATGTGTTATGTCTCGCAGATCGACGAGTACTTCCGGGTCGTGGGGTTGAGTGATCGCCATAAGTCATTTACACCTGTAATCTTCGACCAATCCTTTAAAGCATTAGATGAATTTTTTTGTTCGTTGGAAAAGGAGGGGTAAGATTTGTCCATCCTTGGATTCCAAATGGCATTAAAATCCGCACCAATTATAAATGAGTATTCGGGAAGGTCTAACATTGCTCTGGTAAGTGTAGTGAAGAAACTAACTTCGTACAAATTTGGGGCGTATACCGCTACCAATGCTATTTTCCTGTTCTTGTGTACAATCTTAGCTATAGATATCCGACCATCTGCATCAGACCATACTCCCTTCAATTCAATATTCAACTTCCGTCTAACGCAGACCTGGGCATTGTACGGCCCGCGGGATGATTCTGACCGGCCCGCGAAAGATTACATGATAATAAAAAAATATAAAAAAAAAAAAAAATTTAATATTTTTTTTTTTTTTACTTTTTTCTTTTCATGTCAACGTTCACACGCACAATATACGCTTACATAGGATTTGTCTTGATTCAACAACAAAGCAGTCGGGGCAAGCCGAAAACGGTCGAAAGTGTGGTTATTTGAAGTTTGAATTTTTTTTTTCACAACTGAGGTAGGTAGATTACATTTATAGAGACTAAAGTACAGAAAAAAGGTACCGTTGGGTACCGGTATCGATTCACAGGTACCGGTACCGTATCGGTTCAAATGTGAACGGTACCCATCCCTACTGAACACACAACTGCAGGGCAAGGGCATTTTTGCTCATGAAATGCATAGCCATGTGAAAGCCTTCATGACAAAGTTGCAATTAATTTCAAGGCAACTAGGCAGCAACAATCTCAAACACATGAAAACCCTGAAAGAAGTCAAACCATCAGCTGATCACCGGCACAGGTACTCATCCATGTTGGGAGCACTGCATGATGAATTTTCAAGGCGTTTTCAAGATTTCAAAAAGGTTGAGGATGAAATGCAGCTGGTTTCCTCTCCCTTTACCTGCAGTGTTGATAGTTGTTCAGCTTGAACTCATTGACCTGCAGTCTGATTCACTACTGAAAGAGCACTTTAAGTCAGCATCACTGCTAGAGTTCTACTCTGCTCTCAAGGAGGAGAACTTTCCAAACAGAGGAGACATGCTCAGAAGATGTTGGTTCTCTTTGGATCCACCTACATATGTGAACAGACATTCTCAGTCATGACGTTTACCAAGTCCAGGTACAGATCCTCTCTCACTGATGAACATCTGGCAGCTGTGTTTCGCATCTCCACCTCAGACATGCAACCTGACTTTGATGGACTTGTTAAAGCTCAACAGAGACTGGATTTCTCACACTGAATGAAAAAAAAGAACTGAAAAACACTAAAATGTGGAAATATAACAAGTGTAATGGGACACTTGTTTTTTTTTTTTTTTTTTTTTGCACAGTTCTGAAAACATAAAATGTTTAATATAGGCATGTAAAGTAAAAAAGGCTACAAAACTGGGACACTTTTCTTTACACAGTTCAGTGACATGTCTTGTTTATTTTTGCTATAAGATGATGTGATGTCTTTAGAAAGCTAAGAAAATCCTTGTTTCAATAGTATATGAAACTCAAAATGCCCTTTGTTATTAATGTTTCACATTTTGTTTATCATTTTGGAAATAAATTCTATTTGAATAAATTATATTTTTGAAAGCTAACCTCACCTTTTAATTGCCAAATAATAACATACACTCTTACCAGGGGTCAAAACAATGCCATTTACTGCTTTTTATATAGAAATAAAATGTATATTATGCATAATTGAGTTTGGAATTTTGGCCCGGCCCTCCAACATATTTTCAGTTGCTCATTCGGCCCCCTGGGAAAAATAATTGCCCACCCCTGGTCTAACAACTATGGCAACTCCACGAGTTCTCGTTCCAAAGGAAGAGTGACTAATGTTTTTTTTTTTTTTATCCACTTTTTCTCCCATTTTTCTATATTTTTCTCCCATCCCAATTTCGTATCATCCAATTCAACCCTCCCCTGTCACGAACGCTGTTTCTTGCCTCCCACAAGCTGGCTGCAATGTGGACTAAGTCATACATAGCACAAGTCCCCTCCGGTACTTGAGGTAACAGCAGTCGCATCTTTTCACCTGCGCAGCTCGATCTCTCGGTGGCGAGGAGTAACGGGTGGGAGGCTCACGCTGCCCCCGACACTTCCTGATTCTACTGCGCAGGCGCACCAACCGACCTGTAGGAGTCGTTGTCCACAACGCCCGATCCCCACCCATCAGTTTCCCACCCCCTAATACGGCCAATGTGTATTAGTATGAACGACCAGCTAAACTGAAAGCAATGTGGAGCGCTGGGCTCGAACAGGCGAGCCCAGCGTCTCCGCATTCGTGGCGAGTGCCTTGCCCACTACGCCACGTAGCCGCCCGAAGAGTGACTAATGTTATGATATGTGTTGTCCGCTAACGTATCTATGTCTTTCTCTAAAATGTGCGTTTCGCTTAGCAGAGCCACGTCAACCTGTTCTTTTTTCATCAGTGTGAGCACGCTTTTGCGTTTGTGTTGATTATTTATTCCCCCAGTGTTCCAGATCATTATATTCAAACTAGCCATAGTCTATACATGTTGTTGTGTAGTTGTTGGTAATGCTTCTGGAGTGCGAAGCTACAATAGATATACATCCAACTATTGAGGTCCCGTTGAGAGCCGAGCTTAAAAACATACATATATACAAATAATAATCCCCTAATTCCCCCTCCCTCCAGGAGTCGTACAGGACTGTGTTCCATAGACGCATCCTACGCGTATGACTCCCTCCCTTAAGCCACCGGGTTGCCCAAAATGAGTTTACTAACCCTAATCTTCCTATGCTAATTGCCATAGGATCTACAACTTTCATTCTAATTCAATAGAATGTCACTTTTGGTCTTGCGCCTTCCCATTAATGTAATAACAATAGTGTGAAAAATGAAAAATATACCTTCATTGATATATTCATTTGAACCTTCTACTAACTTATGTTGGAATCATCAGAAAAAAAGAAAAGAGTGGAGAAAAATACTAACACCATAAAAAAGTGAGAATTAAAGTAAAACTCAACAGAGAAAAAAAAAGTAAAAAAAAAAAAATGATTTTTAGAGCTAAATTATGCAAATCCCTAAAGCAGTGGAGTAATTGTTTAAAATATTAGAATAACCTTGTCATGCTTATACCTTTAGATGTGGCTGATGTTTTTTATTGAGCTTCCGTCACTGGATCATATGCATATAAATACCGGATGTTAAAGTTACAGGCCTTCTTTGTATGAGTGCAGTATATTCTAGAAGGTTGTGGAATACCCTTGTAAATTCGTAAACACTGCTGTTATGTTCCAGAATGATCTTCCTACCCAGGAGTTATGACCTACTAGTGTTTTCCAGCATATTCCATTGTGCCCCGAGTAGTCGAGAGAAGAGTCCAGAATATTCCAGAGTGTTCCCAATGTCAATATTGGATTATTGCCTCCTCAGAGACCAGAAGTCTATAAATATAATGCCTATCGATCCGTATTAAACACTTTGTGCCTCAGTGTTGCCAACATGCATATCAGCTGTTGCTTTTTGTTTGTTGTGATAAAGTCATTCTAATAAAAATAATAAAATACAAAGAGTAAGAAAATTGAGAAAAAGAGAGAGTTGATTAGGCTTATCTTCTGATTCGAGCCTATGTTGCGACCGGCCCCGGGGAACCAGCTTCATGTTTCTTCATGTATTCATCTGCGTCTTTAGGCGAGTGTAATCTGAGCCTATTACCATTTTTCCCCAAGATTGATAGGAGGGCCGGGTACCGAAGGCTTGGCTTAAGATTTCTCTTGTATAATCTCTGCAGCACATCTTTGTAGGGGACACGTAGAGCGATGGCCTCCTTGCATAGATCCTCGTAGAAAAACACTGGTTTGTCACCATATTTCAGTTTCCCCCATTGATTGCGTGCCCCTCTGATGATCGCATCTCTTATTTCTGTCTTGCGCAGAGTAGCAATGATAACCCTCGGCCCGTTGCCTTTTTGGTCTCGTGTACCGACTCTGTAACATTGGTCCACTAACGGCGCTGTGGGTAGGATATGTGTACCTAGAATTCCTGCTAACAGTTGGAAATAAGTCGTCTGTGCAATTGACTGATTCATCCAATCCCACAATACAGATATTATTTCTACGGTAGTAGTGTTCGATCTCTAGCCGCCTCTCCATTGCTTCCTTTTCGATGTCTTGTATTTTCTTCAGAAGCGCTTTTTCCACCTGTTTTATCTCCTCCGCTACCTCTGTGAATCCATCGTTAACAGTCTTCTCGTTCTCTTGTACTTTCAATGTAATTCCTAGCACTGTGTTCTCCACTGCAGTGATTCGCCCGGCCTGTTCCGCGGCCGCTTTTTTAACCTCTTCGAATTTAGCATCGATGTGTACTTTGAATTCGTCTATGTGTAATTTGAAAGCGTCCATCTGATCCTTTATCAGGCTAGTCAGAGACCTGAAGTCGTGTTGTGTAACTTCCCTGCTTGTATCAGTTGAGGTTGTAGGAGCATTGGGGTACACGGTGGATTTAACGGAAATTTTCTTCTCAAATTCTACTGCTTTCTCTCTCACAGTGATTGTCCCCGTCGTTACCGTTATATCGTCGTCTGCTGTCACCCTCTCGGGGCTAGTCGTCGTCGGTACAGGTATGTTATCCGCTACTGTCTCCCCGACGGGGCTAGTCAACAACGGTACTGTTGTACTGGCGGCTGCTGTATCATGAGAGCGTGTCATGACTTGCGCCGTTGTACTGTCTATTCCGAGTCTCTTTCCACTCTTTTTCTTGTCCTTAGGTTCCATGTTGTATCTTTGTTTATTTTGATATAGTTAGTAGAAGGTCTTATTTAATATATACGATGTGGTTTAATTTCATTAGTGTTGTTCAAATAAGGTTTTTAAACTAAATTAACGTTGACGGGAGCGGAGCTGTAACCAAACGCGCCTGCTACATATTGCTGTCAAACCGGACTGTCCAAACATCGCACTTTTATTTTGAAAACCCCAGAAAGGAAGTCATTATATATGCTTTACCTGTTCTGCGTTAGCTCCGGTTATCTCCGAGCGTCCAGTAGTTAGTAGTATATTATCAATACCAGCCATTGGATTACTGTTTTCTAAATTGGGGAGGCTTTTAATCGTCAAGGTAAGAGGATTTTAAGTCATGGTATCCATAAACTTCAATCGGTTCGGATCCTTTGAAGGAATGAGAATATCAACAAACCTGTAGGGAACGTGAAGTGGATTCCCAAGCTGTCTCGGTTCTGCTCTGCCAGAACCGGGTTGGGTTAGTACTCTGCGTTGTGATTCAATACCTTAAAGCTCTGGGAATCACTTCTGTTCAAACTGAGCGGTGCAGGCAGAAGGAATTTAGGAGGAAAAAGGTTATATAGCAGTTGTTTAATCAAAGTTTAAGAGTGTATACAAATTACAATAAGAAAATGCTATAGTTGTGATCACAAACACTATGCCGTAAGTGATACAACCAGACTAATATTACAGTATAAAGAATGATAGTTGATAAGTTGTTGATGGTCTTTGTTTGTCTGGCTGACAAAACAAAGCAGTCTGTTTTCCCTCCAAAAAGTTCCTTTGTCCTCGTTGCCTGCTGCCTTGGTTGAGATGGGTGAGATGGTAGGTGAGGTCTTGTCCTGTCGGTTGGTTGTTTCAGAGTCCCTCTCCTCCATCCCCCTGGGATCTTATAGCCAAGGCCCAGTGTCTCGGAGTTGATGACATCATCACATTATTTGCCCCAATCACAAGCCTGCTAAGCTGGTATTTGAAAAATAGGGGTTTGGCTTAATAGCCCAACCCCCTTCACATAACTGCAATGGGAGGCTGTCCTTACAGTCAACAATATATACTGTCCTTAAACATTGCATCATTTTCATTTCCATTTATCTATATTTGAATTACAATTGCCCACATAAACACAGATATATTTCTTTATCACTAAGTCTGTTGACTTTCAGAAAATATCTAACAAATCTAATCATTTAGCTTAATAGAATACAAATCAATACCATAACAATCAATTAATCATATTGAACATAAATGAAAACAGAACAGGCACATTAACTAATTACCTAATTTAAGTATGACCAAACCTAATTATATTTTACTTGTTTGGAGCTTAAATTAAGGATTCCAATAGTGATCTTCTCTGTGTGTGTGTGTGTGGATGTGTATGTGAAAATGTGTGTGTGTGAGTGTGTGTGTGTGTGTGTACCTGTGTGTGTGTGAATGTGTATGTGTGTGTGTGTGACTATGTGTGTGTGTGTGTGTGTGTGTGTGAGTCTATGTGTGTGTGTGTGTGTGTGTGTGTGTCTGTGTGTGTGTGTGTGGATGTGTATGTGAAAATGTGTGTGTGTGAGTGTGTGTGTGTGTGTGTGACTATGTGTGTGTGTGTGTGTCTGAATGTGTGTGTGTGTGTGTGTCTATGTGTGTGTGTCATCAGACCTTTGATGGTCACATGTAGCCATCAATATGTGACCTAATCATTGGTTTTGGCAGACCAGTTGGCTCTTTGATGTCTCCTAAAAGGAGACATGTTTCTCTAGAATTTCCTGCCCTTTGTTCTCACACACCCCCTAAAGGGAAGTAAGTATTACCTCAGCTGCCACTATATGCAAATGCCCTCCTGGGGTGAACACAAGGTCTTGGTGACACAATTTGATTGTTGTTCCACTTTGACTGTTTCTACAATGGCAATCAGTCTATGTAAACACACACACAATCTATGAATTATTGTTTTGAGGGCCAAGTATTTCTACACATTAGTTAATCATGAGATCTATGGTTTGGGAATTTACCACAAACGTCACGCTACTGTCCTGCCTCACTTCCAGTGATGAAGCTAAGCTATGCTAACGGAGCGACTGTTCCCAAAGCTAAATGCACGCACAGAGACAAAAAAGGTATGTATCTTCTTGTCTAACTCCAGGGAAGATGTTAAATAAGCTAATTTCCCAAAATGTTGGAGTTTTCCTTTAGTTCATGTCGGTCAACGTTCATTCTGCTGGCTGCCCTTTGCATGGCTAGCATGACGTTACTTATTGCAGCTCGGGACCTGTATTGTGCGTTGCATCTCTTGAGTGTTATGACATCTTCCTGGCCTTGTTTTAAAAGAAGTGTCCCCTGATAGAATAGAGGGGAAATTAGCACGTCTGGGGAAACGGTGATGCACGTGACACCGGCTACTTTCATGTTATGCAGCATCGTATTGTCAGGCTGTTGATTGAGTAACTCTACATTTTGGTTGTTGTATGTCAGGATGTTAGATTTAATTGAAGCTTATACATTGCTCTGTGTGTGTGAGATCAGAAACACCAGAAGGAGGTGAGCCAGCTACAGGAGCTGCTACGGGAGAGGAGCAAGGAGAACCGGAGACTCAGGACCAGCTTTGATACCATCAAGGAGCTCAATGACGGCATGAGGAGACAGGCAAGGAACATGCACACACGCACACACGCACGCACACACACACACACACACACACACACACACACACACACACACACACACACACACACACACACACACAGTGCAACGAGTGCAACCACATAACCAACTCTGCAACACCAGCAGGTGTGAGAGTATGTGTGCTGCTCTTACAGTTCTCACTGAACCAAATTTGAACTGGGATTGTGTCTGATGGAGTAGGGCTGGGCGATATAACGATAACGATAATTAACGCGATATATTTGAATAATCGATAATATCAAAAAAAATATCAATAAAACATTTATTTTTTATTTTTTTTGTTAAACCCAGAGACAGTGGACATACTTGTCTTTCTTGCCTGCAACTTAAAGTAATGGCTTTGCTTGTCCAAATGACAATACTGACCAAATTGAGATTTATTTTTCTCTTGTCCATTTATTTTGTTTGCTTTCTAATGTAAAATACAGTTTGAAACCGTCTGTACACAGTAGGCTATGTGTGCTAGCAGAGCTAGTCTCCAGTCACGAGTCACGGTGCACATGTGCGGTGGTTTGTCCACCAAAAAAGCGCCAAAAGATAGAAAATAAACTAGCAGAGCCAGAACTGTTCAACTCCCCTGGAGCCACAGCCAGCAGAGAAGCCTGTTTACTTTCGCTTTCAAACCAGCTGCAGCCTGAGAACTGGAGTGTGTGAGGGGATGTACTGTAACACTGAAGATGGCAGCAACGACAAAGAATTGCTGCAAAATAAACATACATCTGTTGTTTAAATGTTCTTTTTTTTATGCTTATTTTTTTAATACTTACCGTAATTCCTCTAATATTAACCCCGGCTTGTATTTGTTTCAACTGTAGCGGGTACCAGGCTTGTATTAGGAGGAGGCCTGTATAAGAGGGAGGCCTATATTTCAAATTTTCAAACGGATCATACTGGGTACTGGGTTCATTTATTGAAACCAAGTACTGTATGAAATAGTAAACAGTGCAATTACAGGTGGTCACTGGTCATTTCAACGTTTTCAAAGTGAAATCAAGTAACTAGCTCAGTATGCAGCTCAGTATATTAGTAACCCGGCTTGTATTAGGAGGCCGGCTTATAATTGCTTAGCTCAAGAGCGCACCCGGCCATTAATAGAGACCCGGCTTGTATTTGAGACCCGGTTACTATTAGAGGAATTACGGTATATACTTATAATACTTATAATTATCGATATCGTGTGATATGATATTGTTATCGATATCGTTATCGCGATATCATTTTTGGCCATATCGCTCCCAGCCCTATGATGGAGATAATAATCCATCACTTTTTGAGATGCAACGTTTTCATAGAAGCGTTCACACTCCTACGCAGAGAGTTGAATGGCGTTCCACTGTCTAACGTCTCTGCCCAAAGAGGAAGTAAACGAACCGCTGTTACTTATACTCATAATATTTGCCCTAAATATCTTAACCACATAATGTGCACCGGGACATATACGTGCTCACTAGCACTTGCACACAAGTCACGGCACTTGCGAGCGTCTCTAGCGGCTCTGGGCTGCATTTCCCCCCCCCGAAAGATCTATTTATTGCCGTTCGAACGCCACCTCACTCGACCAAATCCATGCCTCGTTTCTCTAGTTACTTGACGATATGTCAGGTGATCGTATTTTTACACGCCGCGCGTCAGATGACCACCCCGGACAGTGTTGTAGCCAACCAGTGTAGGTTTCCAACGATACCCCACGTGGGGGTATCGAGCGAAAACCAGAAGTGAATCAGACTTCAGAACAAACTGCGGTGGATGAGGAAATGGATTTTGGAGAGCTTTTTTTGTTGTTGCCGGTTTTACTTTATTCCCCCTCTATCTTTTTGCCTACTTTGCCCATAAGAACCAAAAAGTTAAATAATTGAATTTGTGTGCAGCCTTGTTTATTCACTGTGTCCATGGAAACGACAATCAACACACCGCTAAAGGTATGGCTTCCTTACACAGAAGGATTTGTGATACTATGTATACATGTAATTCAAAGTTATTACAGCTTTTTTTTTCAAACTGATCGCGTGCAGGCTGTGTGACGTACAGGCTGTGTAACGTGCAGGCTGTGTGACGTGCAGGAGTAGAGGCAGCTGTGTGACGTATAGGCTGTGTGACCTGCAGGCTGTGTGACGTACAGGCTGTGTGACGTGCAGGCTGTGTGACGTACATGCTGTGTGACGTACAGTACAGGCTGTGTGACGTACAGGCTGTGTGACGTACAGTGCAGGCTGTGTGACGTACAGGCTGTGTGACGTACATGCTGTGTGACGTGCAGGCTGTGTGACGTACAGGCTGTGTGACGTGCAGGCTGTGTGACGTACAGGCTGTGTGACGTACAGGCTGTGTGACGTGCAGGCTGTGTGACGTACAGGCTGTGTGACCTGCAGGCTGTGTGACGTACAGGCTGTGTGACGTGCAGGCTGTGTGACGTACAGTACAGGCTGTGTGACCTGCAGGCTGTGTGACGTGCAGGCTGTGTGACGTGCAGGCTGTGTGACGTACAGTACAGGCTGTGTGACGTACAGTCAGGGGAGGAAATTAGGCCACTTTACTCGCCAATTGCGAGTATTTTTTACGTTTGGCGAGTAATTCATGAAGAGCACTCGCCAGTCTGGCGAGTACTAGTAATTACAAAACAAAACAAAAAAATCATTCTGCAATCTGCTAATTCGCTCACTGGCACAAGCCGAACTCTGACTCCCCCCTTGATTCCTCCCAATCCGACCATAACCAATGAACATCATCGTTGTACAGATGCGCTCTAAGCTCCTCCAATGAACACTCATTTTCTAGAAGATGCCGCCCATCTAGGGGAAGTGGACAGATCACTGCGCGCGGACCTACAGACTCCTGCCACCGGCAGCCGGCTTGACAACGTAGACAAACTTAAACAAAAACACATCAGTGGATGAAAATAATTGCATGTAGAGTCGTCGCTTTCGTATATCAGTGCGGTCTGACATGGGGGCGAACAACAGCATGCGACGCGTCTCCTTCGAGTCGGATGAGAATGACAAGTCAACCAGCATTAGCCGGCTAGCTACCTAGCATGTAACAAGCTACCATAACGCGCATTCAACATAGTGGACGACTATACTGAGCGGCTTTGCTTAAATGCAGCCGAGTGACATTTTATTATTACCGGGTTTCCCCCCATATCACCACTCGCCCATATGCCCTTCACAACGGTGATGTTGTCATACTTGGCATTCAGAATACACCTGCTGAACCCCTAGCGTTGTCGATTCGGTTCCAATGTATTGTCATCTTACAGCACAAGTACAGTACAACCAGAATACATTTGGCATACAACCAGAGTGCAAATGTAACAAGTCAAGTTCAAGTTGTTTTATTTAGCTATTACATTACAGTGAAATGCTTGGTTCTTTCACTGCCCAACTCAGTCCAACCTAAACCAGCCCAACCCAGTATTGATTGATTGAAAACTTTATTAACAGATTGCAGAATGGGTACAATACAGTACAGCTCAATACACACAATTGTTAAGGGGATGCAGACCAGAGAAGGACTTTCGTCTTGTTTACATCAGGGTCCCCCATTTCAGTCCTGTTTGCTTAATGCCTTGTCCACTTCCTCCACACTCCAATATGCCCTTCAACCCTGCTCCTGTCAAACCTGCTCTTTCCATTCCCTCCATCATGTCCCCCCTTTCTGATGAATATTTCCTGCACTTAAGAGTCAGACACACATTCCTAGTAGTTGAGCTGTGATGAATGAATGAATGAAAACTTTATTTAACAGATTGCAGAATGGGTACAGTACAGTATGGCTCAATACATGCAATTGTTAAGGGGATGCAGACCAGAGAAAGACTTTCGTCTTGTTTACATCAGGGTCCCCCATTTTCAATTCATCATTCAGTATAACCTAGACCAGCCCAACCCAGCATCTTTCACTGCCCAGTTCAGCCCAACCCAGTCCAGAATAGTTCCCTCTTTCATGTTAATATGTGATTTAATGATGTAATATTTTGAAGAGTAGAGACAGTGTGATTAATTTACTATGATTGAAAATCAATTTAGACGAAGACGTACAAAGAAGTAATTATCACAATTAGCGATTTTTTTTGTCTGGTAAAAAATCTGTTTGGCTGGTAAAAAAAATCAGATACTCGCCAGTTGGCTGGTAAGCCAAAAAGTTAGTTTCCTCCCCTGCGTACAGTACAGGCTGTGTGACGTGCAGGCTGTGTGACGTGCAGGCTGTGTGACGTGCAGGCTGTGTGACGTGCAGGCTGTGTGACGTGCAGGCTCTGTGAGAAGCTTTGAAGGGGATGATGAGGTCACTGGAGGAAGGCTTTAAGTTTCACTTTTCCTTCGTAAAATGTTTAAAGCTGCAGTAGGAAACTTCTAAGAAATTAGCAAGAATGATTTTACCTTCCCAGCAGAAATACCTATGCATTAGGGCTGAGTATCGCCACTGATTTCCCGAATCTATTCGATTCACAAGGTCCCGAGATCGATTCGATTTCCGATTTAAATTAGATTCAATGCTATAAAATGTAAATGGTTCAAGGAACCCTCTAACACAGGGATGTCAGACTCGTATCAGGCAGTGAGAACTCATGAATATTAAAATCACATTTGAGTCAACACATGGATACTGTATTTAGACTATATTTGAAATCATTCAGGCCTACAGATCAATGAGAAATTGCATGTGGCACAAAACACAACACACAATGTACAATTACATAAAGCAGACAAGTTCTGCAATAGAAGTCGAACAGAAAGCATGTTCCTATCCATGAAAATATCCAAAATTTCAAGTAGAAGAGAGAAGTGCCACAAAATAGATCAAAGTGCCATAGAAAACATGTTTCTTATTCATACATATAACAATAACTAGGCTACATAGTGTATTTCAATATCTGTTTTATTGATTAATGATTATTTGAAAGAATGCAGGTTATAGCTATAAAACACCTAATGTCTGTCCCATTGTACCAATCAATGGGATATATTGCATGTTGGCTATAACCTGCATTCTTTCAAATGTATAATTAATCAATAAAACAGATATTTAACCAATAAGAAATACAAATGTCACAGAAGGCATTTAATAATTATTCTTTTCATTCATTCAATCATTTCACAATAATTGCATATTGTGTTTGAATATCTGAGTAATTAAGTAATTATACATGTGTCCAAAATAGCTGGTTCAGATATGGTTAATCCAGCTGCCCTGTGATCAGATTAATCCAGTGCGCTATATTATCCCTAGAAAAAGTGAGTGGGTCATTCTACCAATGGACTTAGTGGTCTGCAATGTAAGTGCAATTGAGTGTGGAAAAGGAACAGGCTAGTTACATTGTCACTTGCTGGTCGACACCTGACACTTTTTGGCTTTTACCAGCCTGTCGACAATTTTTATTATGTCGTTTAGATGTCCGGGTGTCAGACGATTGTGCAGTTTGGACTTGTTAATGTTCATCACAGAGAAAGCCTGTTTGCATAGATATATTGTCCCAAACATACAAATTATCTGTGATGCAAAGGATGTGTAATTTGGTGTCAGGCATTGATGGAGGGATTCCAACCCAACGGATGCAAATTTATCCTTCAGCGGAATCAGCGGTGCCGCTACACTGCAGTTCAATCCGCTCCATTTTGGAGTTCCTCTGGCACGTCTGATGCGTTGGTGGTGAACGGAGAGCGAAAAAGTGCAAAGTCCTTCTCCAGTTGGGTGAAGACAGTGAATCAATTGTCAAACTCGCGTGTATAAGCCTGAGCAGCATGTTCTTGTATATGTCCATACTCTCGTGATTGACAGGTAGAGATTTTAGACAGGGGGAGTTGACTGCGTTGTGCTGGTATAGCTGCGTCTCCCACAGAGCCAATTTCATTTGAAAAGCACGAACGCTATCATAGTACTCTGTGACGAGTTTGTTGCGGCCCTGCATGCTAACATTCAACACATTTAAATGTTCTGTAATGTCCACTAAAAAGGCAAGATCCCTAAGCCAGTGTGGATCATCCAACTCGGTCAGTGGCTTTCCTTTCTGCTCCATGAATTGAGCAATCTCCATTCTCCGTGCGTAATTTGAGCACTCCGTAATAGTGTTTGAGCACAGTGCTCCTCGGCTCAACCAACGGACCTCAGTGTGGTAGGGCAGGCCGTGGCTAATATTGCGTTCTGATAAAAATGCGTCAAATTGCTAATGGTTACGTCCTTTGGCTCTAATAAAATGTACAGTCTGGATAACAACACGCATTACATTGTCCATTTTCCGGCGCTTGCTGCATAACCCTATGTCAGCGAAGCGCAGCATTCGCGTGAATATTAAAAATGTTTAATCCTGCTTTCCAAAAACGCCGGATGAAACCTGCTGGCGGGCCGGATGCGGTATCTCTGACATCCCTGCTCTAACATGTTGCATTGTTACATTAAGAATTGACTCTCAAGCTGTTACATGAATGGCATTTTGTATTGGAACATTGGCTTTTGCATATGTCATGTCTGGGTGATGCCTCAGTAAGTGGTTTCGTAGATTTGTTGTATTTCCACAATCATTATCTATGTTTGTCACTATAGCCAATGGAAATGCTAGAAATGGTCACGTGGGCTGGGAGAACCAATGGAAAATGCCTATCCCGAGGCCAAACTTAATTGCCGACCCCTGGTCTACACCCTCCCCAGACCGACAGTGGGGCAATGTGCGCAATGACCAGAAAGGGAATTGGCATAACGACTAAATTAGGGGATCTTTTCTTTTAAGATCGATCTTGGGATTTTATGAATCGATAATCGCTAATTCAAATGAAGATCAATTCAGAATCGGGAAATCGATTTTTTTTAACCCAGCCCTACTATGCATCACCTTTCAAGCCTATGCACGTGCAGCAATGGTTATCCACAGACTCCCAGAGGCACCAGCAGATTTAAGCTGAATTTCCGACGTGACCCAGGGAATACCACTTGGCAGGCCCAAAACATCTGATTGGTTATTGATGCAGGGAGCTGATTGGCCAATTCAGATGTGCCTCTGGAAAACCTTTGTTATGCGTGTATGGGTTTGAAAAGTGATGCTGAGCTTGCTCTATTTTTCTGCTGGGCAGAAGTTGCCTACTACTGCTTTAAGTAATGCCACTGATGTTGCCCTGGATAAGTGCCACGTGGGCATGTAACTATATGGTACTGAGGAGTTGACTGAGTGCGCAGATCACTTTGTGACTAATATAATAAGCTTTGGCTCAATCTCTCACCAAGCACAGATGATGTACATCGTGATCATGACCACAGGAGGGCGCTGCAACACTGTTCAATCTAAACAGACCCAGAACAGTTGAGTAACACACCAACAAGCCTTGATTGATTGATTGATTGATTGATTGAAAAGTTTATTAACAGATTGCAGAATGGGTACAGTACAGTACAGCTCAATACATACAATTGTTAAGAGGATGCAGACCTGAGAAAGACTTTCGTCTTGTTTCCATCAGGGTCCCCCATTTTCAATTCATCATATGACACACATGACATACAGATAGACAGTACTGCTACATCTATACATTTATGACATACCAGATTTTCAAATACAGTACTGTTTGTGATACTAAAAAAATCCAGAAGAAGAGTATATACATTTGACATAGAAACTGTGCATTGGGGGAGGTTGGGTAGGTGGGGTGGGGCTGTACATTGGAGGTGGGGGGGGGGGGGGGGGGGGGGGTGTTGGGTAGGGGGGGGGGACACTGTACATTGGAATACTGACATACATTTGACATGGAAACTGTACATTGGAGGAGGTTGGGTAGGTGGGGTGGGGTTGGGTGGGGCTGTACATTGGAATACTGACAAAGCCATGCTTGGTCTTTATTGTACAACTGGGTTAGGACATTTGTAGGGGCCAGTTTTGAATTGCAGTCTCCCGTAGGTGTTCTTTGAGAGTGTTTTTGAAGGTGGGTAGTGATTTACATTCCTTTACAGCTTTGGTGATGTCTTTGCATTCTGAGTTCTGAGACGACTGTCAGCTATGGATTTGCACAGTCTTTTAATGATGCTGTTGTCCCATGAAGAAAATTCCCCAAAAAGTCTATATAGCAGGAATTAAAGGGATATTTCACTTTAGTAGAACTTATCCAAATCCAGCAGTCTTAGTTCTGTCTAAGTGTATCTACAAGTAAGTGATGGAGTGGAGGTTGAATTAAAGGGTTTATTAAACTTTGAGTTATTATTGTGACACAATGGGGGGGGGGGGGGGGTGTCAGTGGCTCAGCAGGTAGAGTGGTTGTCTGGTAATCGGAAGGCTCCTGGTTTTGATTCCAGCTCCTCCCGGCAGCGTGTCAAAGTGTCCTTCAAGATTCAAGAGGTTTATTGATCAAGAGACTTAACCCCTAACTGCTCCCGATGAGCAGGTTGCCACCTTGCATGGTGGTATTCACCATCATAAAATTGGTATTCTCCTTTGGTTCATTACAATTTACTCAAGCCTAGTAACGGACACAATATTTCTGACACTGGTGTAATGGTAATTTATTATGTTACATCATTTGTACAGCTTATTGGACATGTTTCATAGCTCTGTTATAAATACATATTTCTCTGTACAAAGCTTTAACTAGTATACAGCTCAGACACTAGGGCGACAGTCTACAGTGTTCTTAAAACAACGGCCAAGGCCCAGGACAGTTTGACTTAGATATGACATGTCCACATCTTGTTCTTTTTCTTGTGGTCCTTCATATCAGTCTTGTGTGAGACACGACAAACCCCCTAAACCCGTATTTTTTTTGTTTTATCATCTTTGTTTCCATTTGTCATTCCCAGCTGGTACTTAGTTGTAAGTCTGACCAGAGCTCTTTCTCACTTTTCTGGTCAGACGCTTGTGTACACTTGTCTCTGATTGTAAACTGAGGACTTTTTCCGTGATCACAGAAAATAAACCTATGTAAAATGTTTACAACTTGACTCATCTGAATTTCTACAGCTCACTGTCTCAACTCATTTAAAATATTCCACAACACTGGGAATACATTCCATGAGATCCATAGTGTCAAGTGCATTTACTGGGCAACAACCTCTTCAAATCACAGAACAGACTGCCTCGCAAAATGCTTTAAGTATACTTCATGAATAAAAAGGAGGGTAAACTTGAGTTTAGGTGGGTTTACCCTCCTCCGTTACTGCCCTGGATGAAGGGGTTAGTTAATAGTTCAGTTCATAGGCAGGTTGTCGAAGCATTGGGTATAGCTGATGAACACTGTCAAGTCTCATGAGATGTTTTTTTGGGGGGGGGGGGGGGGGGTAGACAATAGACATAAGAACAATTTCACATTATTGAAGTTATTTGAATGTTATGGTGCTGTAGACCTGTGGTGACACGCGTGAACACACAAACATTTCCACTGGAGTAAATGTGTTAGAGTTACTATAATGATATTTTCTCAAGTATACACACACAGCATTTATAACATGTTGGCTGTGTGTTTAGTCACCATTGTGGTGAGAATTAGGCATTCATTATAATTATATTATCTGAACAGGGTTCGCACAAGGTCCTTGAAGTGTTGTGCTCGATTAGCTGGAATTCCTTGAAAACAGCCCATTTTTAACAATGTGCTTAAAAAGTCCTTGAAATTCAAATCAACCATTCGCATTGAAAGTTTTGTTCATCCATGATAAAATTGTTCTGAATCAAGAAATAATTTTTTTGTAATGTAAAGTGTAACAAATTGGTTTTAAGCCATAAATATTGGATCGGATTATACATTTTTTATACAAAAAACTGCATTTAAACGTGAATTGTATCCCTTTAAATGCCCTTTTGAAATGAAAAATAGTGCTTGGGTGTGGAATAACAATAGAATGAGGGACAAATGGCCAGGGAGCTGAAGAGACCTCAGGCGTATGGGTGGACAGTCTAGGGGTGGACCAGGATGGAGCAGGAGACCTCAGGTGGACAGTCTAGGGGTGGACCAGGATGGAGCAGGAGACCTCAGGTGGACAGTCTAGGGGTGGACCAGGATGGAGCAGGAGACCTCAGGCCTGAGGGCAGGGCAGAGGCCAAACAGGTTTCCTCAGGTACAGGAGGAGCAGGAAGAGCCATGTTTTATGACCTCCTCTCAGGCCATAACCAGTCAGATGACCAGTGTGCCTATGGAGCAGTGTTGGTGGGCGTGCCACTGGTTGGCATCTCAACCATGGGGCCATTCTGGTTGGCCTTGGACCTTTATCGTTGTCCCAGTAACCATCGTAACCAGAAACTGCAGATTCCTCCTGAGCAACATCAGAAGGATCCGCTTCCTGGAAAAAAAGAAGCCACCCAACTCTGCTTCCAATCAACAGTCATCTCTCGCCTCGACCCAAGGGAAGACATCAATAGAACCACTGCTTGACTGCCTGGCAGAAATCAAGTGCTGGATGTCCGAAAACTCCCTGACATTGAACGAAGGGAAAACCGAGGTCATTGTTTTTAATAGTGCCCCCCCGCCCCCCCCTCATTGACGCACTTGGTCCCCTGGGCCCAAACCTCTCCACCTCTGTCAGGAACCTCGGGGTCATCTTCGCCAGTAATTTTAAATTCGATAGACTGGTCAGCGCCGTAGTGAAAAATAGCTTTTATCACCTTAGACTCCTGGCGAAGACAAAGGCATACCTCTCCCAAAGTAACCTAGAGACGGTGATACATGCCTTTGTCACCACCCGCCTCGACTACTGCAATGCTCTGTACACTGGCATTGACAAGTCCCTCCTCCGCCGCCTACAACTGGTGCAGAACGCAGCCGCGCGCCTCCTCACCAAAACAAGAAAATACGAACACATCAGCCCAGTTTTGGCCTCGCTCCACTGGCTGCCTATTAGCTTCAGGATCGATTTTAAATTAGCACTAAATGTTTTTAAATCATTAAATGGCACGGCTCCCTCCTATCTGTCCGAGCTCCTGCACCGCCACACCCCCCACCGATCCCTCAGATCAGCTGACCAGATGCTATTGGTGGTACCCAGAACCAGGCTCAAAACTAGGGGAGACAGAGCTTTCTCCACCGCAGCGCCTAGACTGTGGAACAGCCTCCCCCTCAGCGTACGGACTGCCCAAACCGTACAGGCTTTTAAATCACTCTTAAAAACCTACCTGTTCTCCTTGGCCTTCCCCCCTACTTAACTACCACTAGACCCCTGACCCTTCTATCCTCTTTGTTTTACTGTGTCCTACCAGTTTTTATTACTTTCATTGCTTTATTATGTTTTTAATCTTATATCTTGCACCATATTGTTTGTTTAGTTGCTTTCAGTGCTTTGCCATGTTTTTTTATTTCTTTCTTTTAATCTTATACCTTGCCTCACACTAATTTGTTTTTATCAACCTGCTTGTGAAGCACTTTGGTGTCAGCTGCCGCTGCCTGGAAATGTGCTATACAAATAAAACTGACTTGACTTGACTTGACTACTGTAATGCACTGCTTGCTGGTCTACCGACCACTGCCACCAAACCTCTTCAACTCATTCAGAACTCAGCCGCCCGCCTGATCTCCAACCTACCAACGTCCGCTTCAAGGCCCTCAATCTTTCATATCACGCGGCGAAGGGAGTGGCTGCCGCCTATACCTCCGGTCAATGTCTCTAACTATACACCCTCAAGACCCCTCCGCTCTACATCCTCTGGCCGCCTCAGACCCACTCCTATCCGAGCTCCGGGAGGGTCATCAAAGAGAAGAAAATAATAAACCACTAACCTTAATTACCGTCCTCTACTGTCATGCACTCTTCCTAATAACATACACTCGACACTGCAGCAAGTTTCTTTAATAGTTGTCATACAGAAGTACAGAATACTTTCATACAAAATGCTTCTTACTGTTACGCTCCAGAGACTGTGCTAGACAAGATAGTATCAAATAACATAGTATAGCATGTAATTTAGAAATAGAAAATGAGGTCACAGTGTTCAGTATAGACATATGTACAATGTTCGATGCAGAATAGACGTAACTGAGTTACCATATAATATCCAATACTATGCAGTGTACTAATCAGGGGTGTAAAGTACTTGAGTAATTGTACTTCGTTACAATACTTAAGTACTGTTTTGGGGGATTTGTACTTTACTCAAGTATTATTAGGTTTGTATACTTTGTACTTTTACTCCATTACATTTCAGAGAAGAAAAACATACTTTTTACTCCTTACATTTAAAATGCAGACCTACAAAGTACAAAGTACAAATCTCACAGGTCCAACCATTTTAATTCGTATATTTTAATTGTTTATCTGGCCGAACTAACGTTAACGTTATTAATCCTGCGACCGCAGGTAAACAGCCAATCAAATCCCCATCAATGGAAAATGAACCCGCCCATACCCATGCTGATTGGTCCTTGTGCAACACTAGAAAGCGGGGATCTTTGATTAAATACCTGCTATCAGAAGAATAGACAGTCAGATCCGCATTATTAATATTGTGATATTATTCAGGGTACTCCAGTATTCTGTCTTTAATATTGTGATATTATTCAGGGTACTCCAGTATTCTGCTTTTAATATTGTGATATTATTCAGGATAATCCAGTATGCTGTGGTTAATATTGTGATATTATTCAGGATACACCATTCTGTTTTTAATATTGTCATATTATTCAGGATACTACAGTATATCAAGTCTTTAATATTGTGGTATTATTCATGCTGTGATGTGAATGCCGTCCATGTTAGTTTACCTTCAATGGAGAAGTGCATTAAATAATTGTAATGCAAAAAAAGTGTCCTCTGTTCTTTAATTTCAGCATTGTCTATCGCAGAACACATTCCATTGTGGGCAGAGTGTATGCTTGGTTTCATTCCAGCCTTGCCTAAACACCAGCTGATGATTTCACTAATTGGCTCACCTCTTCAACTAACTCACGTGGTGCAATGTATAGTTAAAATGAAAACTTGGCCCACGATAGAATGAGTTTGAGACCCCTGGTCTATCCCTTTAAAAAAAAATGTACTTTTACTTTTTAGTACTTAAGTACATTTAAAAGTAGGACTTTTTGACTTTTACTCAAGTGTGTTTTTAGCCAGATACTTTGACTTTTACTTGAGTCAGATTTTGAGACAGTACCCATACTTTCACTTAAGTATAATTTCTGGGTACTTTTTACACCCCTGGTACTAATGTACAGTACTATATAGTGCAAAGCAGAAATGGGATGAGGTACAATTTAGGTACAATTTACAGTAAGGTGTACGAGTTGTAGTGCAATCCTTCATCAATAAATATAAAGTGTGGGGAGTGGGTGCTACAGTGTGTTTGTTTAAAGTGGGTGTGTGCTATAAAGTGTGTGGAGTGGGTGCTACAGACTGTGTTTGTTTAAAGTGAGTGTGTGCGTGTGGATGTGTGTGCTATGTGCGTTTGATGGTTGTTGTTGTGTAGTGTTCATTGTTCGTTTAGCAGCCTGATGGCCTGGGGATAGAAGCTTCTTCTGAGTCTTTCTGTGCTCGCCTTGAGACTCCGATATCGCTTGCCTGACCGCAGCAGTTCAAAGAGGCAGTTGTTCGGGTGACTGGAGTCTTTAATGATTCTCTTAGCCTTGCCCCTGCAACGCTTGTTGTAAATGTTCTGGAGGGTGGGGAGCCCCCCTCCAATTGTGCGTTCGGCTGAACGTGTCACTCTTTGTAGTCTGCTTCGGTCTTGTGCAGTGCTATTCCCAAACCAGGAGGTGATGTTGCCAGTCAGGATGCTCTCTATTGTACATGAGTAGAAGTTCTTAAGGATCTTCTGACTGACTTGGAACTTCCTTAGGCGCCTGAGGAAGTAGAGGCGTTGTCGTGTCTTCTTCACAACACTGTCAATGTGTGTGGTCCATGTCAAGTCCTCGGATATGTAGGCTCCGAGGTACTTAAAGCTGTTGACTCTCTCAACCGGTGCCCCGTCGATGCTGAGGGGGCTGTAGTCCTTGACCCCCGACCTCCTGAAGTCCACAATCATCTCCTTTGTTTTGCTGACGTTCAGGGAGAGGCTGTTTTCCTGGCACCATCCCGCCAGGACCTTGACCTCTTCCAGGTAGGCCCTCTCGTCGTTGGCAGAGATCAGGCCCACCACCACTGTGTCGTCAGCAAATTTGATGATTGTATTGCTACTCCGCTGAGCCACACAGTCGTGTGTGTACAGGGAGTAGAGGAGGGGACTCAGAACACAGCCCTGGGGGGCCCCTATGTTGAGGGTGATGGATGAGGAGGTGCAGTTGCCTGCTCTCACCACCTGGGGTCTGCCCGTCAGGAAGTCCAAGACCCACTGGCAGAGGTCATAGTTCAAGCCCAGGTCCCTGAGCTTGGCTATGAGTATGGAGGGGACTATGGTATTGAATGCCGAGCTGTAGTCGATGAATAGCATTCTCACATAGTTCCCCTGCCTCTTGTCCAGGTGTGATGCTGCTGTGTGCAGCACATGGGCTATGGCGTCCTCCGTGGACCTGTTGGGGCGGTATGCAAATTGCAGGGGGTCCATGTTGATGGGGAGGGAGGAGCAGATGTAGCCCTTTACTAGCTTCTCAAAGCACTTCATGGCTATGGAGGTGAGAGCTACAGGGCGGTAGTCGTTGAGGCAAGCAGGCTTGGATTTTTTGGGTACATGGATAATAGTGGACTTCTTCAGGCAGGTGGGGATGACAGCCTGTTCTAAGGACAGGTTAAATATGTCAGTGAATACCGGGGCCAGTTGGTCGGCACAGACTTTTAGGACGCGGCCGGGGATGCCGTCCGGACCTGCTGCCTTCCTGATATTCACTTTTTTAAAGGTCCGCCTCACCTCATGCTCTGTTACCCTGAACACTGAGTCTCCATCAGCAGTAGACCCCCCCCCCCCCATTGCCGTGGCTTGTGGGCTGGTGTTGTTATTACCAGCATCAAACCTCGCATAGAAGGTATTGAGGTCATTTGCTAAGGAGATGTCACTGTTCAGTTTGAGGGAGGCGCCTTTGTAGTCTGTCATCATTTTGAGCCCCTGCCACATAGCTCTAGAGCAGACCTGGGCATTGTACGGCCCGCGGGCCGGATCCGGCCCGCGGGATGATTCTGACCGGCCCGCGAAAGATTACATGATAATAAAAAAAAATAAAAAAAAAATAAAAAAAAATATATTTTTTTATTTTTAATTTTTTTTATTTTTATTTTTTTACTTTTTTTTTCATGTCAACGTTCACACGCACAGTATACGCTTAGGAGACATGCTCAGAAGATGTTGGTTCTCTTTTGATCCACCTACATATGTGAACAGACATTCTCAGTCATGACGTTTACCAAGTCCAGGTACAGATCCTCTCTCACTGATGAACATCTGGCAGCTGTGCTTTGCATCTCCACCTCAGACATGCAACCTGACTTTGATGGACTTGTTAAAGCTCAACAGAGACTGGATTTCTCACACTGAATGAAAAAAAAAGAACTGAAGAACACTAAAATGTGGAAATATAACAAGTGAAATGGGACACTTGATATTTTTTTTTCTTTTTTTTGCACAGTTCTGAAAACATTAAATGTTTAATATAGGCATGTAAAGTAAAAAAGGCTACAAAACTGGGACACTTTTCTTTACACAGTTCAGTGACATGTCTTGTTTATTTTTGCTATAAGATGATGTGATGTCTTTAGAAAGCTAAGAAAATCCTTGTTTCAATAGTATATGAAACTCAAAATGCCCTTTGTTATTAATGTTTCACATTTTGTTTATCATTTTGGAAATAAATTCTATTTGAATAAATTATATTTTTGAAAGCTAACCTCACCTTTTAATTACCAAATAATAACATACACTCTTACCAGGGGTCAAACCAATGCCATGTACTGCTTTTTATATAGAAATAAAATTTATATTATGCATAATTGAGTTTGGAATTTTGGCCCGGCCCCCCAACATATTTTCAGTTGCTCATTCGGCCCCCCGGGAAAAATAATTGCCCACCCCTGCTCTAGAGTCAGCCTGTTCGATTAGCTGGAATTCCTTGAAAACAGCCCATTTTTAACAATGTGCTTAAAAAGTCCTTGAAATTCAAATCAACCATTCGCATTGAAAGTTTTGTTCATCCATGATAAAATTGTTCTGAATCAAGAAATTTTTTTTTTGTAATGTAAAGTGTAACAAATTGGTTTTAAGCCATAAATATTGGATCGGATTATAAATTCTTTATACAAAAAACTGCATTTAAACGTGAATTGTATCCCTTTAAATGCCCTTTTGAAATGAAAAATAGTGCTTGGGAAAGTACTTGAAAGTCCTTGAATTTCATTTTGCAATGTCTGTGGGAACCTAGTCAGAATGATGTTATGGGAAATGTTAAAGGACAAAAAGATGAGCCGTTTGTATAAATCATTCTGAGTCGTTATTAAAAATAGGAAACAGTTTATTTCATCTGTGGCCACAAAATGAAAGTTCAGTTTACAATCGGAGACAACATGTGTTCACACACTGAATCTGACCAGCAAAGTGACCAAGAGGTCTGGGCAGAACATAGTTTATACACACTTGCAAGACGTAACATTATACATCGGATATGATGATGAAAGTATAAACAAACTGGGTTCTCAATAGGGGACTAATAACACAACCTTGCTTTGGCTAGCTGGGTACTTTGGACCTTTTAAAGAGACACACACACATTATACTAGCTGGCCATAACCAGTCAAGCTGTACAAAGATAAAATGATATCTCAACACAGATCTATAATGACATGATGATATTTTCTACGACGATGATTAGAATGTCATCAGAAGTTATCGCTTTAGCTTATTGGACATGTTTCATAGCTCTGTTATAAATACATATTTCTCTGTACAAAGCTTTAACTAGTATACAGCTCAGACACTAGGGCGACAGTCTACAGTGTTCTTAAAACAACGGCCAAGGCCCAGGACAGTTTGACTTAGATATGACATGTCCACATCTTGTTCTTTTTCTTGTGGTCCTTCATATCAGTCTTGTGTGAGACACGACAAACCCCCTAAACCCGTCTTTTTTTGTTTTATCATCTTTGTTTCCATTTGTCATTCCCAGCTGGTTGTAAGTCTGACCAGAGCTCTTTCTCACTTTTCTGGTCAGACGCTTGTGTACACTTGTCTCTGATTGTAAACTGAGGACTTTTTCCGTGATCACAGAAAATAAACCTTTGTAAAATTTTTACAACTTGACTCATCTGAATTTCTACAGCTCACTGTCTCGGCTCATTTAAAATATTCCACAACACTGGGAATACATTCCATGAGATCCATAGTGTCAAGTGCATTTACTGGGCAACAACCTCTTCAAATCACAGAACAGACTGCCTCGCAAAATGCTTTAAGTATACTTCATGAATAAAAAGGAGGGTAAACTTGAGTTTAGGTGGGTTTACCCTCCTCCGTTACTGCCCTGGATGAAGGGGTTAGTTAATAGTTCAGTTCATAGGCAGGTTGTCGAAGCATTGGGTATAGCTGATGAACACTGTCAAGTCTCATGAGATGTTTTTTTTGGGGGGGGGGGGGGGGGGGTAGACAATAGACATAAGAACAATTTCACATTATTGAAGTTATTTGAATGTTATGGTGCTGTAGACCTGTGGTGACACGCGTGAACACACAAACATTTCCACTGGAGTAAATGTGTTAGAGTTACTATAATGATATTTTCTCAAGTATACACACACAGCATTTATAACATGTTGGCTGTGTGTTTAGTCACCATTGTGGTGAGAATTAGGCATTCATTATAATTATATTATCTGAACAGGGTTCGCACAAGGTCCTTGAAGTGTTGTGCTCGATTAGCTGGAATTCCTTGAAAACAGCCCATTTTTAACAATGTGCTTAAAAAGTCCTTGAAATTCAAATCAACCATTCGCATTGAAAGTTTTGTTCATCCATGATAAAATTGTTCTGAATCAAGAAATAATTTTTTTGTAATGTAAAGTGTAACAAATTGGTTTTAAGCCATAAATATTGGATCGGATTATAAATTTTTTATACAAAAAACTGCATTTAAACGTGAATTGTATCCCTTTAAATGCCCTTTTGAAATGAAAAATAGTGCTTGGGTGTGGAATAACAATAGAATGAGGGACAAATGGCCAGGGAGCTGAAGAGACCTCAGGCGTATGGGTGGACAGCCTAGGGGTGGACCAGGATGGAGCAGGAGACCTCAGGTGGACAGTCTAGGGGTGGACCAGGATGGAGCAGGAGACCTCAGGTGGACAGTCTAGGGGTGGACCAGGATGGAGCAGGAGACCTCAGGCCTGAGGGCAGGGCAGAGGCCAAACAGGTTTCCTCAGGTACAGGAGGAGCAGGAAGAGCCATGTTTTATGACCTCCTCTCAGGCCATAACCAGTCAGATGACCAGTGTGCCTATGGAGCAGTGTTGGTGGGCGTGCCACTGGTTGGCATCTCAAGCCATGGGGCCATTCTGGTTGGCCTTGGACCTTTATCGTTGTCCCAGTAACCATCGTAACCAGAAACTGCAGATTCCTCCTGAGCAACATCAGAAGGATCCGCTTCCTGGAAAAAAAGAAGCCACCCAACTCTGCTTCCAATCAACAGTCATCTCTCGCCTCGACCCAAGGGAAGACATCAATAGAACCACTGCTTGACTGCCTGGCAGAAATCAAGTGCTGGATGTCCGAAAACTCCCTGACATTGAACGAAGGGAAAACCGAGGTCATTGTTTTTAATAGTGCCCCCCCGCCCCCCCCCCCTCATTGACGCACTTGGTCCCCTGGGCCCAAACCTCTCCACCTCTGTCAGGAACCTCGGGGTCATCTTCGACAGTAATTTTAAATTCGATAGACAGGTCAGCGCGGTAGTGAAAAATAGCTTTTATCACCTTAGACTCCTGGCGAAGACAAAGGCATACCTCTCCCAAAGTAACCTAGAGACGGTGATACATGCCTTTGTCACCACCCGCCTCGACTACTGCAATGCTCTGTACACTGGCATTGACAAGTCCCTCCTCCGCCGCCTACAACTGGTGCAGAACGCAGCCGCGCGCCTCCTCACCAAAACAAGAAAATACGAACACATCAGCCCAGTTTTGGCCTCGCTCCACTGGCTGCCTATTAGCTTCAGGATCGATTTTAAATTAGCACTAAATGTTTTTAAATCATTAAATGGCACGGCTCCCTCCTATCTGTCCGAGCTCCTGCACCGCCACACCCCCCACCGATCCCTCAGATCAGCTGACCAGATGCTATTGGTGGTACCCAGAACCAGGCTCAAAACTAGGGGAGACAGAGCTTTCTCCACCGCAGCGCCTAGACTGTGGAACAGCCTCCCCCTGAGCGTACGGACTGCCCAGACCGTACAGGCTTTTAAATCACTCTTGAAAACCTACCTGTTCTCCTTGGCCTTCCCCCCTACTTAACTACCACTAGACCCCTGACCCTTCTATCCTCTTTGTTTTACTGTGTCCTACCAGTTTTTATTACTTTCATTGCTTTATTATGTTTTTAATCTTATATCTTGCACCATATTGTTTGTTTTGTTGCTTTCATTGCTTTGCCATGTTTTTTTATTTCTTTCTTTTAATCTTATACCTTGCCTCACACTAATTTGTTTTTATCAACCTGCTTGTGAAGCACTTTGGTGTCAGCTGCCGCTGCCTGGAAATGTGCTATACAAATAAAACTGACTTGACTTGACTACTGTAATGCACTGCTTGCTGGTCTACCGACCACTGCCACCAAACCTCTTCAACTCATTCAGAACTCAGCCGCCCGCCTGATCTCCAACCTACCAACGTCCGCTTCAAGGCCCTCAATCTTTCATATCACGCGGCGAAGGGAGTGGCTGCCGCCTATACCTCCGGTCAATGTCTCTAACTATACACCCTCAAGACCCCTCCGCTCTACATCCTCTGGCCGCCTCAGACCCACTCCTATCTGAGCTCCGGGAGGGTCATCAAAGAGAAGAAAATAATAAACCACTAACCTTAATTACCGTCCTCTACTGTCATGCACTCTTCCTAATAACATACACTCGACACTGCAGCAAGTTTCTTTAATAGTTGTCATACAGAAGTACAGAATACTTTCATACAAAATGCTTCTTACTGTTACGCTCCAGAGACTGTGCTAGACAAGATAGTATCAAATAACATAGTATAGCATGTAATTTAGAAATAGAAAATGAGGTCACAGTGTTCAGTATAGACATATGTACAATGTTCGATGCAGAATAGACGTAACTGAGTTACCATATAATATCCAATACTATGCAGTGTACTAATGTACAGTACTATATAGTGCAAAGCAGAAATGGGATGAGGTACAATTTAGGTACAATTTACAGTAAGGTGTACGAGTTGTAGTGCAATCCTTCATAAATAAATATAAAGTGTGGGGAGTGGGTGCTACAGTGTGTTTGTTTAAAGTGGGTGTGTGCTATAAAGTGTGTGGAGTGGGTGCTACAGACTGTGTTTGTTTAAAGTGAGTGTGTGCGTGTGGATGTGTGTGCTATGTGCGTTTGATGGTTGTTGTTGTGTAGTGTTCATTGTTCGTTTAGCAGCCTGATGGCCTGGGGATAGAAGCTTCTTCTGAGTCTTTCTGTGCTCGCCTTGAGACTCCGATATCGCTTGCCTGACCGCAGCAGTTCAAAGAGGCAGTTGTTCGGGTGACTGGAGTCTTTAATGATTCTCTTAGCCTTGCCCCTGCAACGCTTGTTGTAAATGTTCTGGAGGGTGGGGAGCCCCCCTCCAATTGTGCGTTCGGCTGAACGTGTCACTCTTTGTAGTCTGCTTCGGTCTTGTGCAGTGCTATTCCCAAACCAGGAGGTGATGTTGCCAGTCAGGATGCTCTCTATTGTACATGAGTAGAAGTTCTTAAGGATCTTCTGACTGATTGGAACTTCCTTAGGCGCCTGAGGAAGTAGAGGCGTTGTCGTGTCTTCTTCACAACACTGTCAATGTGTGTGGTCCATGTCAAGTCCTCGGATATGTAGGCTCCGAGGTACTTAAAGCTGTTGACTCTCTCAACCGGTGCCCCGTCGATGCTGAGGGGGCTGTAGTCCTTGACCCCCGACCTCCTGAAGTCCACAATCATCTCCTTTGTTTTGCTGACGTTCAGGGAGAGGCTGTTTTCCTGGCACCATCCCGCCAGGACCTTGACCTCTTCCAGGTAGGCCCTCTCGTCGTTGGCAGAGATCAGGCCCACCACCACTGTGTCGTCAGCAAATTTGATGATTGTATTGCTACTCCGCTGAGCCACACAGTCGTGTGTGTACAGGGAGTAGAGGAGGGGACTCAGAACACAGCCCTGGGGGGCCCCTATGTTGAGGGTGATGGATGAGGAGGTGCAGTTGCCTGCTCTCACCACCTGGGGTCTGCCCGTCAGGAAGTCCAAGACCCACTGGCAGAGGTCATAGTTCAAGCCCAGGTCCCTGAGCTTGGCTATGAGTATGGAGGGGACTATGGTATTGAATGCCGAGCTGTAGTCGATGAATAGCATTCTCACATAGTTCCCCTGCCTCTTGTCCAGGTGTGATGCTGCTGTGTGCAGCACATGGGCTATGGCGTCCTCCGTGGACCTGTTGGGGCGGTATGCAAATTGCAGGGGGTCCATGTTGATGGGGAGGGAGGAGCAGATGTAGCCCTTTACTAGCTTCTCAAAGCACTTCATGGCTATGGAGGTGAGAGCTACAGGGCGGTAGTCGTTGAGGCAAGCAGGCTTGGATTTTTTGGGTACAGGGATAATAGTGGACTTCTTCAGGCAGGTGGGGATGACAGCCTGTTCTAAGGACAGGTTAAATATGTCAGTGAATACCGTGGCCAGTTGGTCGGCACAGACTTTTAGGACGCGGCCGGGGATGCCGTCCGGACCTGCTGCCTTCCTGATATTCACTTTTTTAAAGGTCCGCCTCACCTCATGCTCTGTTACCCTGAACACTGAGTCTCCATCAGCAGTAGACCCCCCCCCCCCCCCCCATTGCCGTGGCTTGTGGGCTGGTGTTGTTATTACCAGCATCAAACCTCGCATAGAAGGTATTGAGGTCATTTGCTAAGGAGATGTCACTGTTCAGTTTGAGGGAGGCGCCTTTGTAGTCTGTCATCGTTTTGAGCCCCTGCCACATAGCTCTAGAGTCAGCCTGTTCAAACTGGAGTTCAATTTTATCCTTGTAGCGCCGTTTGGCCTCTGTCACTGTCCTCCTTACGTTGTATCGTGCCACCTTGTGGTCATTCATGTTGCCTGCCACTAGGCCGTCGTTGTATGCTTTGGTGCGCGCTCTCAGAGCTTCACGGACGGATTTGTCTACCCAGGGTTTTTGATTTGGGTAAACTCATTGTGGTAGTGGGGATTGTTTCTTCCACCAAAGTACGAACATAGTCCAGCACTGTCTCCGTGTAGACATGAATGTTGTCTGTGTCGCGGAACACGCTCCAGTCTGTGCAGTCAAACGCAGCCTGGAGCGTCTCCTCTGACGTCAAATCCCATTTCTGCACCTCTCGCGAGACTACAGGAATGCTTTTGATTCTCTGTTTGTACTTTGGTGAAAGGAAAATGGACGCGTGATCTGACTTATCAAAGCCACTAGCAGAATAAGCCTTGTAGCCACCCTTGAATTGCGTGTAAGAGTGATCTAGGATGTTACCGCCTCTGGTGTTACAAGTCACATGCTGATAGAAGTCAGGTAAGACCTTTCTCAGATTGGCGCTATTGAAATCACCCACCACTATGATGGCGGCGTTAACGTTCGCTGCCTGGAGTTTGTTTACCTCGTCGTGGAGCCTGGAGAGCGCGGCACTATTGCTGGCTTGCAGTGGAATATACACTCCGACCAGGACGATCGCCGTTAACTCCCTCGGGAGGAAGAAAGGACGACACTTGATGGTTATATATTCCAGGTCTGGGCAGCAGTGGTTCGATAATTCCTTCACGTTAGCTGGATCGCTCCAATTGTTGTTAAACATGAAGGCAATACCTCCTCCACGCTGTTTGCCGGACAATGCTGATCTGTCCTTGCGATGGATGAAGAAGTGATCGGCCGGTTGTATGGCGTGGTCTGAGACGTCCGGCGTCAACCACGTCTCGGTGAAGCAGAGAACGTTACAGTCTCTAACGTCTCTTTGGTATTGAATCCTTGCTCGGATGTCGTCCAGTTTATTGTCAATTGATTGTACATTGGCTAGCAATATACTGGGTAGTGGCGTTCGGTGTCGTCTGGATCTCAGCCTGTTACGGATCCCAGCTCTCTTCCCTCGCCGCCTGGATCCTTTGTTCCTGGGGTCAGGATCTGGTCCCATTGTTCTGAGGATTTCCACAGGCCATTGCTGCGGTTCGGAAAGCTGATCCAGGGAGTAATCCAATCGGTAAGTTTCCCGTAATCCGATGTCTATAAGTGACTGACGGTCATACACATTAAATGCACCTACTGTTGGTACAGACAAAACTCTTAAAACTATAAATATTAACAAAAGTAAGCACAATTGGAATGGCACTCAAGTTCGAACATTGTTACTCAGCTGATAGAGTTGTACCCTATGCTGTCTTCTCATGTTTTTAATAGAGAATACTCAGAAATATTGAAAATTATATATGAGAAACATTTGCCTTTGTGGATGATTTAGATCAAACTAGGACCCTAAGAAATAACAGTCATGTATTACTTATAGCCTTGGCTAAATGGCATAGGTGAAACATCTATTAAGTATATTTTCAAAGGGTCCCTTATCTTTTGTCATTGTTTTAGCTAAGGAGACCAGGTCAGTTGCACCTGTGTGCAGTCCTTTTCGTTAGGATCTCTGTTTAATAGTACTGTATATTTGCATTATCTTGTATGTCACAAATGTAACAGTACTGTATATCTGTATGTCCTAAATGTCATGATTAGATTCATTAGATTAGAGTGGTTCTAAAACTGTGGTACGCGCACCACTAGTGGTACTTGGTGGTACTGCTGGTGGTACTTGAAAAAATTTAAAATATTTTTTTTGTGTGTGCAGTCAGGCCACTGAACGTAGAAGCAGGCCAGGCCCGTGTTTCTAGTTGCGGCGGCGGGATAGTTAGATAACCTAAGTGGGGAACAACCGCCTGTATACTTTCCGTAGCCGCATTTCTGGCAGACACTCTCTGATTGGCCGACGCCAGTTTCTACACTGGTTAAGCTTAGGCAATCTTCGAAGTTGGTTAAGGTTAGGCAAGTTCTTTCGACGGTTAAGCTTAGGCACTCTTTCGAACTTGGTTAAGGTTAGAGTTTGTCTCGTATAATACATTTATTCAAATGGTGATTTAATTGGAGGTGTACTGTTAATTAATGCTTGTATATCTAATTTTATGTTGTTATGTTTATGTGTATGTTTAAAAAAGAATAAAAAAAAAATATAAAAAAAAGAGAAAGAAGATGAATGCCTCGCTCCCACAGTCTGAGGTACAGATACAAATGGAGATCTTCAAGGCAAGCCTGGAGAAGACCAACCTCACTGTGGAGAATATAAAGGAAGCAGAGCTTGAGATCATTCGTTACAGTCAGCGACAGAAATACTCAGAAGAAATCGCCGCGCTTCGAAAGGGCGACTACGTCAGAAGAGCAGTCATATCGCTAAGCTCCAGCCAGTACTGCAAGAGGGAATCCTCAGAGTAGGTGGAAGGCTTGACAAATCGGCGATGCCTGAAGAGGCTAAACACCCAGCCATCCTACCCAAGGATTTCCATGTAACGGAGCTTATACTCCGAGACATCCACCAGAATGTGGGTCACAGCGGTCGCAACCACGTATTGTACAAGCTGCGACTCAAGTTTTGGATCCCTGGAGCTCATGCGGCCATACGAAGAGTCCTCTCTAGGTGTGTAACCTGTCGACACTCACATGGGGCTGCTGGACAACAACAGATGGCGGATTTACCCCAGGACAGGGTTCTTCCAGATGACCCCCCTTTCACCAACACTGGGGTAGACTACTTCGGTCCGTTCGAAGTCAAACGCGGCAGAAGTGTCGTGAAGAGGTGGGGTTGCATCTTCACCTGTCTGGCTATCCGTGCCGTCCACCTGGAGGTGGCCGCGTCGTTGGATACAGACTCCTTCATTGACGCTCTCCGGCGCTTCCTTGCGAGAAGAGGACGGGTGAAAATCCTCCGTTCAGACAACGGGACTAACTTTGTGGGAGCGGAGAGCGAGCTAAGAAGAGCTATGAAACAATGGAATAACTCCAAGATCGAGAACACGCTACGACAGAGGGGAATCCAATGGATTTTCAACCCTCCTACAGGTTCTCACCAAGGCGGAGTCTGGGAGCGGATGATCAGGTCGTTCAGGAAGATTCTCAGCACCACCTTAAGGCAGCAGACTCTGGATGAAGAGGGCCTACACACCGTCTTGTGTGAGGCAGAAGCCATCATTAACAGTCGACCGATAACCAAGGCTTCTAGTGATCCGGACGACCTGGAAGCGCTTACCCCCAACCACCTCTTGCTCCTCCAGTCAAAGCCTTCCCTGCCTCCCGGTCTTTTCATGAAAGAAGATCTCTACGCCCGCAGGAGATGGAAACAAGTCCAGTATATGGCCTATTCTGGAAACGATGGACGCAGGAATATCTACCTCAGCTCCAGGAGAGACAGAAGTGGACACGTGTGGCACGCAACTTCGTTGAGGCTGAGCATCGACGACTCGGCCCCCCGCAACTCCTGGGTCCTGGCCAGGGTCATCGAGGTGGTTCCTGACCAGCACGGGCTCGTGCGTCGGGTCCGTGTCAAGACAAAGATGACCATTTTAGATAGACCTATCACCAAGGTCTGTCTTCTCCAAGAGGCTGCCTGAGGCAGTGGTAAAGACTGTCCTCCTACGGTGTGCCATGTACCAGTGACCTCTGGCACCAGGTATTGGTAATCCCGCAGCAGAGATACTTATCAGTTGAAATAGTGTTTGGTTTGGCTCCTTGGTTTTTAGTAGTTAGTAATTGTTTCTAGATTAGAAGGACAATTAGGGGCCGGTGTGAGAGCCAAAGCTATATGTGTTTAGGTTATTGTATTATATGAATGTTTAACACTTTGGGTGCCGGGAAACGCTTTACAGCGTCTTTCCCGGCCATGCTCAAGGTGCCGAGGACGCTGTACAGCGTCTTTGATCTGTTTACATCTTTTTTCGATTTTCCCCGTCTGAACTTCACCGCCGAGCTTTTGGAAGAAAATTTTAACCGGAAACTGCATTTCCTCTCAAATTTCACTAGGTGGCAGTGTCCCCCTATTTTCTAACACTATCACAATAGGGGGAATATTGTACCCCACAATGAATCTGGCATTTGATTGGCCAGCATACCTGGCCAATGTAACCACAGGTATAAAACGTTAGCGCGATCCCAGAATCTACGAGGTTTTGGAGGAGAGAGAGAGAGAGAGATAGATAGAGCGATAGAGAGAGAGAGAGAGAGATTGAGAGAGAGATTTGAATTGAGATCAGCCTATAGTCTATATTTATAGTGTTATACAGTATAGTGGTAGTATCAGACTAATTGTAAGGTTTCAGCTGTGCTTTAGAAAGTACTTAGTCGTGCTAAGTAGTAGTACTATTCGAGGGATTAGTGTGTAGTCTAGGTAGTATATTTCAGTAGTAGTAATAGTAGTTTGATCAGTTAGTAGTTTCATTTAGATCAGTATGAAGAGACGTAGTGTAGGAAAGCGAGGGGACAATCCGGCGGCGGGTCGCTTTGTTCAGACGAAGCTGGCGTTTGGACCCGCGGTTGTTCAAGCAGCAGCAGCACCAACAGCACCAACGTCTTTGGTAGCTCCGATCGGAGAGAGCCGTGAGACCGTTGCTGGGCCCAGTAACGCGTCTCTCCCCGGGACCGGGAGCGGCTCTACCCGACGCAGTTCGAGGAAGAGGAAGGCTGCCGCTGTGGTCATAGCTTCTTCATGCGAGTCAGGGGACAGCGATTCGACCGCCCACGAATCTGATGGGAGCGCCGATTGGGAACCACCAGGTAATTACACGGTCTTATATATATATATATATATATGTGTGTGTGTGAAACGTGTATTTGATGATTTACATACTGTGACTATGTAACGTTAGTTCGACAAACCAACGGCGATATGCATGTGATTGTGTGTGTGTGTGAAACGTGTATTTGATGATTTACATACTGTGACTGTCTATGTAACGTTAGTTCGACAAACCAACGCCGGCGATATGCATGTGATTGTGTGTGTGTGAAACGTGTATTTGATGATTTACCTACCGCTTATTCTGTGACTATGTAACGTTAGTTTGCCAAACCTAACGCTGATATGCATTTATTATATTCTAGCTCCGGAATCATCTGACGATGATCTCGGCTTGGGTCGGAGGTATGAGTCTGATTCATCGCACGATTCAGACGTGGGAGTCGGACACGGTGGTGGTCGACGGGGCAACGGTACGTCATGTTTACTAATGCAATGTGAATATTGTTTTGTGCATGTTCAAATCGATAGTTGAATGATATAGGATATAGTAGGGATGTAGAGTACAGGCCACGCGACCATGTGCTACAGTTAGGTTGTCTTGTGTGCGTGTGTGTGTGTGTGTGTGCATGTGCACGCCCTTTGAAGTGGCTCTTTGAAGTGTGTAGCTATCATGTAAGTGATAATAGTTGCATGCTGGGCATGATACGACGTGGTGGTGGTGGTCGACGTGGTAATTGGTATGTTGCAATGTGAATATTGTTTTGTGCATGTTCAAATCAATAGTTGAATGATATAGGATATAGTAGGCATGCAGTACAGGCCACGCTACCATGTGCTACAGTTAGGTTGTCTTGTGTGCGTGTGTGTGTGTGTGTGTGCATGTGCACGCCCTTTGAAGTGGCTCTTTGAAGTGTGTAGCTATCATGTAAGTGATAATAGTTGCATGCTGGGCATGATACGACGTGGTGGTAGTGGTCGACGTGGTAATTGGTATGTTGCAATGTGAATATTGTTTTGTGCATGTTCAAATCGATAGTTGAATGATATAGGATATAGTAGGCATGCAGTACAGGCCACGCTACCATGTGCTACAGTTAGGTTGTCTTGTGTGCGTGTGTGTGTGTGTGTGTGCATGTGCACGCCCTTTGAAGTGGCTCTTTGAAGTGTGTAGCTATCATGTAAGTGATAATAGTTGCATGCTGGGCATGATACGACGTGGTGGTGGTGGTCGACGTGGTAATTGGTATGTTGCAATGTGAATATTGTTTTGTGCATGTTCAAATCGATAGTTGAATGATATAGGATATAGTAGGCATGTACAGGCCACTACATTTAGTTACATGGATGTGTGTGTGTGTGTGTGTGTAGATGCCTCACCCCATGCCATTTGATGTGTGTGTGTATGTGTGTGTGTGTGTGTGCAGTGTGTGTACACACACACACACACAAGATCAAAAGACATGCATCCTCTCCAACACCTTTGAACTTCGCAGTACATGGTGAGGCCTCTATATGCAAATTCCATTGATTACAGCACACACATACACAATGGCATGGACACATGGCGAGGCCTATATTTAAATGCATGGTTGTGTAGCATATGTAAAATTCCATTGATTACAACACACACACATGTACATGCTTTGATGGCCGCTGATTTATTTTGTGTTCACACAGCAGAACACTCCGAAACCGAATCCGGGGCCAATACACCAACATGCTTGGGTATGTACTAACTACATTTATGTATGTGTAAATGTATTACTATTGTGTTTTGTGAGACTTACTTACTGAATGAATTTAATCCAATTCAGATTCTGGCGCAGACCCTGCAGATAGTGACGCTGAGACTGGCAACGACATAGGATCACATTCTACTCCTGCAGGTAATTGTACATGGTGGTGACTGGCTGCTGCTAGAGCCTGGGCCTGGTGGTAGCTGGCTGCTGCTAGAGCCTGGGCCTGGTGGTGACTGGCTGCTGCTAGAGCCTGGGCCTGGTGGTGACTGGCTGCTGCAGGGCCTGGGCCTGGTGGTGACTGGCTGCTGCAGGGCCTGGGCCTGGTGGTGACTGGCTGCTGCAGGGCCTGGTCTGGTGGTGATGGTGGTAAATACAATGACAATGCGTTGCCCTAGTGTAATGTATTACATCATGTGATTCTAGAACTGGATGCTAGTCTGGACATGCCGGAACCTGTTGCAGGGCGGAAACGCACATCTAAGAGCGGTAAGTTGGCCTCACTCTGCACACCACTTCCAGCTCTGACCTCTGACCCCCACACCACGTCCAGCTCTGACATCTGAACCCCACACACACTCACTCATTCACTCACACAGTTTGTAACTACGTGGCATATGAATGTCTACAGTAGGGGTGTTATAGTATATTTGTATAATTGACAGGTCGTGGAGGAGCGAAGAGCAGGGCTGCGATCCGTCAGGAAGAGGAGAATGCCTGGTCTCGTGAGGGCTGGGTGCCTCAAAGGATCCCCTTCACAGCCCAACCGGGGTTGCTCCAGGACGCCAAGGCACTCAGATCTTACCGGCCTGCGAAATGGATGGATCTGTTCCTGACAGATGCTTTTCTGAACTCTATTGTTGCCCAGTCCAACCTCTACGCTGAGCAGTCCATTGCCCGGCTGGACCCCACGCTAACCAGTAGCAGGGCACTGCTTTGGAAGCCCCTCACATTGAAGGAGCTGAAGAAGTTCCTCGGACTCCATTTCCTTAGCAGTGTCCTGCGGAAGCCTCGCGTGGACCAGATGTGGACCACTGACGACATGATGTACACACCGTACTACTCTGATACCATGCCACGCAACAGGTTCCAATTGATCTGGCGATTCCTCCACTTTGCGGACAATACTTCCCTGGAGGTTAGAGACAAATTGTGCAAAGTACGCCCTGTAGTCGACCATGTAAACACGAGGTGCAAGGAGCTGTACCAGCCTGAACGCGAGCTCGCCATTGACGAGGGGGTGATGGCATGGCGAGGCCGCCTGACCTTCCGGGTCTACAACCCCAACAAGCCCACCCGCTATGGCATCAAGTCCTACTTCCTGTGCGAATCACGCACAGGATATTGCTTTTCATTTAAGCCATATTGTCGGGAAGGCTCGCTCCTGGGGGACACGGTCGTCGGTCTGCTTGGACGTCTGTCTGGGGCCGGCTATACGCTCTACATGGACAACTTCTACAACTCGGTACGTATGTCAGCCAGGCTCCGACAGTTGAGGACCGACGTCTGTGGTACCCTCAGGAAGCACCGGGGCGAGCCAGCCATCATCAAGAACATTACCAAACGTGACATCGGTGTGGGGGAGCGCATTGCGGTCAACAACAAGGAGGTCCTGATCGTGGCATGGCGCGATAAGAGAATCGTGAAGACCATCAGCAGCTTCCACGAGGACACTATGGAAAAGGCGATGGTGTGGAAGAAGCAGAAGAAGGGCAAAGCGCTGAGGGTGGAGATGCTCAAGCCATCATCAATCCTGGAGTACAATAAATTCATGAACGGCGTCGATCAGCTGGATCAAAATATATCGTACTATCCGGTTACACGTAAGACTGGAAAGTGGACCAAAAAGTTTGTGATGTATCTGATCCAAATATGTATCTTCAACGCGTTTGTCTTGTACAAAAAAAAGCACCCACAAGGGCATTACTCCAACCTCTTCCGGTTCACCAGGGCTGTGGCGCGGACCTACACAGACGGTAAGGAGAAGAAGATTCCTGGGGTGACAGCGGAGATGGAGGCGGAGGCGGAGGCAGGGGAGGAGGCAGGGGAGGAGGCAGGGGGTGGGGATGAGGAGGAGGCAGGGGCTGAGCAGGTGGGGCGTGTCGACCCTAGGGCCCCACTGGGGGACCCGCAGAGCAGATTAGTGGGTGGCTTTGTGAAGCATGTAATGGTTGCATACAAAGCCACCCCGAAGAGAAAGCTACCGTGTAGGAAATGTCGTGTCTGCAGTAGGCGTGGCATCAGGAGTGAGACCAGATATTTTTGCACATCGTGCAAAGTCCCCCTGCATCGTGACAAATGCTTCGCTCTGTACCACACAAAGAGGGATTTCTCTAAATAGTTTCTTTATTAGTTGTCATACAGAAGTACAGACTACTTCTAAATAATCCGGCACACAGAAGTACAGATTACTTCTAAATAATCCATCATTGTGTGATACAGACAGAACCATGTGTACCGGTACATAGTATAGCTAGCTGAGTGTAGTATAGTATAGTGTAGTATAGTATAGTATAGTATATTGTAGTATAGTATAGTATAGTATAGTGTATGGGTAGTTGCACTGTTTTCTGTACAAGACAAATGCGTTGAACACATGTATTTGGGCCACGGTTGTCGATATTGCATAGGCATGTTTGGACCACTTGCAGATGAGACGTTATGTTAGCGATCTAGCTGTATCGACTCCATTCATAATTTGCATTGTGTGTGTATATAGTTTTTTTTTATTTATCTTTTTCCCCCCTCATTTTTACCGTTTGCACAGAACCAATGGTTGCTGACAGTCACCCAGTTTAAAAAAGTATATACTGTAGGTAACATACCACACTTTTCTAATGCAGTCCATTGGCCTATTATTTATATACTTTGGAAGCATGTATTGGATATTTTTTGGTCCACAGATCATCTGGCGCTTCATCCATTTATCAATGGACAATGCAGTCATCGATGCGAGAGACCAAGTAAGATATGCCCTGTAGTTCATGTGACGTGAATGTTACCAGCAAACTTCTAAATGCACTGAAACAATGGTTGGTTATCCTCCAGTGTTCACTTTTTATAAGGTATTGTCTTTGTAAATTACCATAATCCTATACTGTGAATGTTACCAACAAACTCCTAAATGCACTGACACAATGGTTGGTTATCATCAGCCAGTGTTCACTTTTTATAAGGTATTGTCTTGGTAAATTACCATAATCCTATACTGTGAATGTTACCAACAAACTCCTAAATGCACTGAAACAATGGTTGGTTATCATCACAGTGTTCACTTTTTATAAGGTATTGTCTTGGTAAATTACCATAATCCTATACTGTGAATGTTACCAACAAACTCCTAAATGCACTGAAACAATGGTTGGTTATCATCACAGTGTTCACTTTTTATAAGGTATTGTCTTGGTAAATTACCATAATCCTATACTGTGAATGTTACCAACAAACTCCTAAATGCACTGAAACAATGGTTGGTTATCATCACAGTGTTCACTTTTTATAAGGTATTGTCTTGGTAAATTACCATAATCCTATACTGTGAATGTTACCAACAAACTCCTAAATGCACTGAAACAATGGTTGATTATCCTCCAGTGTTCACTTTTTATAAGGTATTGTCTTGGTAAATTACCATAATCCTATACTGTGAATGTTACCAACAAACTCCTAAATGCACTGAAACAATGGTTGATTATCCTCCAGTGTTCACTTTTTATAAGGTATTGTCTTGGTAAATTACCATAATCCTATACTGTGAATGTTACCAACAAACTCCTAAATGCACTGAAACAATGGTTGGTTATCCTCCAGTGTTCACTTTTTATAAGGTATTGTCTTTGTAAATTACCATAATCCTATACTGTGAATGTTACCAACAAACTCCTAAATGCACTGACACAATGGTTGGTTATCATCAGCCAGTGTTCACTTTTTATAAGGTATTGTCTTGGTAAATTACCATAATCCTATACTGTGAATGTTACCAACAAACTCCTAAATGCACTGAAACAATGGTTGATTATCCTCCAGTGTTCACTTTTTATAAGGTATTGTATTGGTAAATTACCATAATCCTATACTGTGAATGTTACCAACAAACTCCTAAATGCACTGAAACAATGGTTGATTATCCTCCAGTGTTCACTTTTTATAAGGTATTGTCTTGGTAAATTACCATAATCCTATACTGTGAATGTTACCAACAAACTCCTAAATGCACTGAAACAATGGTTGATTATCCTCCAGTGTTCACTTTTTATAAGGTATTGTCTTGGTAAATTACCATAATCCTATACTGTGAATGTTACCAACAAACTCCTAAATGCACTGAAACAATGGTTGGTTATCATCACAGTGTTCACTTTTTATAAGGTATTGTCTTGGTAAATTACCATAATCCTATACTGTGAATGTTACCAACAAACTCCTAAATGCACTGAAACAATGGTTGATTATCCTCCAGTGTTCACTTTTTATAAGGTATTGTATTGGTAAATTACCATAATCCTATACTGTGAATGTTACCAACAAACTCCTAAATGCACTGAAACAATGGTTGATTATCCTCCAGTGTTCACTTTTTATAAGGTATTGTCTTGGTAAATTACCATAATCCTATACTGTGAATGTTACCAGCATATAATGCACAGCAACAATGGTTGGTACTGATGACTTGTCACCCAGTTTATTGAACATATTTTACAATAAAAATGTTCATGGCATCAAAGTTTCAAGTTTTTTGCATTGTAAAGTATTCTGTATTTTATAATAATGTTGTCTGGACCTACACCAGTAGTTATAAAACTTACTTGTTCATTAGCGCCAGGCATATCAATCAAATGACCAACAAAGTAATCAATCAATCAAACAAATCAATCTATGAATCAAACTATCAACAAAACAATCAAACATTCTATCAAGCAAATGACCAACAAAGTAATCAATCAAACAAATCAATCTATGAATCAAACTATCAACAAAACAATCAAACATTCTATCAATCAAATGACCAACAAAGTAATCAATCAATCAAACCAATCAATCTATGAATCAAACTATCAACAAAACAATAAAACATTCTATCAAGCAAATTACCAACAAAACAATCAAACATTCTATCAATCAAATGACCAACAAAGTAATCAATCAATCAAACAAATCAATCTATGAATCAAACTATCAACAAAACAATCAAACATTCTATCAATCAAATGACCAACAAAGTAATCAATCAATCAAACCAATCAATCTATGAATCAAACTATCAACAAAACAATCAAACATTCTATCAATCAAATGACCAACAAAGTAATCAATCAATCAAACCAATCAATCTATGAATCAAACTATCAACAAAACAATCAAACATTCTATCAAGCAAACTATCAACAAAACAATCAAACATTCTATCAATCAAATGACCAACAAAGTAATCAATCAATCAAACAAATCAATCTATGAATCAAACTATCAACAAAACAATCAAACATTCTATCAATCAAATGACCAACAAAGTAATCAATCAATCAAACCAATCAATCTATGAATCAAACTATCAACAAAACAATCAAACATTCTATCAAGCAAATTACCAACAAAGTAATCAATCAATCAAACAAATCAATCTATGAATCAAACTATCAACAAAACAATCAAACATTCTATCAAGCAAACTATCAACAAAACAATCAAACATTCTATCAATCAAATGACCAACAAAGTAATCAATCAATCAAACAAATCAATCTATGAATCAAACTATCAACAAAACAATCAAACATTCTATCAATCAAATGACCAACAAAGTAATCAATCAATCAAACAAATCAATCTATGAATCAAACTATCAACAAAACAATCAAACATTCTATCAATCAAATGACCAACAAAGTAATCAATCAATCAAACAAATCAATCTATGAATCAAACTATCAACAAAACAATCAAACATTCTATCAATCAAACCAATAAAACAATCTGTCAAACAATCAATCAATCAAACCATCCATCCATCCATCCCAGTCTAAATTGCTTTATAACACGTTCAGTACCTATTATCACCCCGCCGGCACACCTTTCATAAAAGTGCCTGTAACTTCTGTTCTAAATAATTTACCTCCACTTTTATCTTTTGTTGACGTTTTTTAACTTGTAATTGTGAACGAACGAAGACATGCAGAAACAAACGGTTTTTTGCATTGTGTACATCAACTTGTCGTCTTCAAATGAGCCCAACCATTTCCCCATAGTTATAATATAAAATATAGAAATAGCTCCGCTAAGATCATGAGATATGCTAGAATCGTCCAGGAATCCTGGCAACCCACAGTCATTTTCCGGATTTTTGGCCGGCACCCAAAGTGTTAATATTGATGGGATTTAGAGTCATTGAACCGCCGTATTTGTCATAATGGAGCATTCTAAAACATAGAACCTTCTAGAACGTTTGTGGTGATGTCATAGTAGTACTTTCTAGAACGTAAAACATTCTAGAACCACAAGATGACGTCATGATAGAAAGTTATGGAACCTTCGTGATGTCACCGTATGATGTCATAACCGAAACATTCTAGAACCTTTGGGTCTCTATATAAGCGGCTGTGGACATTGCTTTTCTTTATCAACGGACAGACTACTCACAAGTAAGTAATTTGACCAGTGGAGTGGATCATCGGCCCTCACAATAGTAAGAAAACTCTGTTCCAGGAGGAAAAGGGATCAACACGAACTACTGGAGCGCTGAAAGAAGGATAACAACAAAATGTCGAAACCTAAGAAGGGTGAGAAGACACAAAAGGTCCAGGAGGAAAAGGTCCGTAATGCCATTAATAAAAGGAAGTCTAAGTTAGGTCATCTAACTGGTCACATGAAGAAGATGAATCAATTAATGGATGCGGACGACAACGGTAATTTGGAAGGTGTACAGACAGGATTGGTAGAATTCAACAGTCTGCTCGGAGAGTTCTGTGCGCTTAATACCGCAGTCCAGGCGGCACTAAGCAAAAACATAAGCAAGACATCAAAAGAGGAGAGCGATCAGGATGAATGGTTCACGCCGAAGGCTGACACATTTTACAACTTCATAGAAAAGGCTGTTGTATGGATGGAGGAGGTGCATAAGCGTACAGCAGAGTCTAGGAAGCACCAAGATGAGATCAAGCCTGAAGACAGTGCATCCGGCGTCGTAGAGGGGAAAAGGTCTAGAGCACCATCCACTACCTTTTCCAGAACATCATCAGCAGGTGTGCATCTGAAAATTTACATAGAGAGGGCGGAGTTGCTAGCCCAGGCTTCCGCTCTAAAACAAAAACGACAACTCGAGGAACAGGAGGCTCTGCTCTTGGCTAATGAGGCTAAGCTAAGAGCAGAGAGAAGAGCAGAGAGAGAGGAGTTACAGTTCCGGAATGCTTTAGCTGCCTTGGAGGCTAGGTGCAAAGTACTGGCAGAGTACGAGGGCCAGCGAGCCGCATCCAGAGTGTCCCGTAGGGATGGAATGGACTCGTACATAGATAAAAGGATTTCCGTCGTAGCACCAGCTCACGGGCAGGCTAGGCCTGCTCTCGAGGCCGTAGCAGAAAAGGAAGAACCTGTTTACAGTAGCAGCTCCAGAGCACCTGGCAGTGCTACGCAGAAAGAACAAGAGTCTAAGCAACAAGAGACCCAACGAGCCAGGGTGGATTTCCCAGTGAGGCAGCAATGCCATGTTACGCTGCCCCCTCAACAGAGGGGGCATTTTGGAAATGGATACATCATCTCAATGGCATATATAGACAAGCCGCTGGACTGGCTCCGCTCCTTTGGCTCCTGGCTCCGCTATCTCACTGGATGCCTCAACGCCAAGTTCAGCGACCTTGCCGAATTTGTCAACCTACAAGCCCAGGAAGCCCTACACGGCTTTCAGGCGTGCAACGAGTCTCACAAGAAGGATGTGGAGATCTTGTTCGCCATCCAGCGCAGCAAGGACATGATGTGTGGCCTGTGCATGGAGGTGGTGTTCGAGAAGACCAACCCCAGCAAGCGCCGCTTCGGCATCCTGTCCAACTGCAGCCACTGCTACTGCCTGAAGTGCATCCGCAAGTGGAGGAGCGCCAAGCAGTTCGAGAGAAAGATCACCAAGTTTTGCCCAAAGTGTCGAATCACGTCCAACTTTGTGATAGCGAGCGAGTACTGGGTGGAAGACAAGGAGGACAAGCAGAAGCTAATTCAGAAATACAAAGACGGCATGGGGAAACAACCGTGTCGATATTTCGACGAGGGTCGCGGGACCTGCTTGTTCGGCTCCAACTGCTTCTACAAGCACGCCTTCCCCGACGGGCGCATATAGGAGCCCCAGCCCCAGCGGAGGCAGGTGGGGTCCAGCGGGGCCTTTTGCATCTTCGACCAGACTGACCGAACGGATGGACTCTGAAGAATGAATGAATGAATGAATTATTTTATTTCAAATGTTTACAAATAAAAAAACAAGGGGCGGTCAGGTGGCGTAGCGGAGATTGCGTTCGTCACCAAACGCCGGAGACGCTGGATTCGCCTGTTCTAATCCAGCTCACAGCTCCGGCGTTGTCACCAGCTTGGCTGGCCGTTCACACTAATACAATTGGCAGTATTAGAGGGTGGGAAAGCTGGCGGGGTGGGTCCGGGTCATTGTAAACAGCGACTCCTACAGTTCGGTCGGGGCGCCAGCTCAGCGCGGATAGGATCTAAGGGGGGTAGTGTGATCCTTCCACACGTTACACCCTCTCAATGAGAGTCCGCGCTGCCAGGTGAAAAGAAGCGGTTGATTGGCTAGACGTGTGTCGGAAGAAGCACGTGATAGCCTCCACTCAGACCGACTGTGGGGGGTAAGTGCGCAGCGACCAGGAAGGGAATTGGGAATTGGCATAACGACTAACATTGGGATGGGAGAAAATCGGAGGAAAAAGGAGGGGGAAAAAGACAAAAAAAAATAAAAAAATTTAAAAACAAACAAATAATTTTTCGAACATTTTCACAAATAAACAAACGAAAAGGATAGGTTTGAAGCCGAAGGCTTATAGAGCAACCTACCCCTAATTCAAAAAAACTAATAAAAAAAAAGTTTGTTTTCAAAATATAACAAAAATAAATCAACAATCAAAAATCAACAAAAAACTATCCAGAAAAGAACAAAAAAAGTTAGTTTGCAAGATAAAAAAAAAAAAAAAAAAAAACAACAATCAACAAAAAAAAACATTCCTGAAATGAACATAAGCCAACATAGGAAAAATCTAAAATTCATCTGCAATACCAGAGTTTCATGGTAGAAAAAAATATATATATATTGTAGGTTAAATTTTACTATAAGATTCTAGAACCCTGTTTTTAAACATATTTTTCAACTTAAAAATACTCGCTGTTTTTTATTTCATCCGGTATATTGTTCCAGAGTTTCACTCCTTTAACTGACACAGACATACTTTTAAGTGTGGTTCGAGCTCTAGGCTGTTTCAAATTGAGTGTTCTTCTTAAATTATACGTCACCTCTCGTTCTTTAAACAAAATTTGTAAGTTACATGTTGATGACTTCTAGCTTTAAAAACTATCTCTGCTGTTTTAAGGTCAACTAAGTCGAGGAACTTTAATGCCCTTAGTTCAAAAAACAGTGTGTTTGTAGGATGGAGATAACTAACATTGTTCACAACCCTTATTGCCTTTTTCTGTAAAATGATAATAGGATTCAGATTAGTTTTGTATGTGTTTCCCCAAGTTTCTATACAGTAAGTTAGATATGATAATAAAATAGTACAATAAATTGTGTATAATGATCTCAAATTTAATATGTGTCTGGTTTTTCTTAAGATACCTAAGCTACTCGCTGTTTTTTTCTTTACATAGTTAATATGAGTTTTCCAGCTGAGGTTTTGGTCTATCACGACCCCTAAACATATTCATTTACTCTTTTAAGATGAACATTATCTATGCATATCTCTACTTGAGTATCCGGATGTATTTTTTTAAATTTCCAAACAAAATAAATTTAGACTTACTTATATTTAAGGAGAGTTTGTTAGTATCAAGCCAACATTTCAGCTTCCCCAGTTCACCTGTAATATTTGTTAGCAACTGTTGTAGGTCTGCACCTGAACAAAAAATGTTGGTATCATCTGCAAAAATGATAAATTTAAGTTTATCAGAAACATCAATGATATCATTAATATACAATATAAATAATTTCGGTCCTAAAATGGATCCTTGCGGTACCCCACATGTTATCACTTTGCAGGATGATCTGGTCTTCCCCATCTGCACACATTGTTTCCTATTTTCTATGTAACTTTTTATCCAACTGAGCCCTATCCCTCTAATTCCATACTTTTCAAGTTTTCTGAGTAAAATATCATGGTCAATGGTATCAAAAGCTTTTTTCAGATCAATAAAAACTCCAACTGCATACTGTTTATTATCGATTGAATTTGTTAACTCTTCTGCTACCTGCATGAGAGCCATTGATGTGGATCTGTTAGTTCTGAATCCATACTGGCTATCAATCAATATCTCATTCTTATCAATAAAACTGTCCAGACGAGCAACAAAAAGTTTTTCCAGAATTTCAGAAAATTGAGGAAGTAAAGAAACAGGCCTATAATTTGTAAAAACATTTTTTTCTCCTGCTTTATGTATTGGAATTACTTTGGCTGTTTTCAGTTCAGTTGGAAAGGTCCCCATCCTAAAAGATAGATTACATATGAAAGTAATTGGATCTACAATTTCTTTGATTCGTTTTTTAATAAGAGACATGTCTAACCCATTCACATCTGTAGATGTTTTATTCTTGAGATAGTTTACAATAGCAATTATTTCTATATTAGATACGTCATACAAAAAGATTTTGGATGGATTTCTATCAATGTATTGTTCTGCAATAGCTCCCCCTTGTGGAGGCTTGATCTTCCTTGCAAGATCTCGGCCAACATTTACAAACAAATTATTAAACTCCTCCACTACCTCATGCATGTTGGTTATTTCCGTTCCATTTACAGAAAAATTATCAATATAGCCTGGTTTGTTATTTGATTTTCCAATTATTGTGTTTATAATTTTCCATGTTCCTTTAATATCATTTTTATTAATTTCTAGTAAGTTATTATAATAATCCTTCTTACGTTTTCTTATAGTATCTATTAATTAATTTTTATATATTTTATATTTGATTTCTTTCTGTTTAGTTCTATGCTTGATGACATCTCTATAAAGAGTATTCTTCTTTTTACAGGCATTTGAAATTCCTTTTGTTATCCATGGTTTATCTGGCTTCCTAGTTTGTCGGCTACTTTGCTGCACAATAGGACAGAAACGATCATATAAAGTCATGAATGTATTCAGAAAGCAGCCATATGCTGAGTCCACATCAGTTGCTTCAAACACCTCAACCCATTGCTGGAGAGCCAGTTCCCTTTTGAGTGCCCCTATTGAGTCCTCTGAAAGGTGCCTTTTATTACACATTTTCTGAGATTCCCTCTTTGGCTGATTATTATCTTCTAGTATTACAAAAACTGGTAAGTGATCTGTTATATCATTTGTCAGCAGTCCGCACACAATTCTATTATTTATAACATTAGTGAAAATGTTATCGATCAAAGTAGCAGAATGAGAGGTTATTCAAGTTCAAGTTTCAAGTTTCTTTAATAGTTGTCATACAGAAGTACAGAATACTTTTATACAAAATGCTTCTTACTGTTACGCTCCAGAGACTGTGCAAGACAAGAGAAGTATGAAATAAAATAACATAGTATAGCATGTAAATTAGAAGTAAAAAAAATGAGGTCACAGTGTTCAGTATAGACATATGTACAATGTTCGATGCAGAATAGACGTAACTGAGTTACCATATAATATACAATACTATGCAGTGTACTAATATACAATACTATATAGTGCAAGGCAGAAATGGGATGAGGTGCAATTTTGCTACAATTTACAGTAGGTGTACGAGTTGTAGTGCAAATCCTTTATCAATAAATATAAAGTGTGTTTGTGTGGTTTAAGTGAGTGTGTGCGTGTGGGTGTGTGTGCTGTGTGCATTTGATGGTTGTTGCATAGTGTTTATTGTTCGTTTAGCAGCCTGATGGCCTGGGGATAGAAGCTTCTTCTGAGGCCATGATTAGACTAGTGTATTCCTGGCGTTTTTTTATACGTTTTTGACGACGTTTGATGTCCCTATTACACAGAAATGCGTTTTTTGGCGTTTTTTTGTGGATACGGCTGAAACGCAAAATTGTGTTTGCGTTTGGAGATACGCAAAAAAAACGAATCGACAACAGCGTGTAGTCAGCACGCTAGCCGTTGTTGCGAAAACGCCCATGCGCAGTAGATACCATCGCGTGCCCTTCCGGTGACAACAGTGTGTGTGTTTGGGACATAGCTCCGTGTCCCAAATAGCTTCAGCTACCATGTGTTGTCAAGTTATTGTTATAAGCACCCCAGTCCAAGCTACAACAGTCTGCATTCCCTTAACAATTGTTTGTATTGAGCCGTATTGTATTGTACCCATATGCAATATGTTAAAGGTCCCATGCATTATAAATGTCATTTTTCAGTCTCTAGCATTGTATTATAGTAATAGGAGTTCGTATCAATGTGTTTTAGGGTCTAAATACCATATTGGCGAATTGCTCCGTTTCAGCCCACCCCCTCTGTGCCTCTAGTAAATCGGGTCATTTTGATTTGAAGTCCCTGAGCACGTCACTGGGCGCTGTGGATAGTGCACAGTGATGCGATTGGCTCTGTGGTTGGAGCTAATGCCCGCCCCCATTCTACCTAGACTAGACAGCGAGTGGGGCTGCGGGGCCGAGAGGAAGAGAGAGCCGAGAGGGAGCCGAGAGAAAGGAAGAGAGAGGGAGGGAGGGAGAGAGAGGCGGCACTTGGGGGGGGGGTACCTGCCGGCCGCGCGCCACACGGGAGATTGAAAGAAAGAAAAGAAAAAAGTTGCCTCATCTCATCAGCGAGAGCCGAGTGGGAGAGAAAGGACAGAAAGGAAGAGAGAAGGAGGGAGGGAGAGAGAGGGGGCACTTGGGGGGGGGGGGGACCTGCCGCACGGAGGTCCGCGCGACACACACCTCCGAACGGGAGAGTGATAGAAAGAAAAAAAGGAAGAGAGAGGGAGGGAGGGAGAGAGAGGGGGCACTTGGGGGGGGGGGGGGGGACCTGCCGCACGGAGGTCCGCGCGACACACACCTCCGAACGGGAGAGTGATAGAAAGAAAAAAAGGAAGAGAGAGGGAGGGAGGGAGAGAGAGGGGGCACTTGGGGGGGGGGGGGGACCTGCCGCACGGAGGTCCGCGCGACACACACCTCCGAACGGGAGAGTGATAGAAAGAAAAAAAGGAAGAGAGAGGGAGGGGCTTCTCTCTCTCTCTCTCTCTCTCTCTCTCTCTCTCTCTCATGGTATAAATGATTATTTGTGTAAATAAGGTTATACGCCGACCATTAAGAAAATACATGTTAGTTTAGGAATAAGGGGCAGGTAACTATATAACTATAAGATTTATTCTTCTTCCTGCTCCTTTTGTCCATGGAATGACTATTTATGATTTTTTAATGAAGAAACTATGATTGTATTATTCCATGTGGCAAATAAAAACTCTGAACTGAAGTGAACTCTCTCTCTCTTCCCCCCCCTCCCTCCCTCCCTCTACCAGTGCAGACTGTGGTCTGACTGTCACTCAAAGTGCTTATGGGCGGAGCCAGGCCATAACAGCCTGATTTCTCGAGGCTGAAAAATCATGGTTTCGAGTACTTGATTAGAAATATAAAACAATGAATTTTTTTGAAAAAGAAATTACAAATGTCTTCAATAGACTAACAGGAATTGTGTAAAGTTGCCCAAATAGTGCTAGGAATAGCAGTGCATAGCCCCTTTAAATAAAGTTTACATCCATTCATTCTGCTAGCATTACCGATTGCATGAGCAGCTGGCTAACGTGAGCTATCAGGATTCAGACCCTGTTAGCTCAGAGCTCCTCTTTCAACTTAACAAGCATTAAACAAAATGGCCCAGTCATCTATTCACCTTTGTTTAATACACACAGCGTTGTCTCTAATGTTATCTAACTACTGATAGCTCGCGATATCATCAGTTTTGGTGCTGGCTAAGTAGCGTGAGCTAACGTTAGCTTCTAGCCACAATGCTATATTGTTATAATGGCATACTCCATTGACGTTAGCATGCAGCTAACAATGCTACCGATCGTTTTTTAGACTAAACTATCCGCTCTTGGTGGTCACTTGTGTTGATGTTAGTTTTGTTTCATCAACAAATGACAGGCAGAACACACAGTGAATGTATCCGTTTTGTTTATTGCACTTTTATTAGGCTTTGCTGAAAAAGAATTGCTGCATTGAGTAAATAGGCAAGATGGTGGCGCGGCATAGGCGCCTGCCTTATTGACATTTTCTTTGCTGGAGCTTCCAGGAAGTGTATTGGCACATTCGTTCTGATTGGTTGAAATTGCCTTCATGTTTGCCACCTACTGCCACCTACTGCTTTGGCAGTGTACTACATCAGTGTGCTCGGGTGACAAAAACGAGAAAAAAAACGAAAGTGTGACTCGAGGCGCACGACGTCACGGCGAAACGCCTATGACGACGATACGAAGATGATACGAAAGGTGTAACCGACGCCTTAGTTATGACATGTCCACATCTTGTTCTTTTTCTTGTGGTCCTTCATATCAGTCTTGTGTGAGACACGACAAACCCCCTAAACCCGTCTTTTTTTGTTTTATCATCTTTGTTTCCATTTGTCATTCCCAGCTGGTACTTAGTTGTAAGTCTGACCAGAGCTCTTTCTCACTTTTCTGGTCAGATGCTTGTGTACACTTGTCTCTGATTGTAAACTGAGGACTTTTTCCGTGATCACGGAAAATAAACCTATGTAACATTTTTACAACTTGACTCATCTGAATTTCTACAGCTCACTGTCTCGGCTCATTTAAAATATTCCACAACACTGGGAATGCATTCCATGAGATCCATAGTGTCAAGTGCATTTACTGGGCAACAACCTCTTCAAATCACAGAACAGACTGCCTCGCAAAATGCTTTAAGTATACTTCATGAATAAAAAGGAAGGTAAACTTGAGTTTAGGTGGGTTTACCCTCCTCCGTTACTGCCCTGGATGAAGGGGTTAGTTAATAGTTCAGTTCATAGGCAGGTTGTCGAAGCATTGGGTATAGCTGATGAACACTGTCAAGTCTCATGAGATGTTTTTTTGGGGTTATTTGAAGTTATTTGAATGTTATGGTGCTGTAGACCTGTGGTGACACGCGTGAACACACAAACATTTCCACTGGAGTAAATGTGTTAGAGTTACTATAATGATATTTTCTCAAGTAAGTAAGTAAGTAAGTAAGTAAGTAAGTAAGTAAGTAAGTAAGTAAGTAAGTAAGTAAGTAAGTAAGTAAGTAAGTAAGTAAGTAAGTAAGTAAGTAAGTAAGTAAGTAAGTAAGTAAGTAAGTAAGTAAGTAAGTAAGTAAGTAAGTAAGTAAGTAAGTAAGTAAGTAAGTATTTATAAAGCACCTTTCATACATGTCATGTAGCTCAAAGTGCTGTACACAAACATAGGCATATATAACGATAAAAGCAATAAAGTCAGTGATCAGTTAAGATCAATGTTTAAAAAAAATAAAAAAAAAAAATAATAATAATAATAATAATAATAATAATAACGTAAAAATGAAAATAACGTAAAAATGAAAACATGAAAACAGTCATTTGCTTACCAGTTTGGGAGAACAGGTCCGCACAAACATGTCCGCTCAGTAGCAACCGGAAGTAGGAAATGCACTAAACCAATGCACTTGTACGGTAGGTAGCAATGTTAGCTCTTATAACGCTAGTGTAGTTACGTTTTTATTAGTGGTCAGAGTTGGGTCCATAAGACTTATCCAAGCCCCATGGATCCATCAGTGGTCGCGTATTGTGTGCGTATGTACCCGTTCCCTCATCTAAAGAGTTGGGTCCATAAGGCTTATCCAAGCCCCATGGATCCATCAGTGGTCGCGTATTGTGTGCGTATGTACCCGTTCCCTCATCTAAAGAGTTGGGTCCACAAGGCTTATCCTAGCCTCATGGATCCATCAGGTTTTTCCAAGCCATAACTATTTGTAAGCTAGACTGTATAGGTACGTTTTTAATTTTCCTTTAAAAATGTGTATGGAGCTGGCGTTTCTGATGTGTGTTGGTAGTGTGTTCCATAGTTTTGGGGCATAGTTGGCAAATGCCATACTTCCTATCCTCTTTTGGTTTCTGGGTGTGTCTAGTAAACCTGTAGTGGATGACCGTAGCGTTCTTGAGGGCAGATAACTAACTAGGGAATTTGCTATGTATTTTGGGCCTTGCTCATTAAGAGCTTTATATGTTAGGAAAAGGACCTTAAAATCAATTCTATGAGTTATTGGAAGCCAGTGCAGAGTGGCTAGGACTGGAGTGATATGTTCTCTTCTCCTTGTATGAGTTAGTAATCGAGCTGCAGAGTTTTGGATAAGCTGAAGCTTCCCAATGGTTGCTTTGGGAAGACCAGTGAACAGTGCATTACAATAGTCAAGCCGACTTGATACAAAAGCATGAATCAGTGTCTCGGCATCCTTTTTATTTACGAAAGGTCTTACTTTCGCTATGTTTCTTAGGTGGAAGAATGACGTTTTCATGGCCTTATTTATATGAGACTTAAAGGTCAGGTCTGAGTCCAAGATGACACCTAGGCTTGTAACCTCAGTCTTTACATAGGATGACAGACTCCCCAGGTTTTCACACAGCACTTCCCTTTTCGCTTTTGGGCTGATCAATAGGATTTCGGTCTTGCTTTCGTTTAATTTTAGGAAGTTATTGTTCATCCACTTGTTTATTGCTAACAGACAATTTGTGATGGACTGTATGGCTGTAGTGTTATTTGGTTCTGCGGAGATATATAGTTGTGTATCATCAGCATAACTATGGAAGCATACATTGTGGTCTCGAATGATGTCCCCGAGGGGCAGCATATATAGTGAGAAGAGTAATGGACCAAGGCAGCTTCCTTGTGCAACTCCAAAGCTGCTGTCATGTTCCTCGGATACATTGTCTCCAAGCTTAACATAGAACCTTCTCCCCTTAATGTATGTTATGAGCCAATTTAGTACATGATCGGAAAAGCCAACCAGTCTTTCAAGACGACTGATCAGGATATTATGGTCAATCGTATCGAACGCTGCACTAAGGTCCAATAGGACAAGAATTGAGACTTTGCCAGCATCAGAGTTTAGCCTGAGGTCGCTAACTATTTTAGTAAGGGCAGTTTCAGTGCTGTGATTTGTTCTGAAACCTGATTGTAATTCCTCCATGATGTTATTATCTTTGAGAAAGGAGTTTATTTGTACTGAGACTATCTTTTCTAATATCTTGCTGATAAATGGAAGGTTCGATATTGGCCTATAGCTTTTTAGTTCGTTTACATCTAAGTTTGTTTTCTTTAGTAGTGGTTTTACTACAGCCGTTTTAAGTATACACACACAGCATTTATAACATGTTGGCTGTGTGTTTAGTCACCATTGTGGTGAGAATTAGGCATTCATTATAATTATATTATCTGAACAGGGTTCGCACAAGGTCCTTGAAGTGTTGAAAGTGCTCGATTAGCTGGAATTCCTTGAAAACAGCCCATTTTTAACAATGTGCTTAAAAAGTCCTTGAAATTCAAATCAACCATTCGCATTGAAAGTTTTGTTCATCCATGATAAAATTGTTCTGAATCAAGAAATAATTTTTTTGTAATGTAAAGTGTAACAAATTGGTTTTAAGCCATAAATATTGGATCGGATTATAAAAAAAACTGCATTTAAACGTGAATTGTATCCCTTTAAATGCCCTTTTGAAATGAAAAATAGTGCTTGGGAAAGTACTTGAAAGTCATTGAATTTCATTTTGCAATGTCTGTGGGAACCTAGTCAGAATGATGTTATGGGAAATGTTAAAGGACAAAAAGATGAGCCGTTTGTATAAATCATTCTGAGTCGTTATTAAAAATAGGAAACAGTTTATTTCATCTGTGGCCACAAAATGAAAGTTCAGTTTACAATCGGAGACAACATGTGTTCACACACTGAATCTGACCAGCAAAGTGACCAAGAGGTCTGGGCAGAACATAGTTTATACACACTTGCAAGACGTAACATTATACATCAGATATGATGATGAAAGTATAAACAAACTGGGTTCTCAATAGGGGACTAATAACACAACCTTGCTTTGGCTAGCTGGGTACTTTGGACCTTTTAAAGAGACACACACACATTATACTAGCTGGCCATAACCAGTCAAGCTGTACAAAGATAAAATGATATCTCAACACAGATCTATAATGACATGATGATATTTTCTACGACGATGATTAGAATGTCATCAGAAGTTATCGCTTTAGCTTATTGGACATGTTTCATAGCTCTGTTATAAATACATATTTCTCTGTACAAAGCTTTAACTAGTATACAGCTCAGACACTAGGGCGACAGTCTACAGTGTTCTTAAAACAACGGCCAAGGCCCAGGACAGTTTGACTTAGATATGACATGTCCACATCTTGTTCTTTTTCTTGTGGTCCTTCATATCAGTCTTGTGTGAGACACGACAAACCCCCTAAACCCGTCTTTTTTTTGTTTTATCATCTTTGTTTCCATTTGTCATTCCCAGCTGGTACTTAGTTGTAAGTCTGACCAGAGCTCTTTCTCACTTTTCTGTCAGATGCTTGTGTACACTTGTCTCTGATTGTAAACTGAGGACTTTTTCCGTGATCACAGAAAATAAACCTATGTAAAATGTTTACAACTTGACTCATCTGAATTTCTACAGCTCACTGTCTCGGCTCATTTAAAATATTCCACAACACTGGGAATACATTCCATGAGATCCATAGTGTCAAGTGCATTTACTGGGCAACAACCTCTTCAAATCACAGAACAGACTGCCTCGCAAAATGCTTTAAGTATACTTCATGAATAAAAAGGAGGGTAAACTTGAGTTTAGGTGGGTTTACCCTCCTCCGTTACTGCCCTGGATGAAGGGGTTAGTTAATAGTTCAGTTCATAGGCAGGTTGTCGAAGCATTGGGTATAGCTGATGAACACTGTCAAGTCTCATGAGATGTTTTTGGGGGGGGGGGGGGGGGGGGGGGTAGACAATAGACATAAGAACAATTTCACCTTATTGAAGTTATTTGAATGTTATGGTGCTGTAGACCTGTGGTCACACGCGTGAACACACAAACATTTCCACTGGAGTAAATGTGTTAGAGTTACTATAATGATATTTTCTCAAGTATACACACACAGCATTTATAACATGTTGGCTGTGTGTTTAGTCACCATTGTGGTGAGAATTAGGCATTCATTATAATTATATTATCTGAACAGGGTTCGCACAAGGTCCTTGAAGTGTTGTGCTCGATTAGCTGGAATTCCTTGAAAACAGCCAATTTTTAACAATGTGCTTAAAAAGTCCTTGAAATTCAAATCAACCATTCGCATTGAAAGTTTTGTTCATCCATGATAAAATTGTTCGGAATCAAGAAATAATTTTTTTGTAATGTAAAGTGTAACAAATTGGTTTTAAGCCATAAATATTGGATCGGATTATAAATTTTTTATACAAAAAACTGCATTTAAACGTGAATTGTATCCCTTTAAATGCCCTTTTGAAATGAAAAATAGTGCTTGGGTGTGGAATAACAATAGAATGAGGGACAAATGGCCAGGGAGCTGAAGAGACCTCAGGCGTATGGGTGGACAGTCTAGGGGTGGACCAGGATGGAGCAGGAGACCTCAGGTGGACAGTCTAGGGGTGGACCAGGATGGAGCAGGAGACCTCAGGTGGACAGTCTAGGGGTGGACCAGGATGGAGCAGGAGACCTCAGGTGGACAGTCTAGGGGTGGACCAGGATGGAGCAGGAGACCTCAGGTGGACAGTCTAGGGGTGGACCAGGATGGAGCAGGAGACCTCAGGCCTGAGGGCAGGGCAGAGGCCAAACAGGTTTCCTCAGGTACAGGAGGAGCAGGAAGAGCCATGTTTTATGACCTCCTCTCAGGCCATAACCAGTCAGATGACCAGTGTGCCTATGGAGCAGTGTTGGTGGGCGTGCCACTGGTTGGCATCTCAAGCCATGGGGCCATTCTGGTTGGCCTTGGACCTTTATCGTTGTCCCAGTAACCATCGTAACCAGAAACTGCAAATTCCTCCTGAGCAACATCAGAAGGATCCGCTTCCTGGAAAAAAAGAAGCCACCCAACTCTGCTTCCAATCAACAGTCATCTCTCGCCTCGACCCAAGGGAAGACATCAATAGAACCACTGCTTGACTGCCTGGCAGAAATCAAGTGCTGGATGTCCGAAAACTCCCTGACATTGAACGAAGGGAAAACCGAGGTCATTGTTTTTAATAGTGCCCCCCCGCCCCCCCCTCATTGACGCACTTGGTCCCCTGGGCCCAAACCTCTCCACCTCTGTCAGGAACCTCGGGGTCATCTTCGACAGTAATTTTAAATTCGATAGACAGGTCAGCGCCGTAGTGAAAAATAGCTTTTATCACCTTAGACTCCTGGCGAAGACAAAGGCATACCTCTCCCAAAGTAACCTAGAGACGGTGATACATGCCTTTGTCACCACCCGCCTCGACTACCGCAATGCTCTGTACACTGGCATTGACAAGTCCCTCCTCCGCCGCCTACAACTGGTGCAGAACGCAGCCGCGCGCCTCCTCACCAAAACAAGAAAATACGAACACATCAGCCCAGTTTTGGCCTCGCTCCACTGGCTGCCTATTAGCTTCAGGATCGATTTTAAATTAGCACTAAATGTTTTTAAATCATTAAATGGCACGGCTCCCTCCTATCTGTCCGAGCTCCTGCACCGCCACACCCCCCACGATCCCTCAGATCAGCTGACCAGATGCTATTGGTGGTACCCAGAACCAGGCTCAAAACTAGGGGAGACAGAGCTTTCTCCACCGCAGCGCCTAGACTGTGGAACAGCCTCCCCCTCAGCGTACGGACTGCCCAGACTGTACAGGCTTTTAAATCACTCTTGAAAACCTACCTGTTCTCCTTGGCCTTCCCCCCTACTTAACTACCACTAGACCCCTGACCCTTCTATCCTCTTTGTTTTACTGTGTCCTACCAGTTTTTATTACTTTCATTGCTTTATTATGTTTTTAATCTTATATCTTGCACCATATTGTTTGTTTTGTTGCTTTCATTGCTTTGCCATGTTTTTTTATTTCTTTCTTTTAATCTTATACCTTGCCTCACACTAATTTGTTTTTATCAACCTGCTTGTGAAGCACTTTGGTGTCAGCTGCCGCTGCCTGGAAATGTGCTATACAAATAAAACTGACTTGACTTGACTTGACTACTGTAATGCACTGCTTGCTGGTCTACCGACCACTGCCACCAAACCTCTTCACCTCATTCAGAACTCAGCCGCCCGCCTGATCTCCAACCTACCAACGTCCGCTTCAAGGCCCTCAATCTTTCATATCATGCGGCGAAGGGAGTGGCTGCCGCCTATACCTCCGGTCAATGTCTCTAACTATACACCCTCAAGACCCCTCCGCTCTACATCCTCTGGCCGCCTCAGACCCACTCCTATCCGAGCTCCGGGAGGGTCATCAAAGAGAAGAAAATAATAAACCACTAACCTTAATTACCGTCCTCTACTGTCATGCACTCTTCCTAATAACATACACTCGACACTGCAGCAAGTTTCTTTAATAGTTGTCATACAGAAGTACAGAATACTTTCATACAAAATGCTTCTTACTGTTACGCTCCAGAGACTGTGCTAGACAAGATAGTATCAAATAACATAGTATAGCATGTAATTTAGAAATAGAAAATGAGGTCACAGTGTTCAGTATAGACATATTACTAATCACCCCAAAGTACCAGAAAATACCAGAAAATACCAGAAACTACCCCAAAATACCCCAAAGTATACCCCAAAATACCAGAAACTACCCCAAAATACCCCAAAGTATACCCCAAAATACCAGAAACTACCCCAAAATACCCCAAAATACCAGAAAATACTAGAAACTACCCCAAAATACCCCAAAGTATACCAGAAACTACCCCAAAATACCCCAAAATACCAGAAAATACCAGAAAATACCAGAAACTACCCCAAAGTATACCCCAAAATACCAGAAACTACCCCAAAATACCCCAAAATACCAGAAAATACCAGAAAATACCAGAAAATACCCCAAAATACCCCAAAGTATACCCCAAAATACCAGAAACTACCCCAAAATACCCCAAAGTATACCCCAAAATACCAGAAACTACCCCAAAATACCCCAAAATACCAGAAAATACCAGAAACTACCCCAAAATACCCCAAAGTATACCCCAAAATACCAGAAACTACCCCAAAATACCCCAAAGTATACCCCAAAATACCAGAAACTACCCCAAAATACCCCAAAGTATACCCCAAAATACCAGAAACTACCCCAAAATACCCCAAAATACCAGAAAATACCAGAAAATACCAGAAACTACCCCAAAATACCCCAAAGTATACCCCAAAATACCAGAAACTACCCCAAAATACCCCAAAATACCAGAAAATACTAGAAACTACCCCAAAATACCCCAAAGTATACCAGAAACTACCCCAAAATACCCCAAAATACCAGAAAATACCAGAAAATACCAGAAACTACCCCAAAGTATACCCCAAAATACCAGAAACTACCCCAAAATACCAGAAAATACCAGAAACTTCCCCAAAGTATACCCCAAAATACCAGAAAATACCAGAAACTACCCCAAAATACCCCAAAGTATATCCCAAAGTACCAGAAAATACCCGAAAATACCCCAAAATACCCTAAAATACCCCAAAGTATACCACAAAGTATACCCTAAAATACCAAAGTATCACGAAATACCCCAAAGAACCTCAAAGTTCCCCAAAGTATACCTCAATGTACCAGAAAATACTAGCTCAGAGGTAGAGCAGGTCAACTAATGATCATATGGTCAATGGTTTGGTCAGTGGTTTGAATCCCAGCTCCTTCTGTTCACATGCCGAAGTGTCCTTCAAGACACTGAACCCCAAATGACTCCAATAAGCAGGCTAGCACCATCTGGCTGCCATTGCTCTGTGAGTGCATGTGTGAATTGGTGAAGGAGAGGCAATTATAAAGCTATTTGTGCAGGTAGGAAAGTGCTATATATGTGGAGTCCATTTCCCATTCCCAAAGTACCACATATTTTCAAAACAAATGTTTATTTTAATATATTATAATCTCCAAATGTAATAACATCTGTATTGAACACTGAACAAACAGTATACATTTTTTTTTATCAATTTTATTTTAAATGTTCAACAATAACAAAACAACATCAACAACAATAATAACAGAACAGTATAACATTTTTGAACCAAATTCCAGTAAGGACGGAAGAAAAGAGACAACTATAGGCTATACATGACAACATAACAGGACATTCTAACTGTGTCATTACATTACATTCAGGTCCACAAGATGGCTACTTAAAAAACTAGAATACACACTGAACTAGGAAGAACAGCTTTTTCAAGATTCACACCTTGGTCATGGAATGGGCTACAAGACCATATCCACTTAGATACCCTGGTCTCTCTCAACAAATTAAAATCTGTATTACATAACTTCCTACAAAAAGAATTTCGCTGCTTTCTGTAGTCGGGTCCCAACTGCAAAACTGCTAAATTACTGTATTACCCTGTATTTTACTGTCATACACCTTTACTATTATGTAGACTATTCTGTTTTGTGTTTTTGTGTTTACATGTATTGTATATTGTATACATCACACAAGAACATAATAAAAGTGCATATATACAATATACAATTGTATATTGTAGCTCTGGCTGCAATTGTAGCTTACCACCACCGGTATGACTGTGTATGAACGAATAATGGACTCTGTGAAGCGCTCTGGGTGTCATGAAGAGCGCTATATAAATCCAAGTCATTATTATTATTACAATACATGTAAACACAAAAACATTGCTGTCTGATATATTGCAAATGTTATTGCTGTCATCTTGGCCAGGTCTCCCTTGCAAAAGAGATCTTGTATCTCAATGGGACTTCCTGGTTAAATACAAAATAAATAAAAAATTCTGTGTCATCTAAAAAAAAACATATATAAAAAAATATAAAAAACGAAATCAAGAAAATGGACTTCCGGTTTAGCTGCAATATGTAGCGCACGCAATTGGTTACAGCTCCGCTCCCGTTATCGTTAATTTCGTTTAAAAACCTTATTTGGACAATACCAAAAGAGATTAGACCACATCGTATGTATTGATGAGACCCTCTACTAACTATATCAAAAGACAACATGGATAAGGATAAGAAAAAGGGTGGAAGGAAACAAGACACAGCAATTCTAACGGCGCCGATTGAAACACGTTCAAGGAAAATGACAGGCGACGCTGTGGCAGATCCGTTGGTGACAAGCCCCGACGCGGGGAATATAGAGGAGAATACACAGGGACCAAGGACAACTGGCCCCGAGAGGGAGACAATAGATGACAACATAACAGGAACATCAGAAAAAAGTACCGTGAAGGAAAAAGCAGGCGATTTTGAGAAGATAATAGCAAAAACATCCATCGGATCCCTCACTGCTCCAATAACATCAACTGACACAAGCAGTTCAATTACACAACCCGACTTCAACTCTCTGACTATCCTGATAAAAGAACAGATGGTCGCTTTCAAAGCACACGTTGAACACATCGATACTAAATTCGAAGAGGTTATGAGAGCGGTCGCTTTACAGTCCATGCGAATCACGACAGTGGAGAATACGGTGACAGAAATTACACGGGCAGTCAAGGCGAACAAAGGTGGCATGACAGAGATGGGAAAAGAGATGGAAAGTGTGAAAGAAGAATATCGGAGGGAAATACAAGGGCTTAAAAACGAAGCGACGGAGAGGCTACTAGAAACCCAACGCTACCACAGGCGGAATAACATCCGCATTGTAGGGCTTGATGAAGCAGTAAACTGCGAAGATCCCAACTTTCCAACAGTGTTATCAACGATTTTGGGTAACATCGATCCAAACACAGTGCCAGAAGTGGACCAAGTTTACAGAATCGGTTCTCGGGGGCAAAGAATCAACGGGCCAAGAGTCATCATTGTCACTCTGCGGAAGACTACAACAAGGGATGACATCATCAAATTTGCTCGCAACCAACGTGGGAATCTGAATTATGGTGGTAAACCAATATTTATCTACGAAGATTTGAGCAAAGATGCCATCATCCGACGTCTACCATACAAGGAGGTGATGCAAAAGCTGTTCAAAGCCGGTTACAAGCCAAGGCTATCATACCCGGCGCTGTTATCATTCTTGGGCAGTGACGGCCGCAGGTCAGGTATATACACACCTATTGAAGCTGAGGACTTTCTGAATCGAAATGGAGCAAATAACCCAAGGCAGGACGAAAATGCCGGAAACAGATAAGCATCTTTCTCAATGTATACCAGTGTTAGAATGACTTTATTGTGTTCATCAAGGTAGCAGACGTAATGCAAGCCGTCTATAACAATGTGTACTGTGTATAATACGATTCATAATACATTATAATTTCAGTTCTGGTCTCTGAGGAGACAAATACATATCATTGCAAAAAGATCTATCTGGAATATTCTGGGTTTATCGCTCAAATGCCCTGGGTCTCTTAGATCATTCTGGAACATAAAATAGTCTAGGCACTAGTATACTCTACAACCTTCTAGAATATAAGGCACCATGACAACGAAGCCTACAACTCTAACAATAAACATCCGGTGTGTATACACATAGCAGATAATAAATTAAATGAAGTTCAATCAGTCCTTAATAATATTTAAAAAATTAACCACACCTAAACGTATGAACACTACAAGGTTATTCTAACAATTTAAGTAATCACTCCATTGAAGGCACATTGAAGCTCTAAAAGGCGCTGCTTTTCTATCTTATCTAATCTGTTAATTCGGTTCTAGTGGCTTCTCCACGTTGATAATTATTCTATCTCTCATTCCTTATCTATATCTTTCCATTGATTTTTATTTTATTTAATTTTTTCTTCTCATTACTCTATATTTTTTAAAATATATTTTAACTTACATTGTTCTTTTCCAATGTTCTTCACATTAAGGTGTCAATATTGCTCTACAATCTTTTCCTTTTTTCCTTTTTTCCCACACGTTAGTAGAGGGTTCAAATGAATATGTCGATGAAAGTTTATTCTCTTTTTTTTATTTTTTATTTTATTTTTTCTGTCATTTATCACAATACTTCATTACAGTAAGGGAAGGTGCAAGACCAAAAGCGACATTCTATTGCAATAGAATGGAAATGTTAGATCCTATGGCAATTAGCATAGGAAGATTAAGATTACAATGCTCAGTTTGGGCAATCCGGTGGACCATGGGAGAAAGTCAATCGCGGAGGATGTGTTCTTGGAACACAGGCCTGTACGACTTTCTGGGTGAGGGGAAAATAGGGGATTTTTATTTGTATATATATATGTTTTTAAGCTCAGCTCTCAACGGGACCTCATTAATTGGATGTACATCTATTGTAGCTTCACACTCCAGAAGCATTACCAAAAACTACACAAAAACATGCATAGATTATGGCTAGTTTGAATATAATGGTATGGAACACCGGTGGGATAAACAAACAACACAAACGCAAAAGCGTGCTCACACTGATGAAAAAAGAACATGTGGACGTGGCTCTATTAAGCGAAACGCACATTTTAGAGGAAGACATAAATACGTTAGCGGATAACATATACCATAATATTAGTCACTCTTCTTTTGTTACGAGAACTAGAGGGGTAGCCATAGTCGTCAGACACAAATTAAATATCGAATTGAAAGGGGTATGGTCAGATGCTGAGGGGCGCATAACTATAGCTAGGATTATACACAATAACAGGAAAATTGCATTGGCAGCGGTATATGCCCCAAATTTGTACGAAGTGGGTTTCTTCACTTCACTAACCGGAGAAATGTTAAACCATCCCGAGTACTCATATATAATAGGTGCGGATTTTAATGCCATTTGGAACCCAAGGATGGACAAAACTTACCTTACCTTTTCCAGCGAACAAAAAAATTCATCTAAAGCATTAAAAGATTGGTCGAAATCAACAGGGGTAACTGATTTATGGCGTTCACTTAACCCCATGACCCGCAAGTACTCCTGTCGTTCGACGAGACACAACACACTATCCAGAATTGATTACGTCTTTGCATCCCCGAGAATATTTGATAAATATGAAGTGGAAATGACACCCAATGCGCTATCAGATCACTGCTACTTAATCCTGAAAGCAACATTTGGTACACTATCTTCCCGGGCCCCAAGATGGCGTTTTAATTCTATGCTGCTTAACAACAATGAATTCATTACACAAATTAAAGAAGCTCTCACAATATTCCTACGGGATAATGCTAACTCGGTGCAAGATCCCAGAATATTATGGATGTCGGTAAAGACTATGATCAAGGATTTCTCGGATAGATTTTCCTCCATATTGCGCAAAAATCAAAACACAAAACTATCTGAAATGGAAACGCTTTACTCAACGCTTTTTAATTCTTTAAAATACAACAACTCTACTAGACTAGAAAACCAAGTTAACATTCTAAAGACAGAGATCAAAGCAATATACAGACAAAAATCGGAATTGCAAATACGCAGCACAAGACAACAGCAGTACTTCCAAGGCTCTAAACCTAGTCACCTATTAGCCATGCGACTAAGAATTAATGCAAAATTTGCAGATATAACTGCCATTAGGAAACAACAAGCTCTAGTAACAGAACCCAAAATAATAAACGATACATTCAAAGAATTCTACTCCGATTTATATAATTCAGAAACGACCTTTGATCAAGACAAATTAGACACATATCTTAATCAAATTACTCTCCCTAAACTTACGGAGGACGACGCTAAACAGTTAGTAGTACCGATCACATTAGAAGAACTCAAGAAGGCCATATCCGGAATGAAAAACGGCAAGGCTCCGGGAATTGACGGTATCCCATCAGAAATGTACATTTCTTGCTGGGACATATTTGGACCCTTATTACTAAATATGATCTTATAGTCAGTCAAAGAGGGAAGCTTCCATAAACACCAAAATATCGCACTCATTTCAGTTCTTCACAAAAAAGACAAAGACCCCACTGAGTGCGGTAGTTACCGTCCTTTAAGCCTCCTCGGAACCGATGTCAAACTGTACTCTAAGATATTAGCCATCAGATTGCAAAAGCATATGACGTCTTTAGTTCATCCGGACCAAACAGGCTTCATAAAAGGTCGCCTGATCAATGATAACATAAGGCGAATACTGCACGTACTAGATGCAGACAAAGAGGACACCACACCTAAGGCGATACTATCCCTGGATGCTATGAAAGCATTTGACAGGTTGGAATGGTCGTTTCTATGGGCAGTATTAGAAAGGATGGGGTTAGGAAAAGGATTCATTGATATGATTAAAGTACTATACAAGGACCCATCGGCCAGGATTACAACAGGCACATTCATCTCTGATATCTTTCCGGTATCACGCTCAGCCAGACAGGGTTGCCCTCTTAGTCCCGGACTATTCGATCTATCATTAGAACCTTTAGCACAATTTATAAGACAATCCCAACACATAGAACCAATAGTAATCAAGGGCACACATCATAAAATTTGTTTATATGCGGACGACGTAATATTGTTCATGCAAAACCCCAACAACACATTGCCGCATATACTCAAGTTGATAGAGAACTTTGGTGATTTATCGGGATTTAAAATAAATTGGCCTAAGTCGGCTTTTCTTCCTCTTAACACCAGTGCAAAAAAAGACACAACCCTCCCAGGTGCGATACCCATGGTCAAACATCTCAGATGCTTGGGTGTGGAAATATTTCCCACCATAAGACAAACGGTGAAGCACAATTACACAAAAATACAGAACAAAATCAAAGACGACCTGGACAGGTGGGCAAAACTTAAAAACTCAGTACAGGCAAGGGTATCAATAGTTAAGATGGATGTATTACCAAGAATCAATTTCTTCAGCTCAATGCTTCCGTTACCTCCTCCAGAGGGCTACTGGAAAAGATTACAAACCTCCACATACAAATTTATTTGGAATAACAAACCACCTCGCATAAAAAGATCCACCGCACAGAGAAATAAAGCAGACGGTGGCATGGCAGTCCCAGATTTTTTACAATATTTTAAGGCCTTCACATTAAGACCATTGAAGATATGGTTTGACCCCCAGGCTTTGGTATCTTGGAGAGAATTAGAAGAAAACATAGTAGCCCCACAAAGACTGAAAGACATAGCACACACTAAACTTTCAATCAAGCATTGTGAGCGAGAATTTGGCCCAATAATTACCCATGCAATCAGAACATGGCGGGAAACACAAAAGAAATATCCTAACCCTCAAGAATGGCATAATCACACTCCCATATTCAATAACAATGCACTCTTAATGGGAAAACGACCTATAAGATTCCCTATATGGGAAGAGAAAGGCATACACTCATTAGGGGATATTTTTAATAACAAGGGCCTCTGTAGTTATGTCGAAATATGCATAAAGTTTAACCTCACCGAGTCCACATGGCTTTTTTACATACAGTTACGACTTTGTATGAGATCTCACGGTGTTCCATTACTCATACCAATTGAACACCACAGATACCACAAATTTTTCTATGAAAGAGATACATTGGGAGGTTTTGTATCAGGTTTTTATTATCAATTACTAACGTCCTCGTATGAAACCCTTCAACTAGACACTGTCTGGAGGAGGGATATACCAGACCTGGAATATGACTTTGATTGGCAAGGAGCCTGGGCAAATGTCCGACTTACATCAAGGAACCCGGATCATCAACAAATCAATCTGAACTATATTCACAGGACATACTTGACTCCTATAAGGCTATGCAAAATGGGGCTTATACAAGACTCCAAATGCTCCCAATGTACAAATGGGGACGAAGGAACATTTATGCACATGTATTGGGACTGCCCACCAGTTAAGGCATTCTGGAAAGATGTGTCCCAACAATTATCAATACTCGTATTTTGGAATATACCTGTACACCCCGCGGTATTACTATTGAATGATGTTTTTGAGTTTGCAGTGAATCCACAACTAAAAAGATTGGTTTTATCGGGTATCACAGTAGCTAAAAAACTGATCGCATCACGTTGGTTTCAACCGGAAAAAAATTGCCGAAAAGTGTGGTTTCTTACATATCTCGATGTGATATATCAAGAAATATCTACAGCAAGAATTCTGGGGCTCAAATGTGGTTAGAAGTGGTGGAGAGAATAAAAGCTAGCTTATAATGGTAGTGTCTGGTTAGGAGTGAGGGATAATGGAGGTACTATCCAAGAGGGGGTCCGGGAGGGGGGGGTTTGAGCTGGAGCATATGTGTGTAGGGTTTTAGAAAATAGGTATTAGGGGTATATTATATACTAACATTTATATAATTGTAATTTCGCTGGATATACACTGTATACGGTTAAAATGTTATTATAGACTATTTTTGTTTTATCCTGTTTCTGTACTTGCATATATTTTAACCACCTTTACTGAAAGTTTCATTATGCATTGTATGTTGAGTACTGACTTTTAATAATTTTTTGTTTTGCAATAATAAAAAAAATATACAAAAAAAAAAAAAACGAAATCAAATCTCTTATGAGCATGCATGAAGTGAACATACTTATGTCTTCACTTTTCTTCTTTTTGAAGTTGTTCGCTCATTTTTTGCCGTTCTTTTTTGGCCAGGCTTTTTGGCTAGCTGGGGTACCACTGGAATGCTCAACTGACCATCATTTGATTCTATTGTTTTAGCCTTAGGTACCATCTTAACTTTCAAGAACTTTAAATATAGCTCATTCTGCTCATCTTTAGTTATAGTGTCCCATATGACATTGGGGACCTCATATCTTTTAAATTCTGGCTTTAAAGTATAATTACCTTGGCCATGAAGGCATTGCTAAATATGCCACCGACAACTTTGATTTCAAATGGGCAAAGAATTCATGGTAAGTCTCAAAGCTGCCGTCCCAGTGCAAATACAGTGGCCCAATGAATAATGGTGGCTCTCCAGTCTCTTTCTTAAAAAGTTTTGGGTTTTTGAACACAGTCACTGTTAAGAAGCAAGCCCCCAAATTAAATGTGCGATCCACTCCTAAAACAGATGTAGCATCCTGCCCACAACAAAATCTTCTAACATCTTCTAATTGTTCATCAAAGTAAAGGATGACACAAGGTGGTTTTCCCTTCCTAGAAATTATTTGCTGAACATAATGCTTTTCCTGCAACATATTCAGAACTGTCTGAAGCTCATCAGCAGTATTGGTTCGATTACCAGAAGGCCTCTGGTCTTTTGATACTTGATGTTTTATATTCCTGACTTGTTTTAAATCTCGAGGTGCATTTTCCTCATCTTCCATAACTAACTGTGCGTATACATCACGAGGTGTCTGGGTTTGTACCGCCTGAGCCACTCTTTCAGTCACCTCTGTTTGTGTTCTGATAAACTGAGATGGATTTTTCTTAGCATTTGCATGATAACTGAGTGTTATGGGGAATGTGCCTAGATATTCCCACACTGCAATGTCGGCCCTGTTCACTGGAAAATATCCTGGAGGCCTCTCAATCCATGTTATCCTCCTCATGAAATTAGTATCCCTCTTAAGTTTAGTGTAATAACGGCCCATTATTACAATATATGTTGCCTCTGGTTGTGGGTCTAATTTCTGCCAGACCTTGTTTCTTATCTTGCCATATACCCCCTGTCTAAAATGTACATGTGTCAGTTGACCATTTTTTAGCACATGTGTTTTTGAGGTGTTACCTGAGGTGCTCTTCCAGACTCCACAGTCATCAACAAAAATGCTGTGTTGATTGTTCTCTCTTCTCATTCTATTGAGGGAATTGTTTATAAAGAAACATTCGTTTTGTTTCATTCCTTTAGGGACATGCCTCAACACATTATCTTCTGGTACACCTGAGATCAAGGCGAAGATTCTGTTTATTTCCATAAAACGGCCTTGAAGACAAGTTGATTCAGACTCTGTTGGGTCAAAGCTGTTTATGGTGTCAACCATAACAGCAGACTGAAACTGATGAACTAGTTCAGACTTAATTGAACCATCATTTTGCCTGAATAAGTTTATGTTGACCATGTTGTCTTGGAGGTCAGGGTCACACTTCCTTTTGTCATTGACTTTAATTGTTGTCTTAGTTGTGTCATGGTTGTCTTCAGTGTTTGCATGTTTTCTGGTTGGAAGCCTTGAAAAGTCTTCTTCACTGAATAGTGATTCACAGTTGTCCTCCTCTTGGCTGAAATTGTTTATGTTAACCATGTTGTCTTGGAGGTCAGGGTCACACTTAATTTTATCATTGACTTTAATTGTTGTCTTGGTTGTGTCATGGTTGTCTTCAGTGTCTGCATAATTTGTCTTTGGAAGCCTGGAAAGGTCTTCAGAGAATAGTGAATCATAGCTGTTGTCATCATCTTGTCTGAAATAGTTTACGTTAACCATGTTGTCTTGGAGGTCAGGGTCACACTTCCTTTTGTCATTGACTTTAATTGTTGTCTTAGTTGTGTCATGGTTGTCTTCAGTGTTTGCACGTTTTCTGGTTGGAAGCCTGGGAAAGTCTTCAGAGAATAGTGAATCATAGCGGTTGTCATCATCTTGTCTGAAATTCTTTACGTTAACCATGTTGTCTTGGAGGTCAGGGTCACACTTCCTTTTGTCATTGACTTTAATTGTTGTCTTGGTTGTGTCATGGTTGTCTTCAGTGTCTGCATAATTTGTCTTTGGAAGCCTGGAAAGGTCTTCAGAGAATAGTGAATCATAGCTGTTGTCATCATCTTGTCTGAAATAGTTTACGTTAACCATGTTGTCTTGGAGGTCAGGGTCACACTTCCTTTTGTCATTGACTTTAATTGTTGTCTTAGTTGTGTCATGGTTGTCTTCAGTGTTTGCACGTTTTCTGGTTGGAAGCCTGGGAAAGTCTTCAGAGAATAGTGAATCATAGCGGTTGTCATCATCTTGTCTGAAATTGTTTACGTTAACCATGTTGTCTTGGAGGTCAGGGTCACACTTCCTTTTGTCATTGACTTTAATTGTTGTCTTAGTTGTGTCGTGGTTGTCTTCAGTGTTTGCACGTTTTCTGGTTCGAAGCCTGGGAAAGTCTTCTTCACTGAATAGTGATTCACACTTGTCCTCCTCTTGGCTGATGATGATCACATTCTCTTTTGGAGGAGCTGAAAATGGAACTAGAGGCACAAAATGATTCACATCAAAAATTTTGTTGTATGGCTTCCAAGACACTGATGTCCACATGATGGTAACATTCGTGCGATTTGCTCGGATCCCTCTTCCTTTGACCAACTGTGTCAATGGAGGCTGTGAAAAACTTCTGGAAACTATAAAAACATAAAAGAAAGAAAATGTGTTATTATTAATTTCTTATTATTAATTATATGCAAAACAATGATTTTGATCATCTTTTACAGTAACATTCTGGTATATTGTGTGTATTGTCTGTTCATTTTCAGGTACATGACACACACACACACATATATATATATATATATATATATATATATATATATATATATATATATATATATATATATATATATATATATATAATATATATATATATATATTGTAGAAGCAGAAACCGACTTGGTGGATTTATATTGTTAGAATATTAGAACTTACATTGTTTAGACTAGAGGTCACTAGAGGTTGTATTTATGTTTAAACACTAGGGGGCAAACCACCTCCATTATAGCCCCACCTCTATAAGTAACCTAGCTAATTACTGTGACAGGTGCACCTGTTATGCACCTGTTATGAAGAATAATTTTTCCTACCTGTTTCACCATTTGGAACTGACAAATAGAGCAATTGACAACTGTTCTGATTTACCCATTAATTTACTATCATTCATTTTTGGACAATAAAACCTTGCAAACTGTACCAGCCGCAACTTGGACTTTCTTCCATATTTACATCACAAACTTTGTTACTGAGTAGAGAACTAAATACGGGTGCATCGTGACGCCTGTCAGCACATCGAGGAATGACAGGCGGCCACTACATATATATCCATCCATCCATCGTCTTCCGCTTATCCGTGGTCGGGTCGCGGAGGCAGCAGTTCCATATACACACACACACACACACACACACACACACACACACACACACACACACACACACACACACACACACACACACACACACACACACACACACACACACACACACACACACACACACACACACACACACACACACACACACACACACACACACACACACACACACACACACACACACACACACACACACACACACACACACACACACACACACACACACACACACACACACACACACACACACACACACACACACACACACACACACACACACACACACACACACACACACACACACACACACACACACACACACACACACACACACACACACACACACACACACACACACACACACACACACACACACACACACACACACACACACACACACACACACACACACACACACACACACACACACACACACACACACACACACACACACACACACACACACACACACACACACACACACACACACACACACACACACACACACACACACACACACACACACACACACACACACACACACACACATACATACATACATACATACATACATACATACATACATACATACATACATACATACATACATACATACATACATACATACATACATACATACATACATACATACATACATACATATAGTATTGCTTAATTATATACTCACCAGGTGGGAAATAGCTCTGTATTGGAATTCCCAGCACTGCTGTGAGGGCAATGATATGGTTCATATCCGAGTAGGTGCCCAGCAAGGGTGTTGTTTCTAGATAGTGTTGGTAATCACAGATAATGACATAGTCATTATCCCGGTATGGAGAGCAATAATTCTTATGTTGTTGATCATACCAGCATGGATGCTCCGCCATTTCAATGGTCACTAGAACTCTTAAGAGCTTGTGGTACTCTTCTGTCCCAAAACAAGCTGCAGAGGTAGCCCTATACAAACAGTTCCCATCAGCACCCGTCTTCAGGGATCTGTACTCCAATGTTAGAGGAGGCTGATATTTGGTCAAGATGTCGAGTGAGACAGTATCTGTAGGGGCCATGATGGTGTCATTACTGAATGCAGGAAAGTTAATCCCATAATGCTTAAACAAAGCCTTTTCATTTTTACATTTCCTTTGAATGTCTTCCACTCCTGTTGCACCTTGAATTCTTTTAAGACTTTTGTCTAAACTAAATGGGCTTCTTGTGCATTGCTGGCAGAAAAAGTCCATCTTGTTCCAGGTGTGGATCTGTCTTTCAGTCATGGACACACAGGGGGCATGAAAGATTGACTTGCATTCATGACATTCAATAAATGGTTTTTCACACAAATCTTTGCATATCTGACATCTTTTCTTCTTTTGTCCCCGTGTGTATGCCATGGTTTTTTTTTCCCAGAAAGGATGACTGTGATGGTGGTAGATGAAGTTAGAGGAAAAGGGAAAAGGAGGAGCAAGAGAAGAAGTAGCTAGCTCTAGAAAATAGCAGACGTTTCTTTTGCTGCCCTCTACTGGACAGGTTTTTTTTATTGATTGAATTGATTGATTGATTGATTGATTGAAAACTTTAATTAACAGATTGCAGAATGGGTACAGTACAGTACAACTCAATACACACAATTGTTAAGGGGATGCAGACCAGAGAAAGACTTTCGTCTTGTTTACATCAGGATCCCCCATTTTCAATTCATTAATGACATTTATGACATACACAACATACAGATACATATATAAAAATCTAATCTAATCATCTAATCTAATCTAATCATGACATTTATGACATACATGACATACAGATATACAGTACTGTTACATTTGTGACATACAAGATATGCAAATATACAATACTGTATTTTGGGGTATTTTCTGGTATTTTGGGGTATTTTGGGGTAGTTTCTGGTATTTTGGGGTATACTTTGGGGTAGTTTCTGGTATTTTGGGGTATTTTGGGGTAGTTTCTGGTATTTTGGGGTATACTTTGGGGTATTTTGGGGTAGTTTCTGGTATTTTCTGGTATTTTCTGGTATTTTGGGGTATTTTGGGGTAGTTTCTGGTATTTTGGGGTATACTTTGGGGTAGTTTCTGGTATTTTCTGGTATTTTCTGGTATTTTGGGGTATTTTGGGGTAGTTTCTGGTATACTTTGGGGTATTTTGGGGTAGTTTCTAGTATTTTCTGGTATTTTGGGGTATTTTGGGGTAGTTTCTGGTATTTTGGGGTATTTTGGGGTAGTTTCTGGTATTTTGGGGTATACTTTGGGGTATTTTGGGGTAGTTTCTGGTATTTTCTGGTATTTTCTGGTATTTTGGGGTATTTTGGGGTAGTTTCTGGTATTTTGGGGTATACTTTGGGGTATTTTGGGGTAGTTTCTGGTATTTTCTGGTATTTTGGGGTATTTTGGGGTAGTTTCTGGTATTTTGGGGTATACTTTGGGGTATTTTGGGGTAGTTTCTGGTATTTTGGGGTATACTTTGGGGTATTTTGGGGTAGTTTCTGGTATTTTCTGGTATTTTCTGGTATACTTTGGGGTAGTTTCTGGTATTTTCTGGTATTTTGGGGTAGTTTCTGGTATTTTGGGGTATACTTTGGGGTAGTTTCTGGTATTTTCTGGTATTTTGGTGTATTTTGGGGTAGTTTCTGGTATTTTAGGGTATACTTTGGGGTAGTTTCTGGTATTTTCTGGTATTTTCTGGTATTTTGGGGTATTTTGGGGTAGTTTCTGGTATTTTGGCGTATACTTTGGGGGAGTTTCTGGTATTTTCTGGTATTTTGGGGTAGTTTCTGGTATTTTGGGGTATACTTTGGGGTAGTTTCTGGTATCTTCTGGTATTTTGGGGTAGTTTCTGGTATTTTCTGGTATTTTCTGGTATTCTGGGGTATTTTGGGGTAGTTTCTGGTATTTTGGGGTATACTTTGGGGTAGTTTCTGGTATTTTCTGGTATTTTGGGGTATTTTGGGGTAGTTTCTGGTATTTTGGGGTATACTTTGGGGTATTTTGGGGTAGTTTCTGGTATTTTCTGGTATTTTCTGGTATTTTGGGGTATTTTGGGGTAGTTTCTGGTATTTTGGGGTATACTTTGGGGGTATTTTGGGGTAGTGTCTGGTATTTTGGGGTATACTTTGGGGTATTTTGGGGTAGTTTCTGGTATTTTCTGGTATTTTGGGGTATTTTGGGGTAGTTTCTGGTATTTTGGGGTATACTTTGGGGTATTTTGGGGTAGTTTCTGGTATTTTGGGGTATACTTTGGGGTATTTTGGGGTAGTTTCTGGTATTTTCTGGTATTTTCTGGTATTTTGGGGTATTTTGGGGTAGTTTCTGGTATTTTGGGGTATACTTTGGGGTAGTTTCTGGTATTTTCTGGTATTTTCTGGTATTTTCTGGTACTTTGGGGTGATTAGTAGGACCCGTTCGATGCAGAATAGACGTAACTGAGTTACCATATAATATCCAATACTATGCAGTGTACTAATGTACAGTACTATATAGTGCAAAGCAGAAATGGGATGAGGTACAATTTAGGTACAATTTACAGTAAGGTGTACGAGTTGTAGTGCAATCCTTCATAAATAAATATAAAGTGTGGGGAGTGGGTGCTACAGTGTGTTTGTTTAAAGTGGGTGTGTGCTATAAAGTGTGTGGAGTGGGTGCTACAGACTGTGTTTGTTTAAAGTGAGTGTGTGCGTGTGGATGTGTGTGCTATGTGCGTTTGATGGTTGTTGTTGTGTAGTGTTCATTGTTCGTTTAGCAGCCTGATGGCCTGGGGATAGAAGCTTCTTCTGAGTCTTTCTGTGCTCGCCTTGAGACTCCGATATCGCTTGCCTGACCGCAGCAGTTCAAAGAGGCAGTTGTTCGGGTGACTGGAGTCTTTAATGATTCTCTTAGCCTTGCCCCTGCAACGCTTGTTGTAAATGTTCTGGAGGGTGGGGAGCCCCCCTCCAATTGTGCGTTTGGCTGAACGTGTCACTCTTTGTAGTCTGCTTCGGTCTTGTGCAGTGCTATTCCCAAACCAGGAGGTGATGTTGCCAGTCAGGATGCTCTCTATTGTACATGAGTAGAAGTTCTTAAGGATCTTCTGACTGACTTGGAACTTCCTTAGGCGCCTGAGGAAGTAGAGGCGTTGTCGTGTCTTCTTCACAACACTGTCAATGTGTGTGGTCCATGTCAAGTCCTCGGATATGTAGGCTCCGAGGTACTTAAAGCTGTTGACTCTCTCAACCGGTGCCCCGTCGATGCTGAGGGGGCTGTAGTCTTTGACCCCCGACCTCCTGAAGTCCACAATCATCTCCTTTGTTTTGCTGACGTTCAGGGAGAGGCTGTTTTCCTGGCACCATCCCGCCAGGACCTTGACCTCTTCCAGGTAGGCCCTCTCGTCGTTGGCAGAGATCAGGCCCACCACCACTGTGTCGTCAGCAAATTTGATGATTGTATTGCTACTCCGCTGAGCCACACAGTCGTGTGTGTACAGGGAGTAGAGGAGGGGACTCAGAACCCAGCCCTGGGGGGCCCCTATGTTGAGGGTGATGGATGAGGAGGTGCAGTTGCCTGCTCTCACCACCTGGGGTCTGCCCGTCAGGAAGTCCAAGACCCACTGGCAGAGGTCATAGTTCTTCAAGCCCAGGTCCCTGAGCTTGGCTATGAGTATGGAGGGGACTATGGTATTGAATGCCGAGCTGTAGTCGATGAATAGCATTCTCACATAGTTCCCCTGCCTCTTGTCCAGGTGTGATGCTGCTGTGTGCAGCACATGGGCTATGGCGTCCTCCGTGGACCTGTTGGGGCGGTATGCAAATTGCAGGGGGTCCATGTTGATGGGGAGGGAGGAGCAGATGTAGCCCTTTACTAGCTTCTCAAAGCACTTCATGGCTATGGAGGTGAGAGCTACAGGGCGGTAGTCGTTGAGGCAAGCAGGCTTGGATTTTTTGGGTACAGGGATAATAGTGGACTTCTTCAGGCAGGTGGGGATGACAGCCTGTTCTAAGGACAGGTTAAATATGTCAGTGAATACCGGGGCCAGTTGGTCGGCACAGACTTTTAGGACGCGGCCGGGGATGCCGTCCGGACCTGCTGCCTTCCTGATATTCACTTTTTTAAAGGTCCGCCTCACCTCATGCTCTGTTACCCTGAACACTGAGTCTCCATCAGCAGTAGACCCCCCCCCCCCCCCCCCCCCATTGCCGTGGCTTGTGGGCTGGTGTTGTTATTACCAGCATCAAACCTCGCATAGAAGGTATTGAGGTCATTTGCTAAGGAGATGTCACTGTTCAGTTTGAGGGAGGCGCCTTTGTAGTCTGTCATCGTTTTGAGCCCCTGCCACATAGCTCTAGAGTCAGCCTGTTCAAACTGGAGTTCAATTTTATCCTTGTAGCGCCGTTTGGCCTCTGTCACTGTCCTCCTTACGTTGTATCGCACCACCTTGTGGTCATTCATGTTGCCTGCCACTAGGCCGTCGTTGTATGCTTTGGTGCGCGCTCTCAGAGCTTCACGGACGGATTTGTCTACCCAGGGTTTTTGATTTGGGTAAACTCTCATTGTGGTAGTGGGGATTGTTTCTTCCACCAAAGTACGAACATAGTCCAGCACTGTCTCCGTGTAGACATGAATGTTGTCTGTGTCGCGGAACACGCTCCAGTCTGTGCAGTCAAACGCAGCCTGGAGCGTCTCCTCTGACGTCAAATCCCATTTCTGCACCTCTCGCGAGACTACAGGAGTGCTTTTGATTCTCTGTTTGTACTTTGGTGAAAGGAAAATGGACGCGTGATCTGACTTACCAAAGCCACTAGCAGAATGAGCCTTGTAGCCACCCTTGAATTGCGTGTAACAGTGATCTAGGATGTTACCGCCTCTGGTGTTACAAGTCACATGCTGATAGAAGTCAGGTAAGACCTTTCTCAGATTGGCGCTATTGAAATCACCCACCACTATGATGGCGGCGTTAACGTTCGCTGCCTGGAGTTTGTTTACCTCGTCGTGGAGCCTGGAGAGCGCGGCACTATTGCTGGCTTGCAGTGGAATATACACTCCGACCAGGACGATCGCCGTTAACTCCCTCGGGAGGAAGAAAGGACGACACTTGATGGTTATATATTCCAGGTCTGGGCAGCAGTGGTTCGATAATTCCTTCACGTTAGCTGGATCGCTCCAATTGTTGTTAAACATGAAGGCAATACCTCCTCCACGCTGTTTGCCGGACAATGCTGATCTGTCCTTGCGATGGATGAAGAAGTGATCGGCCGGTTGTATGGCGTGGTCTGGGACGTCCGGCGTCAACCACGTCTCGGTGAAGCAGAGAACGTTACAGCCTCTAACGTCTCTTTGGTATTGAATCCTTGCTCGGATGTCGTCCAGTTTATTGTCAATTGATTGTACATTGGCTAGCAATATACTGGGTAGTGGCGTTCGGTGTCGTCTGGATCTCAGCCTGTTACGGATCCCAGCTCTCTTCCTTCGCCGCCTGGATCCTTTGTTCCTGGGGTCAGGATCTGGTCCCATTGTTCTGAGAATTTCCACAGGCCATTGCTGCGGTTCGGAAAGCTGATCCAGGGAGTAATCCAATCGGTAAGTTTCCCGTAATCCGATGTCTATAAGTGACTGACGGTCATACACATTAAATGCACCTACTGTTGGTACAGACAAAACTCTTAAAACTATAAATATTAACAAAAGTAAGCACAATTGGAATGGCACTCAAGTTCGAACATTGTTACTCAGCTGATAGAGTTGTACCCTATGCTGTCTTCTCATGTTTTTAATAGAGAATACTCAGAAATATTGAAAATTATATATGAGAAACATTTGCCTTTGTGGATGATTTAGATCAAACTAGGACCCTAAGAAATAACAGTCATGTATTACTTATAGCCTTGGCTAAATGGCATAGGTGAAACATCTATTAAGTATATTTTCAAAGGGTCCCTTATCTTTTGTCATTGTTTTAGCTAAGGAGACCAGGTCAGTTGCACCTGTGTGCAGTCCTTGATTGAATTGATTGAATTGATTGATTGATTGATTGATTGATTGATTGATTGATTGATTGATTGAAAAGTTTATTAACAGATTGCAGAATGGGTACAGTACAGTACAGCTCAATACATACAATTGTTAAGGGGATGCAGACCAGAGAAAGACTTGCGTCTTGTTTACATCAGGGTCCCCCATTTTCAATTCATCATAACATATATGACATACATGACATACAGATAGACAGTACTGCTACATCTATACATTTATGACATATCAGATTTGCAAATACAGTACTTGGCATAGAAACTGTACATTGGAGGAGGTTGGTTGGGTGGGGTGGGGTTGGGTGGGTTGGGTGAGGGCTGTACATTGGAGGTGGGGGGGGGGGGGGGGGGGGGTTGGGAAGGGGACACACACACATTTTACACTGTACATTGGAATATTGACAAAGCCTTACTTGGTCATTTACTGTACAACTAGGTTAGGACATTTGTAGGGGCCAGTTTCGAATTGCAGTCTCACGTAGGTGTTTTTTGAGAGTGTTTTTGAAGGTGGGTAGTGATTCACATTCCTTTACAGCTTTAGGTAGGGCGTTCCACATTGATGTGGCATAATTGCGAAACGTGTTTAGTCCCTTGTTTGAGCCGAATCTGGGTTTTACATGATTTGTGGAGCTCCCTCTGGTGTTGTGATCGTGGTGGTATTCACTGACCTTTGGGAAGTATTTTGACATGTACATGGGTACCTTGGTCGCGTAGTGTATCTTGTAGACCAGGCCCATTGCAAGTTGCTGTACTCTGTCGTCTACTCTAAGCCATCCTAGGTTGTCAAAGTGGGCAGGGGTGCGGTGGGTTCTAGGAGTCAGGTCAAGTAGTAGTCTGACTAGCTTGTTTTGAGATGTTTGTAATTTGTTTTTTAGTGCCTTTGAGGTGCTTTGGTACCATGAGGTGCAAGCATAGTCGTAGTACCCTTGAATGAGTGCTCCTGCTAGAGTCTTCAGGGTATTCTTGTTTACCAGAGAGGAGATCCGGTACAAGAATCGCGTTCGTTGGTTGACTTTTTTTATTACATTGGATGCCATTTTGTCACAGGAAAGATTAGCCTCTAGGATGGAACCCAGGTAGGTAATTTCATCTTTCCTTGTGATAATATTGTCACCCACTGTAACCGAGAAGCCGTCGGTCTTGCTGAGTTTGTTATTTGAACCGAAGAGAATGGACTCTGTTTTGCCCATGTGTAATGATAGTTTGTTGTCGGCGAGCCATATGCAGATTTTGCCTAGTTCCGAGCTGAGGGCTTTTTCAACCTGTAACTTTCGTTAGGATCTCTGTTTAATAGTACTGTATATTTGCATTATCTTGTATGTCACAAATGTAACAGTACTGTATATCTGTATGTCATAAATGTCATGATTAGATTCATTAGATTAGAGTGGTTCTAAAACTGTGGTACGCGCACCACTAGTGGTACTTGGTGGTACTGCTGGTGGTACTTGAAAAAATTTTAAATATTTTTTTGTGTGTGCAGTCAGGCCACTCAACGTAGAAGCAGGCCAGGCCCGTGTTTCTAGTTGCGGCGGCGGGATAGTTAGATAACCTAAGTGGGGAACAACCGCCTGTATACTTTCCGTAGCCGCATTTCTGGCAGACGCTCTCTGATTGGCCGACGCCAGTTTCTACACTGGTTAAGCTTAGGCAATCTTCGAAGTTGGTTAAGGTTAGGCAAGTTCTTTCGACGGTTAAGCTTAGGCACTCTTTCGAAGTTGGTTAAGGTTAGAGTTTGTCTCGTATAATACATTTATTCAAATGGTGATTTAATTGGAGGTGTACTGTTAATTAATGCTTGTATATCTAATTTTATGTTGTTATGTTTATGTTTATGTGTATGTTTAAAAAAGAATAAAAAAAAATATAAAAAAAAGAGAAAGAAGATGAATGCCTCGCTCCCACAGTCTGAGGTACAGATACAAATGGAGATCTTCAAGGCAAGCCTGGAGAAGACCAACCTCACTGTGGAGAATATAAAGGAAGCAGAGCTTGAGATCATTCGTTACAGTCAGCGACAGAAATACTCAGAAGAAATCGCCGCGCTTCGGAAGGGCGACTACGTCAGAAGAGCAGTCATATCGAGTCTGGGAGCGGATGATCAGGTCGTTCAGGAAGATTCTCAGCACCACCTTAAGGCAGCAGACTCTGGATGAAGAGGGCCTACACACCGTCTTGTGTGAGGCAGAAGCCATCATTAACAGTCGACCGATAACCAAGGCTTCTAGTGATCCGGACGACCTGGAAGCGCTTACCCCCAACCACCTCTTGCTCCTCCAGTCAAAGCCTTCCCTGCCTCCCGGTCTTTTCATGAAAGAAGATCTCTAAGCCCGCAGGAGATGGAAACAAGTCCAGTATATGGCCTATTCTGGAAACGATGGACGCAGGAATATCTACCTCAGCTCCAGGAGAGACAGAAGTGGACACGTGTGGCACGCAACTTCGTTGAGGCTGATCATCGACGACTCGGCCCCCCGCAACTCCTGGGTCCTGGCCAGGGTCATCAAGGTGGTTCCTGACCAGCACGGGCTCGTGCGTCGGGTCCGTGTCAAGACAAAGATGACCATTTTAGATAGACCTATCACCAAGGTCTGTCTTCTCCAAGAGGCTGCCTGAGGCAGTGGTAAAGACCGTCCTCCTACGGTGTGCCATGTACCAGTGACCTCTGGCACCAGGTATTGGTAATCCCGCAGCAGAGATACTTATCAGTTGAAATAGTGTTTGGTTTGGCTCCTTGGTTTTTAGTAGTTAGTAATTGTTTCTAGATTAGAAGGACAATTAGGGGCCGGTGTGAGAGCCAAAGCTATATGTGTTTAGGTTATTGTATTATATGAATGTTTAATATTGATGGGATTTAGAGTCATTGAACCGCCGTATTTGTCATAATAGAGCATTCTAGAACGTTTGTGGTGATGTCATAGTAGTACTTTCTAGAACGTAAAACATTCTAGAACCACAAGATGACGTCATGATAGAAAGTTATGGAACCTTCGTGATGTCACCGTATGATGTCATAACCGAAACATTCTAGAACCTTTGGGTCTCTATATAAGCGGCTGTGGACATTGCTTTTCTTTATCAACGGACAGACTACTCACAAGTAAGTAATTTGACCAGTGGAGTGGATCGTCGGCCCTCACAATAGTAAGAAAACTCTGTTCCAGGAGGAAAAGGGATCAAAACGAACTACTGGAGCGCTGAAAGAAGGATAACAACAAAATGTCGAAACCTAAGAAGGGTGAGAAGACGCAAAAGGTCCAGGAGGAAAAGGTCCGTAATGCCATTAATAAAAGGAAGTCTAAGTTAGGTCATCTAACTGGTCACATGAAGAAGATGAATCAATTAATGGATGCGGACGACAACGGTAATTTGGAAGGTGTACAGACAGGATTGGTAGAATTCAACAGTCTGCTCGGAGAGTTCTGTGAGCTTAATACCGCAGTCCAGGCGGCAATAAGCAAAAACATAAGCAAGACATCAAAAGAGGAGAGGAAGAACGATCAGGATGAATGGTTCACGCCGAAGGCTGACACATTTTACAACTTCACAGAAAAGGCTGGTGTATGGATGGAGGAGGTGCATAAGCGTACAGCGGAGTCTAGGAAGCACCATTTTGGAAATGGATACATCATCTCAATGGCATATATAGACAAGCCGCTGGACTGGCTCCGCTCCTTTGGCTCCTGGCTCCGCTATCTCACTGGATGCCTCAGCGCCAAGTTCAGCGACCTTGCCAAATTTGTCAACCTACAAGCCCACACTGTAAGAAAAAAATCGGTAAAAAAACGGTAGAAGTCCGGCAGCTTGGTGCCAGAGATATTCTGTAGAATTTACATTGAAATACCCTAATTAAAATAAAGTGGAAAAGCAATAAATTTACAGATAATTCTGTTTATTATTTGAGAACCCGAGAACAGAGAATCACTGTTAATTGACAGGTTAGGTTCAGCAGTGAAACACTGTTATTTTACAGGTTTTTTCCTACATTATTATGATCAAACACCTTCAATAAAGTGACAGAACTTAAAGTTCAGCAGTGAAACACTGTTATTTCACAAGTTTTCCCTACATTTACGATGAAACTCATTCAATTAAGTGACATAACTCAAAGTTCAGCAGTGAAACACTGTTATTTCACAGGTCTTTCCTAAATTATTACGATCAAACTCCTTCAATAAAGTGACAGAACTTAAAGTTCAGCAGTGAAACACTGTTATTTCACAGGTTTTTCCTAAATTATTATGATCAAACTCCTTCAATAAAGTGACAGAACTTAAAGTTCAGCAGTGAAACACTGTTATTTTACATGTTTTCCCAGAATTATTACAATCAAACTCCTTCAATTAAGTGACAGAACTCAAAGTTCAGCAGTGAAACACTGTTATTTTACATGTTTTCCCAGAATTATTACAATCAAACTCCTTCAATTAAGTGACAGAACTCAAAGTTCAGCAGTGAAACACTGTTATTCTACATGTTTTCCCATAATTATTACAATCAAACTCCTTCAATTAAGTGACAGAACTCAAAGTTCAGCAGTGAAACACTGTTATTTCACAGGTTTTTCCTCGATTATTACGATCAAACTCCTTCAATAAAGTGACAGAACTTAAAGTTCAGCAGTGAAACACTGTTATTTCACAGGTTTTTCCTCAATTATTACAATCAAACTCCTTCAATTAAGTGACAGAACTTAAAGTTCAGCAGTGAAACACTGTTATTTTACAGGTTTTCCCATAATTATTACAATCAAACTCCTTCAATTAAGTGACAGAACTCAAAGTTCAGCAGTGAAAGACTGTTATTTCACAGGTTTTTCCTAAATTATTACGATCAAACTCCTTCAATAAAGTGACAGAACTTAAAGTTCAGCAGTGAAACACTGTTATTTCACAGGTTTTTCCTCAATTATTACAATCAAACTCCTTCAATTAAGTGACAGAACTTAAAGTTCAGCAGTGAAACACTGTTATTTTACAGGTTTTCCCATAATTATTACAATCAAACTCCTTCAATAAAGTGACAGAACTCAAAGTTCAGCAGTGAAAGACTGTTATTTCACAGGTTTTTCCTAAATTATTACGATCAAACTCCTTCAATAAAGTGACAGAACTTAAAGTTCAGCAGTGAAACACTGTTATTTCACAGGTTTGTCCTCAATTATTACAATCAAACTCCTTCAATTAAGTGACAGAACTTAAAGTTCAGCAGTGAAACACTGTTATTTTACAGGTTTTCCCATAATTATTACAATCAAACTCCTTCAATAAAGTGACAGAACTCAAAGTTCAGCAGTGAAAGACTGTTATTTCACAGATTTTTCCTAAATTATTACGATCAAACTCCTTCAATAAAGTGACAGAACTTAAAGTTCAGCAGTGAAACACTGTTATTTCACAGGTTTTTCCTCAATTATTACAATCAAACTCCTTCAATAAAGTGACAGAACTTAAAGTTCAGCAATGAAACACTGTTATTTTACAGGTTTTCCCATAATTATTACAATCAAACTCCTTCAATTAAGTGACAGAACTTAAAGTTCAGCAGTGAAACACTGTTATTTCACAGGTTTTTCCTCAATTATTACAATCAAACTCCTTCAATAAAGTGACAGAACTTAAAGTTCAGCAGTGAAACACTGTTATTTTACAGGTTTTCCCATAATTATTACAATCAAACTCCTTCAATTAAGTGACAGAACTCAAAGTTCAGCAGAGAAACACTTTTATTGTACAGATTGTTAGAAACAAAAAGCTTCAAGTGTTAACAAACGATCAGGATTGTAAAACTGCTTTATTTTGGAAGCAAGTGTGCTGTATAAAACAGATTCAAATGATTTAAAACTTTAGCTTGCAGTGTTTGTTCAAATATAATGTTTAAATACAGTATGTAAAGTTAAAAACCTATAGAAGTACAATCTAAACACTATTTATGGATCAATATGCATGGCAGCTGCCACCATTGGTGTGTGAATGTGTGTGAATAGGTGAATGAGAGGCCATACGCGCTTTGGATAAAAGCGCTATTGCTATATAAGTGCAGTCCATTGAACATAACATAATGGCCAAGTAGTAAATTAAACTTTATGTCCACAATTCTGAACTATCCCTTCAATGTCATCAGATGATTTCAACTTTTAAAAGCGGAGAAAGCAACATATTGTGCTGTTGAACCGAGGGGGTTGTTGTCAGGTCTACAGTTTTTTAGCTTTACCATTTCAGTTTTATATTGTTTTCCACAATATTCTCCCGACCCCTGGGGGCTCCATAATATATGTGAACATTATACTGTTTAATTCAGAATCCCAACTATACAGTGTATTACTAAGTAAAAATCAAAACATACCACACCACAAAAGGTCAATGAATCAGTGGCACAAGTGAAGAGCAGATAAGGAACAATCCTCCAGATTGGCAGTAATCAGCTGGATCCTTGGTGCATGGTGCATCTGGGAAAATGAAAAAAAAGGACACTATGATTCACTGGAAAGTCCGGGACTGTACATTAGGAGGGGGTGGGTGGTAGGAAAAAAGATATATACGGTGGGGAGGAGACTGTCTACAGATACACCCGTGTGATGTTGCTACGGAGTTAAGCTAATAAACGTATACTATACTCACAACCACAGCAGGGGACACAACTATTTTGTTACCCTGCCATGTGGCGGACAGACCTCGCAAATGTCACTCGCCCAATAGCCTCCAGCTGCAACCACTCGAGTCCCTGAGTGATGACTGCTTGGCGCCGCCTCGGTAGAAAAAATTCCCTTTTCATGATATTTGGCGCCTCTGATTGGCTCAATTTTGTTTCAATCTGTATGCATCTACAAATCATATTATACCAGGTAGTCAATTCCGTTAGACTGCGAATCAAATTGACGGATCTCCCCAATCAAATTGACGGAAATCCGTCTTGAGACGGAACACTTTAATGCCTGCATTCAACATCGATTATCTATTGTTCAGGATGTAGGAACGTTATACTTTTTCATTCATACAAAAATACAAAAATACCTTCTAGAATATAAGTATGTTTTATCATTTTCTGTAGTAATTCCTAGAATGTGAGTTATAGACCTAAATGCATCGATTGCCGTTTATTCCCTAGACACGCTATATTAAAAAATGCAACTGTATATGATCGTATACGTTATGCGTCATCATGCACGGAGGAAAGGGGGGGGGGGGGGGGGCGGCGTTTATAATTACGTGATCGTCAGTAAATGCTTTATGTAGTATGGGTGATATATTGATCAGATGGTTTGCAGTGAAATGAATAAATTGGGCTGAAAATAACCAGGGTTTAGCCCAGTCAGATTTAAGGCTTTAAGACTTTTTAATGCCAATCAGAATTAAATTTAATACCAATTTCACGATAACAAAATGGCAAAAATCATGGGTACTCTCAGTACTCATTCAAGGGTACTACGACTATGCCTGCACCTCATGGTACCAAAGCACCTCAAAGGCACTAAAAACAAGATTACAAACATCACAAAACAAACTGGTCAGACTACTGCTTAACCTCACTCCTAAAACCCACTTTACCCCTGCCCACATTCAAAACCGCTCTTAAAGAGCACCTACGGGAGACTGCAATTCGAAACTGGCCACCGTAAATGTCCACCCCCCCCCCCCCTCCTCCTAATGTACAGTCTCATCCCCATCATATATATATAATATTTTCTGTTAGGATCTCTGGGTAACAGTACTGTATATTATTTGCATATCGTATATGTCACAAATGTAACAGTACTACAGTATATACCTGTATGTCATGTATGTCCCTATGCCATAAATGTCATGATGTCATGTATGTTTTTACTGTATTTATTTCTGTATATGTTCGGACAGAGATACGGGATGGTTTGAAAGCTCGGCGTTGCTAATAAATATTTTTAATATTTTTTTATAAACTGCTCAAAGCGGCATTATTTCCGCCGTTGGGTGATCACAGCGCCTGCGCACCATCCCGTATCTCTGTCCGAAACCCTCGTGCAACTGTGAGCACATTTGTAATGTCTCTGTGATACTTGTATAACGAACGGTTCGGCCAGAACCAGTCCTTCAGGGTAAATCTAGGTTGGTTTCCCATTGAGGAGCAAGTGACTGTGGATTCACTCGGTGCAGCACAGTCACGAAAGGGGCTAGTATGGACCCTGATGTAAACAAGACAAACGTCTTTCTCTGGTCTGCATCACCTTAACAATTGTGTGTATTGAGCCGTACTGTATTGTACCCATTCTGCAATCTGTTAAAGGTGTCATGCAGTGCTATTCCTAGCACTATTTGGGCAACTTTACACACTTCCTGTGAGTCTATGTAACACATGTGTAATTTTTATTCCAAAAATAATCATTGTTTTATATTTCTAATCTTGTACTCAAAACCAGCATTTTTCAGCCTCATGAAATCAGGCTATTATTTGGCTTGGCTCCACCCACACTTTGAGTGACAGCCACCCACCAAATAGCTCCGCCCATCTCCCCGTCATTCCATCCAGGTAGAGGTCTGAGGTCTTAGGTTTCAGGTTTTTATTTCGACACGCAAAAACATATACCGATTTTACTAACTAATACAACATGGCTGTACATTATGTTTGGGATCCAGAGAGCGACCCACAGTTTGATCCCGAAGAAGAAGAAGAAGGCGATTTGCTACAGCGAGGCTTACATTACATCGTTTCCGATTGGTAAGTTGATTAATTGCACTATTAGTTACTTACTGTTATATAATAGTTGTGTACTTCTGTCGCGCGCGGCCCGTCGAAAACACACACTCACTAACGTTAGATTGTACTGACACTAACCCCCAAACAACAGCGATCGAGGCTTACGTTACATCGTTTCCGATTGGTAAGTTGATTAATTGCACTATTAGTTACTTACTGTTATATAATAGTTGTGTACTTCTGTCGCGCGCGGCCCGTCGAAAACACACACTCACTAACGTTAGATTGTACTGACACTAACCCCCAAACAACAGCGATCGAGGCTTACGTTACATCGTTTCCGATTGGTAAGTTGATTAATTGCACTATTAGTTACTTACTGTTATATAATAGTTGTGTACTTCTGTCGCGCGCGGCCCGTCGAAAACACACACTCTGTCCCGATGAGAGTCTCTGCTCGGAGACTGTTGCTTCTGTGAACAGTGTGACTGAAAGATAAAGATGATTGACTGTTGCTTCTGTGAACAGTGTGACTGAAAGATAAAGATGACTGACTGTTGCTTCTGTGAACAGTGTGACTGAAAGATAAAGATGATTGACTGTTGCTTCTGTGAACAGTGTGACTGAAAGATAAAGATGACTGACTGTTGCTTCTGTGAACAGTGTGACTGAAAGATAAAGATGATTGACTGTTGCTTCTGTGAACAGTGTGACTGAAAGATAAAGATGACTGACTGTTGCTTCTGTGAACAGTGTGACTGAAAGATAAAGATGATTGACTGTTGCTTCTGTGAACAGTGTGACTGAAAGATAAAGATGATTGACTGTTGCTTCTGTGAACAGTGTGACTGAAAGATAAAGATGACTGACTGTTGCTTCTGTGAACAGTGTGACTGAAAGATAAAGATGATTGACTGTTGCTTCTGTGAACAGTGTGACTGATTGTACTGACTGACACTAACTGTACCTGATTGTACTGACTGACACTAACTGTACTTGACGATTGAAATTGGGGGACCCTGATGTAAACAAGACGAAAGTCTTTCTCTGGCCTCCATTGATTGATAATTTCATTCACCCTCAAATCTACTAGGTGCACGTGCGGAAATTGTGAACGGATGCCAACAGAGACTGAGAATGTATGCTGCATGGAAGTTCCACAGGTAAAGTAGTAACACAAACTTGCATCTTGGTAGCACTGAAAACCATGCATATGGCTAACGATTTAATTTTCTATATATATAGGTCAGACGTCGAATTAACCAGGAACCAACTGGACTACTGTGCATGGTTGATCATCCGGGATTGGATCCAGTGTGCTTCAACCCCTATACCATCCAAATGGCAACTAATATCTACAAGGCAGATTTTGGCCGGATACCAGAAAGCGGAATCAATAAGTAAATAATATTTATTACAGATTTATATATTTTTTTACAGGTGTTTCTCCATCTTGCATCTCTCAGACTATACTAATCTTTCTTGCAAACACAATCTAATCCTTATTGCACATCACATATAATCAATGCTTGCTACTGTCCAATGACATGACATGACAAATGGTTATTTCCCAGCTTTTTTTTTTATTTTATTTGTGCATAAATATAATACTTGATTTTCTTCAGCCGTTTCAGATATATCGCGTACAGATGCTTTGTCGCGTGGTGCTTCGGCTACTTAGGCCGCAGAGTGAGGGTAGTAATCCCATCCTGTGTCGTGGTTCGAATCCGCACAGAATTTCCGGATGTTGATGGTGTCTATACTGGCTTCAGACCGGTACAGGATTGAATCGTGACACATAGCCGGCTACCGCTTCTTCCATGGAAGGCCTGTCGAACTGTGCGCACAAAGGTTCTGGGATGGCAATCGCCTCTACCACCTGGATATATTGTTGGGGGTCACGAACGACGGAGTCAAACAGGAGCGCCATCAGCTGGTTGACATAGTCTGTAAATGAGAAATTGTTATTTGTTTTGTCATGTTAAAAAGGTTATTATTTATTCAATTTATTGTATTCCACTGTAAGTGGAAATATATTTCTATTTATATAGGTCATGTGTGTGCAATAATAAATGTTGATATTTTTACTTACTGAATGTCGCTGGGATTTTCCTTGGTTTTATTGTGTGTCCACCTTTTTTGGCCTTTGGAAAACTCATCTTGTACGCCGGCTCTCCAGAAGCGTTTATGGCTTGCTGGCGATTTGAGTTTTCATTGAAATGCATGGCAGCTAGGTACAGTCTGAAAGGAAAATTTCAATAAGCACAAGCAATATATTTGTAGTTGATCTGAGGTTATCTAATGCAACATAATGAGTTATTTGACAAATCAGGAGTCCATAATTAGTCATTTGTACACAATATAAAATACCTGCAAAGCATTCCTATGTACGAAAAAACCACGTTTTTTGGGGCAAAACGTAAAATCACACTGTGATAGGACTCCAATGAAGACGTTTGATGGTGTGGACTCAATTTGGCGACATCTTTGATGATCCTTGTGTTTAGCAAAACCTTCTCGAGCTGGTGGGCCGGTTTTGAGTCTAAAGTAAAAAAGAAATTGCATTCAGATATTTCATTAGAGTATATTACAGTAGATTAGAATTATTCAAGCAAGTATACATTTGAAAATCACACCAATCTAGAATGAGGACATAAATAAATATTTTGAGTATATATTCATGATGAAAGACAGACAGACATACCAGGTTTAACCCACTTGCTACTATCTCTTGATACACGGTCAGCATGAAGACAACGCGGATAGAGTGGTTCTTCGTCGTGTTCATGTACATTCAGCATTGTGACCTGGTGTAACACCAACATGGTCACCACACTAGAGCTAGCATTGTGACCTGGTGTAACAGCAACATGGTCACCACACTAGAGCTAGCATTGTGACCTGTGTAACACCAACATGGTCACCACACTAGAGCTAGCATTGTGACCTGTGTAACACCAACATGGTCACCACACTAGAGCTAGCATTGTGACCTGGTGTAACAGCAACATGGTCACCACACTAGAGCTAGCATTGTGACCTGTGTAACACCAACATGGTCACCACACTAGAGCTAGCATTGTGACCTGGTGTAACACCAACATGGTCACCACACTAGAGCTAGCATTGTGACCTGTGTAACACCAACATGGTCACCACACTAGAGCTAGCATTGTGACCTGTGTAACACCAACATGGTCACCACACTAGAGCTAGCATTGTGACCTGGTGTAACACCAACATGGTCACCACACTAGAGCTAAATTTGATTTGCAAATACAGTACTGTTTGTGATACTGAAGGAGTCAAGAAAAGGGAGTATATACATTTGACTGTATATACTGTATATATACTGTATATTGACAACCATACTGGGTAATTTACATTGGAGGTGGGGGGGGGGGGGACACTATACAAACAATCCACATTCCTTTACAGCTTTGGGTGAAAGCGGTGGGTGAAGGGGGCCAATCTAAACAATTCTGGGTCACATTATTACACATTATTACATTACATCACACTGAGTTACAAACCTACCTTGACTCTTGACATGCGAACGAAGTGTTTTCATAGAAAGCTGTGTACCAACAGAACGAATCTTTGGGTTGTCTGTCTGGCAACTGAAGTCCCTTGAAGCAGGAGAAAGGCGTACATTGCCGCTGGAACTTGTGGTGGCCTAAGAGTTACCAAATCGTAAATCAATTACAATATAATACAAGCCACTAAATATAACGTTACCTTGTTTACCTCTCACTAGTTGTGTTCTTTTATTTAGAAGTTATGACTAGCTTGCTTCAATAGTTTTCTATAACGTTACTTTATAAAGAGCAGCAGTTACTATAACGTTAGATGGTATTTATGATAACATATCTCACACGACATATCTACTTACTATTTCTTGTGTCGGGTCGCGTATTGAAGGCACAGCTCTTTTGGTTAGCACCAACATGGAGACCACTCCAGCATCAAAAATACCTTGATTGGTGACGTCGTCGGCGGAGAAATGTGCAGTACAAACCCGAGTATTAGACGTTGCAACGGAACTTGGAGGGTCACCAAAAAGGAACTTGTTCCATTGTTGGCGAAGTTCGGCATCAACGGGGAAACTGTGCAAAGACTTCTCGGTAGCTCTACAACCAGGAACATTACATCTGCGGGGTTTGCTGCTCATCGTGAAATTGAGGCGAGTGACGGCAATTTCTGTTTCCAGGTTGTATCGGCTCCAGGTACCAAGAATGGAGGCGGGCATTAGGTAAAACCACACAGCCAATCACATCACCTTGCGCTATAAACAGCGCCCCGTGACGTTGCCCAGCTCGTCAAATCAACATGACCTGATTTACTAGAGGCAAATAGGGGATGGGCTGTAGCTGAGGAATTCGTCAATATAGTATTTAGGCCCAAAAACACATTGATACGAACTCCTATTACTATAATACAATGCTAGAGACTGAAAAATGACATTTATAACGCATAGCCCCTTTAAATAAAGTTTTCATTCATTCATTCAGCCAGCCGCCTCGCTCACTGGGGCTATTGATAGCGTCAATTAATTGTTGTTGTTGTTGGTACTGCCGCTGCGGATGTGAACGGGGCCGGAGGGGCTTTGGGAGGATGGGAAAGTTATTATTATTATTATTATAATAGTAATTGGCTATCATACGTGCCTAGCTAGCGTTAGCTAAAAGAGCCCTCGCAGTGAAGTTATTATTATTATAGCTATCATACTGCAATATAAACTGAGTTTTATAGTGAAAAGAGCAGCTTTATTTTGGTCAAGATTGAAGGCTCTATATTGCAGGAAATTGCACATACAGGTGTTCATTAAATGTAAAAAAAATAAAATAAAAAAAAAAGAATAAAAAAGAATCTTGCACCCCCACTTTCAACTATAACTAGGCGGCCATGGGTGTATATATGAATTTTGAATGCCATGGCGAAAAAATTCAATATTGATCTCAATAACGCTGTACAGCGAGATCCAATAGGGTCCAGCTGCAGACTCGGAGCCTCGGTCCAGATTGGAACTTCCGCCCTGCCACAGGACTATTACTCCTGTGACAGGGCAATGCGCTGATTGGCGGAAAGTACGGAAGTATCTCGAAGTACGTCTGACGTATCTCGAATTACGTCTGACGTTTCTCTACGTTAGCGAACATTAAACGTTGTATTCATAAAATAATATAAATTCAGCAGCATGGGGAGGGCCGGGGGGAGGGGAGGTACAGGTAGTAGAAGACATAGTTATAGTACAGTGGAGAAGTAAAAATAGAATAAAAAGGCAGTGGAAACAATATACAATATTATTAACTCTAATAATAACACGCCTCGCGGGCTCATTATAATACGAGAGCCGTGGGTCTGCATTGTATAGAGCGGATCCCCCGGCCGTATTCAAGCGCTGGAGCGCTTTGCCATGGATAAAACTGTATTAATATAGTAGTAATAATAGTAGTTGGCTAGTTGCGCGCTTCTGGCCACCTCCCGCAGTGCGCACATACACACATACTGTCTGTAGCCTATACAGTACGTGCAAAATTAGTTGTCAAGAGCCAATCGCACAGGTTGCCTCATCTCATCTGGCTCTGCAAATAGATCTAGAGTCTGAATATCATATATAGCCTGCTGATGATCTCTCTCAAATCCATTCTGAGAACGGAATGCAGTGCCTGCGACGCGGGTCTTGATTGATTGATGCATTCGATGCATAATTGCGGTGTATAAAATTCGATGTAAAAAACCATCATCCGGGCTACCCAGACAGGATAAGCAATCGAGCCTGGATGCAATCGAATTGACTTCTGGCCCATCACTGCACGGCTTTGTCAGTCATGTGATCACACCAACCCGGGAGAAAGATGGCGGTATATATACATATGTTGGGGAGAGAATATACATACGGTGGGGAGGAGACTGTACATTAGGAGGGGGTGGGTGGGAGAGAAATATACATACGGTGGGGAGAGAATATATACATACGGTGGGGAGGAGACTGTACATTAGGAGGGGGTGGGAGAAAATATATACATACGGTGGGGAGGAGACTGTACATTAGGGGGGGGTGGGTGGGAGAGAAATATACATACGGTGGGGAGAGAATATATACATACGGTGGGGAGGAGACTGTATATTAGGAGGGGGTGGGAGAGAAATATACATATGGTGGGGAGAGAATATACATACGGTGGGGAGGAGACTGTACATTAGGAGGGGGTGGGAGAGAATATATACATACGGTGGGGAGGAGACTGTACATTACGAGGGGGTGGGAGAGAAATATACATATGGTGGGGAGAGAATATATACATATGGTGGGGAGAGAATATATACATACGGTGGGGAGGAGACTGTACATTAGGAGGGGGTGGGTGGGTGGGAGAGAAATATACATATGGTGGGGAGAGAATATATACATACGGTGGGGAGAAGACTGTACATTAGGAGGGGGTGGGAGAGAAATATACATATGGTGGGGAGAGAAATATACATATGGTGGGGAGAGAATATATACATACGGTGGGGAGGAGACTGTCTATTATATGTATATTTCTCTCCCACCCACCCACCCCCTCCTAATGTACAGTCTCCTCCCCACTGTATGTATATATTCTCTCCCCATCATATGTATATATTCTCTCCCCACCGTTCTCTTGGTGTAAAAAGTTTAAGACCAGGGTGAGGCCAGGCTATGGATGGCTTTGAAGGTGAGGAGTAGTGTTTTGAAGTTAATGCGTTCCTTGATCGGGAGCCAGTGGAGGGAGTGGAGGACAGGAGTGATGTGTTCGCGGGACCGGGTGTTAGTGAGGAGGCGGGCAACTGAGTTTTGGACCATCTGCAGTTTATGAAGGGAGCGGGAGGTGATGCCAGTGAGGAGGGAGTTACAGTAGTCCAGGAGGGAAAAGATGAAGGCGTGTATGAGGGATTCAGCAGCAGGGGGTAGAGGCAGTGACGGATTTTGGCAATGTTGCGGAGGTGAAAATATGAAGTTTTGACAATGGAGCGGACATGGGGTCAAATGAGAGGGTGGGGTCGAGGATGACACAGAGGTTGCGGACTAGGAGGGAGGGGTGATGGTGGAGTCATTGATGGTGAGCGTGATGTAATACAATAATTTATACTGTAGCATTACAAACCATTTGACAGCCAGGTCCTGCACCTCCGTTCTTGTCCTCTAGGAGCCATCGCAGCATGGCCAAGACCTTCCTCATCCAGCATACTGTCCTTCTGAAGGTCTGAAGTCATTAGTGGCCATGAACCTAGAGAGAGAGCGAGAATGCGTTAGTAGATAGTCTAAGGCCAGTGATTCTCAATATTATTTTGCATATCTAGGACCTCTAATTTAGTCCATGTCATGCACATCTACATAATATACTGTAGCATTACAAACCATTTGACAGCCAGGTCCAGCACCTCTCCGTTCTTGTCTTCTAGGAGCCATCGCAGCATGGCCAAGACCTTCCTCATCCAGCATACTGTCCTTCTGAAGGTCTGAAGTCATTAGTGGCCATGAACCTAGAGAGAGAGCGAGAATACGTTAGTAGATAGTCTAAGGCCAGTGATTCTCAATATTATTTTGCATATCTAGGACCTCTAATTTAGTCCATGTCATGCACATCTACATAATATACTGTAGCATTACAAACCATTTGACAGCCAGGTCCAGCACCTCTCCGTTCTTGTCTTCTAGGAGCCATCGCAGCATGGCCAAGACCTTCCTCATCCAGCATACTGTCCTTCTGAAGGTCTGAAGTCATTAGTGGCCATGAACCTAGAGAGAGAGCGAGAATACGTTAGTAGATAGTCTAAGGCCAGTGATTCTCAATATTATTTTGCATATCTAGGACCTCTAATTTAGTCCATGTCATGCACATCTACATAATATACTGTAGCATTACAAACCATTTGACAGCCAGGTCCAGCACCTCTCCGTTCTTGTCTTCTAGGAGCCATCGCAGCATGGCCAAGACCTTCCTCATCCAGCATACTGTCCTTCTGAAGGTCTGAAGTCATTAGTGGCCATGAACCTAGAGAGAGAGCGAGAATACGTTAGTAGATAGTCTAAGGCCAGTGATTCTCAATATTATTTTGCATATCTAGGACCTCTAATTTAGTCCATGTCATGCACATCTACATAATATACTGTAGCATTACAAACCATTTGACAGCCAGGTCCAGCACCTCTCCGTTCTTGTCTTCTAGGAGCCATTGCAGCATGGCCAAGACCTTCCTCATCCAGCATACTGTCCTTCTGAAGGTCTGAAGTCATTAGTGGCCATGAACCTAGAGAGAGAGCGAGAATACGTTAGTAGATAGTCTAAGGCCAGTGATTCTCAATATTATTTTGCATATCTAGGACCTCTAATTTAGTCCATGTCATGCACATCTACATAATATACAGTAGCATCCATCAACACAGGATGACCCTTTCCAGCTGTTGAAATGAAAGTCCCAGATTGAAAAGTATATATATACACAGTCACACACACAATAAAACATTGTATACATCACTTACAAGCATGACCACTTGAAGATCTTGAAGACTTGGTAGATCTTGACCGTCTTGGGAGAGAGAGAGAGAAGGCATTACAGGATGACTCTTTGAAAATGATGTCCCAGATTAAAAAGTATATATTATATATACAGTCAGTCACACACACAATACAAAAAATGTATACATCACTTACGACCACTTGAAGTAGTTGTTCTTGAGCCGTCTTCTGCGTTCATCTCATTGATGAGATCCAGCACTGTAACAGTATATTTGCAACAATGAAATTATATATTTTATTACAACTCTATCAGCTGAGTAACAATATTCATCAAAGTGTTGCGTGTTACAGTGTAGGTTAGTTTATTAGTGCATGACAGTAGGGTTAGCATACTTTTCACACTATAAGCCCCACCTGAATGATAGCCAGTTAGCAGCTCCGGGTACAGTATGTACCCCAACGTTAGCTCTCATAACGTTAGCAGCTCCTGGTACAGTATAGGTACCAAAAGTTATCTCTCATAGTCATAACGTTAGCAGCTCCGGGTACAGTATGTACCCCAACGTTAGCTCTCATAACGTTAGCCAGTTAGCAGCTCCTGGTACAGTAGGTACCAAAAGTTAGCTCTCATAGTCATAACGTTAGCAGCTCCGGGTACAGTATATATGTACCCCAACGTTAGCTCTCATAACGTTAGCCAGTTAGCAGCTCCTGGTACAGTAGGTACCAAAAGTTAGCTGTCATAGTCATAACGTTAGCAGCTCCGGGTACAGTATACAACGTTAGCTAGTCATACCGTTAGCCAGTTAGCAGCTCTGGTATTTTACAGATCCCGCCAGTTTAATAATATCGAGCTAATAACGTTACAGTAGTCACTGAAAACACAGACTAAACAGCACTCATTTATATCAGCGGCACGCATTACTTATAAATAATAAAAGATATGTGTTGCACAATTACCTGAGGAGAAGATGCAATTCCGTTGCTCACGACGTGCAGGCTCTGTCTGTAGCGCGGTTCAATTCAAATTTCAAACCGGGATCCCCCACAATGCAACGCATCAGTGTTGCCAGATTTGAGAGTCAGCCTTAATCTGACAAACCTTTGATAACAATGGGCGGTTCGGATATTGTTAATCCGATCTGGCAACCATGCTATCCTTGTTTCTCCGCACAGACTGACCACGGTTTTGATTGATTGATTGAAAACTTTGTTAACAGATTGCAGAATGGGTACAATACAGTACAGCTCAATACATACAATTGTTAAGGGCATGCAGACCAGAGAAAGACGTTCGTCTTGTTTACATCAGGGACCCCCATTTTCAATTCATCATAACATGACATGTGACATACAGATAGACACTTCTATACATTTATGACATACCAGATTTGCAAATACAGTAGGCCTACTGTTTGTGATACAAAAAGAGTCTAGAAAAGAGAGTATATATTTGACGTAGAACCGTACATTATAGGTGGGGGGGGGGTAGGAGGGGTGGGGGGGGGCACACTGTACAACTGCACAAGCACAACTGTACATTGGAATATTGACAAAACCATGTTTGGTACTTTACTGTACATTGGAGGGGGTTGGGTTAGGACATTTACAGGGGCCAGTTTCGAATTGCAGTCTCCCGTAGGTGTTCTTTGAGAGTGTTTTGAAAGTGGGTAGTGATTCACATTCCTTTACATCTTTGGGTAGGGCGTTCCACATTGATGTGGCATAATTGCAAAACGTGTTTAGTCCCTGTTTGAGCCGAATCTGGGTTTAACATGATTTGTGGAGCTCCCATGGTGTTGTGGTCGTGGTATTCACTGACCTTTGGGAAGTATTTTGACCTGTACACATATACCTTGGTCGTGTATGTATCTTGTAGACAGGCCCATTGCAAGTTGCTGTACTCTGTCGTCTACTCTAAGCCATCCTAGGTTGTCACGTGGGCAGGGGCGAGGTGGGTTCTAGAAGTAAGGTCAAGCAGTAGTCTGACCAGTTTGTTTTGAGATGTTTGTGTAGCAGGGTGGATTATCCCTACTTTATGAGATGTACACTGTCACCAGGTAGGGGGGAACGCAGCAGATCTGAGTCCAACTGAATCCCCGACTTTAGTGCAGGAGTGGAGCTTTAGCAGAGGGTCACAGCCTCTTCACCCTGCTCCCCTCTGGGAGAAGGCTGAGGATCCCAAAGGCTGTGAAAGCTCGACACAGACTGAGCTTCTTCCCCTCAGCCGCCAGGCTGATCAATGCCTCAGGTCCCCCCCCCCCCCTCGGTACCCCCCCCCTCTGCCCCCAAGTGACACTGGCACAATGACACTGACTGCACTGCACTAGTCCGTACTGGATCCCTGCACTCTTCACTTTATATAATGTATTTATTGATTAATCCCCCACTGCACTGTTTCGTTTCTTGTCTGTGTTGGTGTTGTTTTCTGTGAAAAAAGAAAGGAAATGCATACACTGTATTGCTGCAACAATTATGTTTTACACAAATGGCTAAATAAAGGAATCTGAATCTGAATCTGAATCTGGGGCCTAGGTTTACTAACCTAGGTGTAGTGTGCTGGTCCAGCTTTAACAAATTATCTCTGTATCTTTTCAATGTAAATAATAAATCAGTAACCAGTATTGTTATGTTAGCGTACTGAGCTGCGGTTAAAGGCCTTAACCACAGGTTAAAGGCCTTAACCACAGTTGTTATGTTAGCTACTGAGCTGCTGGTTAAAGGCCTTAACTACAGTGTTGTTATGTTAGCTACTGAGCTGCTGCAGGCCTTAACCACAGTATTATGTTAGCTATGAGCTGCTAACTATAGAGGCCATAACCACAGTATTACATATACTCTTGTTAGCTTTATGAGGCTACATCAACACGCTCCTATGAGTGCAGCATATGCAGCTTTATGAGGCTACATCAACATCCTATGAGTGCAGCTATAATGTTAGCTTTATGAGGCTACATCAACATGCAGGCTCCTATGAGTGCAGCTATTTAAAGGCCTTAACCACAGTGTTGTTATGTTAGCTACTGAGCTGCTGGTTAATAAAGGCCTTAACCACAGTTGTTATGTTAGCTACTGAGCTGCTTCCAGCCCTTATGCTAAGCTATAGGCTAGCTGGTCCCTATACTGCTTCCAGCCCTTGTGCTAAGCTATAGCTAGCTGCTCCCTACTGCTTCCAGCCCTTGTGCTAAGCAGGCTAGCTGGTCCCTATACTGCTTCCAGCCCTTGTGCTAAGCTATAGCTAGCTGCTCCCTACTGCTTCCAGCCCTTATGCTAAGCTATAGGCTAGCTGGTCCCTATACTGCTTCCAGCCCTTGTGCTAAGCTATAGCTAGCTGGTCCCTATACTGCTTCCAGCCCTTGTGCTAAGCTATAGCTAGCTGCTCCCTACTGCTTCCAGCCCTTGTGCTAAGCTATAGGCTAGCTGGTCCCTATACTGCTTCCAGCCCTTGTGCTAAGCTATAGCTAGCTGCTCCCTACTGCTTCCAGCCCTTATGCTAAGCTATAGGCTAGCTGGTCCCTATACTGCTTCCAGCCCTTGTGCTAAGCTATAGCTAGCTGCTCCCTACTGCTTCCAGCCCTTGTGCTAAGCAGGCTAGCTGGTCCCTATACTGCTTCCAGCCCTTGTGCTAAGCTATAGGCTAGCTGGTCCCTATACTGCTTCCAGCCCTTGTGCTAAGCTATAGCTAGCTGCTCCCTACTGCTTCCAGCCCTTGTGCTAAGCTATAGCTAGCTGGTCCCTATACTGCTTCCAGCCCTTGTGCTAAGCTATAGCTAGCTGCTCCCTACTGCTTCCAGCCCTTATGCTAAGCTATATGCTAGCTGGTCCCTATACTGCTTCCAGCCCTTGTGCTAAGCTATAGCTAGCTGCTCCCTACTGCTTCCAGCCCTTGTGCTAAGCAGGCTAGCTGGTCCCTATACTGCTTCCAGCCCTTGTGCTAAGCTATAGCTAGCTGCTCCCTACTGCTTCCAGCCCTTATGCTAAGCTATAGGCTAGCTGGTCCCTATACTGCTTCCAGCCCTTGTGCTAAGCTATAGCTAGCTGGTCCCTATACTGCTTCCAGCCCTTGTGCTAAGCTATAGCTAGCTGCTCCCTACTGCTTCCAGCCCTTGTGCTAAGCTATAGGCTAGCTGGTCCCTATACTGCTTCCAGCCCTTGTGCTAAGCTATAGCTAGCTGCTCCCTACTGCTTCCAGCCCTTGTGCTAAGCAGGCTAGCTGGTCCCTATACTGCTTCCAGCCCTTGTGCTAAGCTATAGGCTAGCTGGTCCCTATACTGCTTCCAGCCCTTGTGCTAAGCTATAGCTAGCTGCTCCCTACTGCTTCCAGCCCTTGTGCTAAGCTATAGCTAGCTGGTCCCTATACTGCTTCCAGCCCTTGTGCTAAGCTATAGCTAGCTGCTCCCTACTGCTTCCAGCCCTTATGCTAAGCTATATGCTAGCTGGTCCCTATACTGCTTCCAGCCCTTGTGCTAAGCTATAGCTAGCTGCTCCCTACTGCTTCCAGCCCTTGTGCTAAGCAGGCTAGCTGGTCCCTATACTGCTTCCAGCCCTTGTGCTAAGCTATATAGCTAGCTGCTCCCTACTGCTTCCAGCCCTTGTGCTAAGCTATATAGCTAGCTGCTCCCTACTGCTTCCAGCCCTTGTGCTAAGCTATATATCTAGCTGCTCCCTGAAACATGCCTCCTCTATTTGAACGACCACATCAAACAAGAGGTGGACGCAGGCAAATACTGCGGCATGGTCATGCTGGACCTACAAAAGGCCTTCGATACTGTCAATCACTCCATTCTGATTGACAAGCTAAAAGCAATTGATTTTGATAGCTTATCAGTGAGCTGGATGCAATCCTACCTGGAGGGGAGAGAACAGATGGTAGAGGTAAACGGTATACTCTATCCCTCCCCCTCACAGTGAGCTGTGGTGTTCCACAAGGAAGCATACTAGGACCGCTACTCTTCCTAATTTATGCAAATGACATGTCGTCAGCCTGTGACTGCAACTTGTTCCTGTTTGCGGACGACTCAGCCATGCTGGTCTCTGACAAGAACAAGTTGCAGGTTGAAAAAACCCTCAGCTCGGAACTATATAGGCAAAATCTGCATATGGCTCGCTGATAACAAACTATCATTACACATGGGCAAAACAGAGTCCATTCTCTTCGGTTCAAATAACAAACTCAGCAAGACCGACGGCTTCTCAGTTGCAGTGCATGGGTGACAATATTGTCACAAGGAAAGACGAAATTACCTACCTGGGTTCCATCCTAGAGGCAAATCTTTCCTGTGACAAAATGGCATCCAATGTAATAAAAAAAGTCAACCAACGAACTAGATTCTTGTACCGGATCTCCTCTCAAGAAACAAGAATACCCTGAAGACTCTGGCAGGAGCCCTCATTCAATATACTACGACTATGCGTGCACCTCATGGTACCAAAGCACCTCATAGGCGCTTAAATCTAAATTACAAACATCACAAAACAAACTGGTCAGACTACTACTTGACCTTACCCCCAGAACCCACCTCACCCCTGCCCACTTTGACAACCTAGGATGGCTTAGAGTAGACGACAGAGTACAGCAACTTGCAATGGGCCTGGTCTACAAGATACACTATACGACTAAGGTACCCATGTACATGTCAAAATACTTCCCAAAGGTCAGTGAATACCACAACCACTAGAGGAAGCTCAACAAATCATGTTAAACCCAGATTCGGCTCAAACAATGAACTAAACACGTTTCGCAATTATGCCACATCAATGTGGAACGCCCTACCCAAAGCTGTAAAGGAATGTGAATCACTACCCACTTTCAAAAACACCCTCAAAGAACACCTATACGGGATACTGCAATTCGAAACATGGCCCCTACAAATTTACATTTACATTTACATTTAGTCATTTAGCTGACGCTTTTATCCAAAGCGACTTACATGTTCTGTACGACAAGCCATCAGGAAGGGCACAAGCTGAGCAACAATGTTCATCAAAGTGTTGAGTGCTGGTTAGTTTATTAGGACAAGTGCATGACAGTACGGTTAGTTAGGGTTAGATTTTTTTTTTTTATTCAGATAATGGTTGAAGAAGTGCGTCTTTAGTCGACGGCGAAAGATTGGACGTGTTTCGGCTGTCCTAACTGGGGTGGGTATAGTTCATTCCACCATTGTGGGGCAAGGACTGAGAATAGGCGACTTCTCTTTGATGACCCTCCCGGAGCTTGGATAGGAGTAGGTCTGAGGCGGCCAGAAGATGCAGAGCGTAGGGGTCTTGAGGGTGTGTAGTTAGAAACCATTGACCGGAGGTAGGCGGGAGCGGTTCCCTTTGCCGCACGGTATGCTAGGTCGAGGGCCTTGAAGCGGATTCGTGCAGCAATGGGGAGCCAGTGCAGGTCCCTAAGAAGTGGGGTGACATGGGCCGACTTCGGTAGGTTTGAGATCAGGCGGGCCGCTGCGTTCTGAATGAGTTGAAACATTTCCTAACCCAGTTGTCCCCCCCCCACCTCCAATGTACAGCTCCCCCCCCCCACCCCACCCAACCCCACCCCACCTACCCAACCTCCTCCAATGTATACAGTTTCGACGTCAAATGTATATACACTCTTTTTCTGGACACTTTTTGTATCACAAACAGTACTGTATCTGCAAATCTGGTATGTCATAAATGTATAGATGTAGCAGTACTGTCTATCTGTAAGTCGTGTACATATGATGAATTGAAAATGGGGGAAGTCTTTCTCTGGTCTGCATCCCCTTAACAATTGTATGTATTGAGCTGTACTGCACTGTACCCATTCTGCAATCTGTTAATAAACTTTTAAATCAATCAATCAATCAATCAATCAATCAATCAATCACATTATAATTACATTGTCATTTAGCTACCGGCAAAAGACACAGATACCTATGCAAGCTGTTCTGCGCATGGGAGGTTCTTATATAAATCGTCATTACACAAAAAAAAAAACTTTTTCCGCCCTGAAAGACAGGAACAGCAGCAAGACCCGACCCAGTAAGACATTTATATTAAGTCATTGTTTTCAAATAGTCATTATATAATAGAAATCTGCGACTGTCGTCTTGTCTTAAAATGTACATTTCCACGTATTTTACCGTAACAATATGCTAGCGTACATGTTTGTTCGTGCAAAGCAGCTAAAGCAATGAATGTGTTCATGCACACATGTAAGAATTAAGAATGGGAAATTCAGAAATAAAAAGTATACACTTGGTAGAATCAATATGAACAAAACTTTGCATTATATTCGAAAATCATTTAAGGTGTATTCGTGCACACGTGTCCCGCATGTCTTTGGAAAGACCAGATTACTTATTTGCCATGAAAGAGTTCTCTGCAGTATATGACAGCAGTCATAGAGTGTATATTTTCAGCAATACGTTTGTTTAGGTTAAGGTTAAAACTTAGGAGATTTTATCTTTTTTTAAATGTGATAATATTTCCACAGAGGTTGTTACAGCAGGATCTCACTGCCACCTATAGTATAGCCTATGTACATGTATGTACCACGTGGATGGTTTGCAGGTTATTATTACGAGACCGCCGCCATCTTATGACCGCCGCCATCTTATGAGTGAAAACAAACGAATTTCTACCATCAAATGGCATTTCACTATTTCGAAAGCCTTTCTAGGCGAGATATGCGTCAAATAAGCTTGCCCTGATTGACTTGTCCAAATTGGTTCAGTTATCTGCAATATTGGCTGAGATATATTAAACAGATTTGTTTGCGGTTTTTTGATAATCATGTCCTTAATTTGCATATAAATGATACATGGGACACTCTGACAACTTGTTAACATAAGCCTATAATTTTTTTCAAATCTAGAAACACTGGTTAGAAGTATATTTCCGGGGGGTGCATGATACCCCCCTCTATCCTAAAGATGATTAAAGCCCAACCTCCAGGTTAAACCCTACTGATCAATTATGGGTAGTTTACATCATTGGTATATAATTTCATTATTTATTTTTTTCCATTTGACACCGGAAATGCCACTCTGAAAGAGTTAAAAAGGTCCACGCACGAATAACATGCACGTGCGAATCAAAAAAGCGTATCAAACGCCGACGTCACTACAGCCAGGTGCATATTAATGAGCCGAATCTAAAAGCTAGCACGGCCGTGACGTCACTTCAGGAAATGCCTTGCCCGTCCGGGTCATAGTACTAGTTCAATGGTGGCCCACTAGGTGCATCACAGTTAGCCTATATAGTATATAGCTCCGCCGTCCCTGCTGCCTACAGTCAGGACCACTACACTGACGTTAGCCTATGGTTCTCTCCTCTTTGTGTGCCCCCGTCCTCGCGGGTGTCCTGCGGAGGAGCTTGTGGACGCGACAACAGCGGCGGCCGTTGTTAGCTCATAGCTATCGTGAACCACTAGCCTTTACGGGCTCGAGCACCCTACAGCATAGACATCTATATTCTATTATAGATATCTATGCCCTACAGGCTGCCACCATTGTCGCCGTTGTCGCGTCCATGGCCCCCCGGCAGGGTACCCGTGGGGACGGGGTGTACAGAGAGGAGAGAACCATTTTGGGTCGGCCGTTCATGCTGGCCAGCGAGCCGGATGTCGGGATATTTTGTTAGCACAATAGCTACCAAGCTAAGCTATGTTAGCTACTAACGTTATAAACACAATATGTGTACAACGACACAATGATTTACATTATTACAAATATGGTAATGTGGTTGTGGCTTTAGAGATGGGTGGTGGCTTTAGAGATGGGTGGCTATAATCACGGAGCAATAGTGTTAGGTGAAACAGATACATTTTCATTCGGCTAGTAGTAGCAAGCATATATCAGTGCCTGCCACTAGCTGTGTGTGACTCTCAGCGCCCCCTGGTGAGCCCCCTGGTGCCCTGCACCTGTTGTGACGATCATTTCGATTACACACGCACGTTATGAACCATTGATTAAAATATGCACGTGCGTGGTGATTGTGTTGGGCAGACAAAATGTTTGATAAAAACGCTAAAACTGGGTCAATTTCAATACTTTTTTTCCCCATTCTTCATGAAAGTCACTGTTGGCCTAGTCCACATTGTTTATTGAACAAAAATACAACAGAAGGTTTTGTAGATACAGTACTGAATTCTGCCATCCAGACACATGCAATTTGAAATATGATTATAGAATATAAAATATCAGGCCTAAAATGGTTATGCGGTTAAAATGCGATTAATTAGATAAATTTTTTTAATTGCCTGACGGCACTAGAAATAACCTTTTTTGAAGTTTATTTGTGCTTCACTTACACTTATTTTGTCTCAACAGTTTGGATTGAAGTTCCGCTTCATCAGTTGCAACATTTAGCCTATCTGCAGATTTAGGACAGGTTAGTCCACATGTATACACAAGTTTGCTAAACACCAATACCTTACTTGTTGTCATATCCATACACATGCACACACACAGAATTTCCTGGAATTGTTAGATGGAACATGAGATTTGAGGGAATACTTAACTTCTGAAAAATGCCTGGTCATACATGTAAATGTAAGTCCTGTGGCCTGTCATTCAAATCGCTTAAACGTTATGTTGACCATCAGTTACTTCATAGACATGAAGCAAACAAGCAATTCCCTTGTGGTGTGGCTGACTGCAAACATCAGTTTCTGAAGTATACTGCTTTGAAAACACATATGTACCGTGACCACAGGACCATCTCTGCTTCACAAAGAAATTATATAGGATGTTCATTCAAATGCGAGGCCGCAAGTTGTCAGGAGCAATATACTAATCTCAGGGATGTCATTGCACATCTGAAATTGCATATATTGAAAAAAGAGACAGTAAAATGTCCATTTGCAAATTGTGACAAAACCTATAAAGTAAAATCATCATTCACTAGCCATATCGCACGGTTGCATATGAATCAAACAGAGTTGTTTGTAACCCCTGGCCCTACACAATCGCAGTCTACTCAGGATTCCGCTGAGGTGCAAAGGGATTTAGATGAAAGTCATGTAGCAAGTTCATCTGACGACATGCCAGATGACACTGAAATGAGAGCCCTGTATCAAAAAAATCTATGCCTTTTTTACATGCGTCTGCAGGCTAAATGCCTCATTCCATCATCAACAATACAGATTATTGTTGAAGAAATTGACAGTTTGAATGATACGTGTCATCGGTACACTAAGAAGGAATTCAAAAAGTTAATGGGAGCTAAAACAAACTTGTCTGAGACTGATATTGACAGTGTTTTGAGTATTTTGGGAGAAGCAGATTTGCATTCGCTGTGCAGCTCTCACCTTTCCACTGGGCACAGAAGAAAGATGTTCTTCCAAAAGAACTTTTCATATGTGCACCCACAGGCTATTTATCTTGGCACAGACGAGAATAGAAGGGAGTGCTATGCACAATATATCCCACTTCAGGATACTTTACGATCCATGTTAAAAGACCCAGTTGTGTGGCAACAGTGTGTGAAGCCACAAAATAATGCTGCTTCTACTAATGTGTTCACTGATATTTGCGATGGATCTGTTTTCAAGTCCAACGACTTATTCATGGAGCCAGGTATAAGCTTAAAGCTTATCTTGTACCAGGATGCATTTGAGGTAGTGAACCCTCTTGGATCATCAAAGAAGAAGCACAAAATTGTAGGAGTTTACTTTACACTTGCCAACTTCGAGGCCATCTATCGTTCTAGTGTTGACAACTTGCAGCTTTTGCTTCTGTGTCCTGAGAGGTACTTTAAGTACTTTGCACATGAAAAGTTGTTTGCACGGATGCTGTCAGATATTAGAGAACTTGAGAGGCATGGACTGGTCACTTCATCTGGCCAGGTGGTGCGGGCAACAGTCGTATGTATTCTGGGGGACAATTTAGGCTCTCACTCGATCGGTGGCTTTACTGAGAATTTCAGTACTGCAAGTCACTGCTGCAGGTATTGCTTAGTCCCTACAAATAAAATGGACAACCCGACAGACCGGTTTCCGGTAAGAACAGTTGAGACCTACAAGGAAGCACTGCGACAACTACAGGACTCTGAGGCAACACATGTAAAGGGACTCAAGTTTGACTCTGTTTTCAACTCTCTTAAGTATTTCCATGTATGCCAGCCAGGGCTCCCACCATGCATAGGCCATGACTTGTTTGAAGGCGTAGTAGCCTATGACCTTACCCTTTACTTGAGGTATTTTGTAAAGGTGAAGAAATGGTTCACATACACACAGCTGAACCGACGAATCGCACAGTTCAAATATGTGGGTTCTGATGCTGGTTCTGCTCCTTGTGAAGTAAGTATAAGTGGTATGAAGATTGGTGGTCAGGCGGCTGAGAATTGGTGTCTTTTGAGACTTCTACCAGTGATTATTGGGGATAAGATGTCGGATACTAAGGATCCAGTGTGGCAGTTACTGATCTTGCTGAAAGAGCTTTGTGAGTTGGTCTGTGCCCCCAAGATATCTGTACCTCAAATCTGTTTCCTCAATGTTCAGATTCAAGATTATCTTGAAACAAGGAAACAACTATTTCCCACAGAGAAACTCAAACCAAAACATCACTACCTCGTCCACTATCCCTCTTTGATCGTGAAACTTGGTCCGCTCATACGGTTGTGGACAATGAGGTTTGAGAGCAAACACTCATACTTCAAAAGATGCATAAGGAGGACACAGAACTTCAAAAATGTGTGTAAGACACTTGCAAACAATCATCAGCTGCTTCAGTCATATCTGAACTCCAGCTCTTTCTTTCCTGCAACTTTGCAAGTAAAAAACATGTTTCCTTACCACACTGACTTGTACAGTGACCAAGTGCGTGATGCGGTTAAAGCAAGCTTGCTCCCACATCCTGAGTTGGTGTCCACAGAAGTGCAGTGGAAGGGTACCCTGTATAGGAAAGGCTATTTTCTATGCATTAAGAATGAAGAGTCAGTGGAATTTGGACAAATTGAGCTCATTCTGATGAAGGAAAACAAGTGTGTGTACTTCCTGGTGATACCACACTCGTCATCCTATCTGGCAGAGTATGGCCTCTATAACCTTGGAGAAGCAGCTAGACAAATGGTTTGCATCAATGCTGAACAGTGTTTGGACTTTTATCCACTAGCTGCATATAGTCTATGTGGAATGAGAGTCCTGTCCCTTAAACACAGTGTTCTGGATCAGTAGCTTACTGAATTCGCTACTGACGATATATGGGGTGGCTGATTAGTTGGGGAGGGGATGGGAATCTCAGTTATATTTGATCTTGATTCTTGGGAGTAATGATTCGATTCATAATTGATTGGGTACATACATTCTAAATTCTAAATTGCTGCACGAGGCATATATAACATGTAGTATAGGCATCCAAATCATTCTCATACACACACACACACACACACACACACACACACACACACACACACACACACTGAGGACAGACTCAGGCAAAGTGGCAGGATAGGTGTCAGCAGTTGGGCGTTCAGTGTCTTCACACACTTCCACACACTGCAAGGAGGAGCTGGCATCAAACAGCTGTGCCCCTCAGCCAATGGCACCCCAGGTGAGCCAATAAAAACAGCCGTATTTATTTAGCATTGAACTACCATCCTAAACAGCTTTCATTACTGTTTTTTTTTTTCTACTTTTTCTGCCCTTTCTGTGATTTTTCTCCCCATCCCAATTTACCTCTTGTGCCAATTCTCCCTCCCCTGTCCTGATTGTTGCTTGCATATGCCCCCCACTGGTCGGTTGTAGGGAGGATCGAAGCCTTGCATCACATGTCCCCTCTGATACATGTGGAGGCAGCCTGTCGCATCTTTTCACCTGCTAGCTTTTAGCTAAATCTGGGCTCAAGCTGTGTTTATCTTTCTTTGTAGTCATGGGTGACCTGGACAGTTACATAAATGCCGTGCTTCCAGGCTCTGGACTACAACCTTTACTACTGGATTTACTTGACGGCCTCGGAGTGACTAGTGTGGACGATCTACAGTTTTTGCAACCGCATGAACTTGAAGGTGTACTGAAGCCGGTGGAATCCAGAAAGTTACTTGCTCATGCCAAGCGTAAGTGAAACATTGACTGTCACTCTATTTGAGCATGTCTTCATTTTTATATAGTAGAGTGTATGTCAAACTGACTTTTGTTTAACAAAATGGGATTAATAAAGTATCTATCTTTAGGTTACAACCGCAGAGAATCGGAAGAAGATTCCAGTAGCCCGTCTACAGCCTTTCCTGCCAGTTCAGGCATTTTTTTCTTCTAGCGGCAGTAAGTAAAACCATTGTGCACACTTTCCTTTCAAATGACAATACTTGAGAGGTCTGTTACGACCAGAAAGGAGATTGCACTGTGCTCATTACATAATTAGCTGCTGCCTTAATGAGGTACACATGGAATGAGTTCAAGTATTAGGGTTCTAATGGGTTCTCCTATTAAGGGGGGGGGGGGGTAGGCTCCCAGATATACACAGTACATTTCACAGAGTAAATTTTACTCAAACTGAGTAAATTGTACTCAAACTGAGTACATTTTACTCAAACTGGTTTGGGTAAAATCTTACTCAGTTTGAGTCAAATGTACTCAGTTTGAGTAGAATTTACTCTGTGAAATGTACTGTGTACTTTTTTTTTTGTTATAACCTCTGCATTTGTCATGTCTCGATGGTAATCAATAAATTATGATGTCAAATCAAAATCCATAATGGATAAGGGGTCAGGGGAAGATTTACCTCCACCCAATCAAAACTCAAACCAGCAGGTTTAATTGGACGGCCTAGTTGTGCGTCAGAAGCCGAACCAGAATGCACCTATCATCATAATCTATTGATTACCATCGAGACATTATGACAAATGCAGAGATTATAATAAAAAGTACATAGAAATCTGGGAGCCTACCCCCCTTAAATACACTGATTTAAGCTTCAAATGTGAGTTTCATATTGTGGGCTCAATTTGTTGCCGTCTTCACTGTTAACATCCAACCATGGTCGCACTGAGTAGTGTACTTGCAGAGGTGGTGGTCCAAACAATATGATAATACTCCTCTGTGCCTGTTTTGAAAATAACGTTATCATTCACTACCATTTTGGACCCCTCTACAGACTTTCCCAACAACACTCCAGACAGAAATGCGGATGCGCTGTTTGACTCCTGCTCGCCTACAAGCTCCTTGTCACCTCCGTTCACACCAAGACTATGCCCCATCACAAATAAACGTGCGTACATTTACCATGTATACTGTTGGGGATGTTGAATTCAATTGGTAAATGGTCGGCCCAAAACTGTTCTTACTGACTATGTAAATGTGTTTAAAAAAAAATAAACACCTGTCATACAGAATGGCACTATTCTAAAATGGTTCAATGTATGTTAAAAAACAACACATGAATTGAAAGCAGACATTCTGAACTTTTACCTCATAGTTCATTGTTTCATTTAAAATATAAATGATATTGTCTCAGAGGCAAAACAACCAATCTCTCATATCTGTGCTAATTATGGCTTACTGTATTCCAGGTCTGCCGATGTCCTCATTGTCCTCCACCAATGAGTGCTCCATCAGCCGTGAGAAGGGAACAGCAGCACTGGACAATAACTGGCACTTCAGTTTCAAGATACAGTGGAACATCATGCCGTCGAATATACAAAAAATATTGGAGAATGAAGAGCGGCCAACGGCGAGGGATAGAAGAGAAATAGTCAGGTTGATTTCCGCAGAAATCCTGGTTGTCTGCAAACATCCTCAAAAGAAACATTTGAATGAAATTGCCCGCAAGATGGTACAAGAGTATCCTAAGTCATTCAAGGATGTGATTGAGGATCAAGTCATAGGTAGTGGCTACGATGCTCTAGCAAAACAACTACAATGCAGAGTGGACAACCACAAAAGGATAGGTCCACCAACGATGACTCCCAGCAGTGTTGACAAGGGAAAGACACGAAGGAAAATGTCTTATGGATGTGTGAACCCAGAACCTCAACTGCGTGCTGCAAATGACGAATCACAGAGGAAGATGAAAGAGGACCTACATAAAATGTTTGAGGAAAATGAGAAAGATGAGAAGAAAATAGAAGCATTGATGACTAACACGTTTGCCTCCCAGAGAAGAGATGTCCTAGATGAGAAAGACACACGGACTTTGAAAAAAGAATGGCCCTATCTTTTCAACACAACTGGCTTGAAGGCTCATTTCAATGAACTGACTGGGGTCCAGATAAATGAAGAATTCCAAGAGGCCATGAATGTAAAATACAAAAGAGTCCTGGGATTTTTCAAGTGTCTGCGCCCAGAAAGAGATAGTGTTGCAGGAAAACTCCAACCTCAAATCCAGGCTGCGGGTTGTGATGACTCCGTTGGGACTGTGTTACTGCTTTTAGCTCACTTCAAAGAAGACCAAAACAAGATGCTCATAAATGTTGACGATACCGATCTTGCAGCAGATGTGAACTCTCAGGATCTTCCCACAACCCCATGCATATTGCTGTGTGGTAAGTTAAGTAAAGGATAATGTATAGCTATACTCTGTCATTGTCGCAAAATAATTGACAGACACTGCGTTCTGGAACACCGAGGCACAGCCGAGGTGTTCTAAACCCAGTGAAGGTCAATTATTTTGCGACATTGACAGAGTATAGCTATACATTATCCCGCTTATTACATGGCTAACTTACTAACAATATACCTAATTCATTTTACACCATCGACAAGATGAGATCAAATGCAGACTCAGTTGTTCTGTGGCTCCTCTGTCATCGCCGGCACCCGGCAGGTGTGTGGACTTGATTGCACTGATGTAGTGCAGTTGTGCATAATGGTAATGCTTAGCTTTCGTGACTGCGATCAAAATGCTTGATTGTGATTGGTCAATAGCGCTCTGTTGCCCCTGACAGCGGTCATTATTGCGCGTTGCCCATGACAGCGGTGAATTATCGAAAAATAAATGTTTTTTTTTATCTACTTTTTCTCCCCATTTTTCTATTTTTCTCCCGTCCCCAATTTCGTATTGTCCAATTACCCTACCCTTCCCCCTACCCTCCCCTGTCTCGAACGCTGTTAGGCCATGCCTCCCACAAGCCGGCTGCAATGTGGACGAAGCCTTGCATCACGTGTCCCCTCCGGTACTCAAGGAGGCAGCCGTCGCATCTTTTCACCTGCACAGCGTGATCTCTCAGCGGCGAGGGTCTGCGTGGGAGAGACACGCCGCCCTCGTTGCTTCCTGATTCTACTGCGCAGGCGCACCAACCGACCTGTAGGAGTCGCTGTCCACAACGTCCAATCCCCACCCACCAGCTTCCCACCCCCTAATACTGCCAATTGTATTAGTATGAACAACCAGCCAAGCTGGTAGCAACGCCGAGAGCTGGGCTCGAACCCAGCATCTCCTGCATTGGTGGCGAACGCCTTGCCCACTGCGCCACCTAGCCGCCCGCATTTTGGCTAATGTTAAAACTTGTCAGCTCAGTGTTGTCCATTTTTCTGTGTGTGTGTGTGTGTGTGTGTGTGCGCGTGTGTCTGTCATACCTTCACAGGACAAAGCCCACTGACTGCATCTGTCTTCATGGTAGCAGTGGACCAGGTGGTGGTCAATGATGGAGTCTCAACGTTCACTGAAGCAGTCAATGCCATGTTCATGATCTATTATGCCCTCAACATCGACTATCCTGTAGAGCTGGGTGCAACAATGGAGTTTCTTCAAAGGTAATTGTATATTTTTTTCATCTTTTTATTCATTTACCAGCATAATGAACTTTTTTTCTTTTTTTTTTTTTTTTTATCTTTTTCCCCCTCCATTTTCCTCCGATTTTCTCCCATCCCAATGTTAGTCGTATGCCAATTCCCAGTCCCTTCCTGGTCGCTGCGCACTTACCCCCCACAGTCAGATCATCTGGGAGAGTGGAGGCTACCACGTGCTTCCTCCGACACACGTCCAGCCAATCACCGCTTCTTTTCACCTGGCAGCGCGGATTCTCATCGAGAGGGCGTAGCGTGTGGGAGGATCACACTATCCCCCTCAAGTCCTATCCGCGCTTAGCAGGCGCCCCGACCGAACTGTAGGAGTCGCTGTTTACAACGACCCGGACCCACCCCGCCAGCTTCTCCCACCCTCTAATACAGCCAATTGTATTAGTGCAGACGGCCAGCCAAGCTGGTGACAACCCCGGAGCTGTGAGCTGGATTCGAGCTGGATTCGAACAGGCGAATCCAGCTCACAGCTCCGGGGTTGGTGACGAACGCAATCTCCGCTCGGCCACCTAACCGCAGCATAATGAACTTTTAATCATAAAGTCCTTGTAGCAGTTTGAGAGTGAATCAATGCAGTGCAGAAGGCAGGGCATGAGTGACAGAGCCCATTCTTTCAAACATTCATTGAGAGCAGCACACACATAGGCTATAGCAGTATCACGGTATGCAGCCAAGGCCCACCAATGTGAGAATGAACGGAATTGTGTAAATGTACACCATTTGATAACGATGTCAATCCTTTTATGTACCACTCCTCTACAGATGCATGTTCAAGATAAATCCGGACAAGGGCTCAAAAGTCCACAAACAAGGCAATAAGAAGTGTCTCGCAGTCAATCCCAAGGTCCTGTCACTCATATAGAAGATATCAGAGCATGACTGGCTGGAATGACTGGTGAGTTTGCTGTTAATTCATTTGATTACTTGTGATTTATTTCATGTCCCTTTTTTCAAAACTATTTGGCAGGTGATCGGATCAACCTCTATTCAGGTAAATCTAATTCTTTCCACCACAAGGTCGGGAGTAAAGCGAATACAGTTTCCACAGGAAAGAAAACCTTCAGTGCTGTTCTTTGCTCTTCCAATTAAGAAACTCATTTCATTTCAGATATAACTAATGTTAATAGCAGCATCTACGCTAACCTCCGCCATTGGTGTTTTGAAATGAACAGTTGCTTCTCACTGTTGTCACACCTAAACCACCTCTTCTCGTAGATTACAAACTTCTCTCTATGGAGATTTGCCAGAATGATGTGGGCAGTGAAACGTGAGCTCACAAGATCAGAATGGTCTCATGTCCAAATTCTGAAGATTTGGACATCAATCTGATGCAATTTCTTCTTTATTTCTCCATGAGGTTGATTGAAATAGTATTTCTGTTTGTGTGTATTACAGAGAATCCAGAGCCATCAGGACTAAAATGAAGCGAAACAAGATACAGCAGCACTGGAAGAAAGAGGATGAATAACATTCTTGTTTTCAGTTCAGTTAATTTTTATATTGGACACATGACAATGGTCATAAATCGCAAGTTTTACCAGCTGCTGTTGCAGCATTGTCCGAAAAGGGCTAGGGAGAAGCACTATATAGCTTGCCGGGCCTACGCCTGAAGACTCCCATTTTTTATACACATATATACCTGCACATATTCATACATGATACATATTCATACATGATGTTTATAGCATTGTTCTGTATATACTGTATACATACACATATACACACACGCATATATATTTATCCCATAAATACTGTATCATATTATAAATAATAAGCTGTACACCAACTGGGGTGCTCTTTGCCATGGATATATCCATACACACATGGCAAAGAGCACCCCATAGTTGGTATACACAGCTTATTTACAATATGATTAATAAATTAGTGTTGGCATGTATATAAAGTGATATACAGTACATATACACATTATAGTATATTATGGTTGAGCACTTTGGTTCCGCACGGACGTTTACACTGTTATAGAATACAGCACTGACCATCACCAACCGTAACTTAGGGGTTAGAGTTAGAGGTGGTCTAGGTCTGGTTAGGGGTTAGAGTCAGAGGTGGTCTAGGTCTGGTTAATAGAGGCCATAACCAGACCTAGACCACCTCTAACTCTAACCCCTAACCAGACCTAGACCACCTCTAACTCTAACCACTAACCAGACCTCTTCCATGTGGCACTTTAACAGTACACTGACCTCAGAATGTATATTTTTATGCAAGCAGATTGCAATCAGTGTGTACTACTAGTACTACTGTGTTTAGTTTACAGTATCATGTTGTTATAGAATAAACCGCTGCCAGCAGCAGCCCAGCACTGACCAATGACCATCACCAAACTTAACTTGGGGGTTAGAGTAAGAGCCTAGGTGGTCTAGGTCTGGTTAGGGGTTAGAGTCAGAGAGGTGGTCTTGGTCTGGTTAGGGGTTAGAGTCAGAGGTGGTCTAGGTCTGGTTAATAGAGGCCATAACCAGACCTCTAGACCATCTCTAACTCTAACCCCTAACCAAACCTAGACCACCTCTAAATCTAACCCCTAACCAGACCTTCCATCACCATGTGGCACTTTACACAACAACCTCAAAATGTGATTTATCATTTTATGTTTATGCAAGCAGATTGCAATCAGATTGCTACTGTGTGTACTATACACTATTGTACTGTACTATTATCTACTCAAGTTCAACTACTGTGTTTGTTTGTTTACAAAACACAGTATCCTGTTAGTGTTGTTGACACTGTTACACTGGCTGCTGTTACTGTTATTTAATATTTTCAAATAAATCGCTGCCAGGTGAGCAAGGCCAGACATAGGCCCCGTCCACACGAACGCTGGGTTTAATGTAACCGTGATTGTATGTGCGCAGTTGCACTGTTCGGCCACACACAACCGGGGATTTGCTACACTGCAACCGCGGTCTTTGAAACCGGTGGCCAGGGTGGAGTTGTGCGGTTTTGCAGTTGCGTGTGGGCATAGCAACCGGGGTTATTCCCAGTGTTTACAGCAGAGCTGTCGCAATTATTCCCCATGTTCACGGCAGACCGCGGGGTAGAGAGATTAGAGCAGAGCCAACTACACCAGTGTTTACAGCAGAGCTGTCCCAAGTAGCGTTATATGAAAATGATTGTAACAAACTTTTGTTAAAAACGTATCGTCTGTGTTGAATAGTGTTGTGATCGACTGATGTCTGTTGACGCTCAGAGTAAACATGTAGCTGCAGCTAAACTAAACTCATGTGTTGTCAAGTTATTGTTATAAGGAACCCAGTCCAGACTGCATCCCCTTAACAATTGTTTGTATTGAGCCGTATTGTATTGTACCCATTCTGCAATGTGTTAAATAACGTTTGCATCCATTCATTATACTAGCGTTAACGTTACATTATTACGTTAGCATTTAAGCTATATACTATACATAGAGAATGCCATTGACATTAGCATGTAGCTAACAACACCGGAGATCTTTTTTGTGAGACTAAACTATCCGCTCTTGGTGGTAAATTGTGTTGCTGATGGTTTTGTTTCATCAACAAAATGAGAGGCAGAACACAGTGAATGTATCCGTTTGTTTATTGCAGTTTCTTTCTTTGCTGAAAATATATGTTCCGTTGGCAAAATGATCAATAGGGTCCAGCTGTGCTTCTAAACAGGAAGTTTACTTCTTCTTCTTCAGTAAATTAATGGCAGATCGCGACCCAACAGGAAGTTTAGTGAGCGTTCAGTCTTTTCTGATTGGTTGAAATGGCCTTCATGTCTGAACAACATCGCCGCCTACTGCTTTGGCATTGTATTACATTGTACTAAATGTATCGGTTGCTGGGTTCCAGCTCTGCCCGTGAGTACGCAGTTATACACGGTTGTCCACCTGTGTTCACCGTGTGGACGGAGTTTTATTTTTTCAAACTTCGGTCATATTAAATCCAAACTCTCGTGTGGACAGGGCCATAATGTGACTGTCTTATTAAGTTATTTCTCCATTCACAGATCGACAGTGAGTGCTGCACCCTTCCTGTTTATTACTTGTGCCGCCGACTCAGATTCCCCTATAGGTTAAAAAATAAATACGCAATTTAAATCAGAATATGTTCCATGTTGACTATTTCTGACTTCTGCCAAGTTTTTTTCCATTGACTAAAAATAGACAAAAATGTCATCCGTTTACTAAAATGCTCAGACATTTTAGTTGACTAAAACTGACTAAACGAAAAAAATAAATGAAAATGACTAAATATGATAAACGAAAAAGGAGCACTTGACACATTACTAAGACTAAAACTAAAATGAAAATAGCTGCCAAAATGAACACTGGTTTACAGTGACATTCCATATAAATGTTGTGATTTCCATATAAAATGTTGTGCTAATAAATACCGCTCTCCTTCGAGACACCACCGCCGACTCATCTCTCAGCACTATACAATAGTATGCTAGATATAGTCGTTTCCTTTTCACCATTGGCAGATTATCATCCACATTGGAGAATAGAGCTTTTAAATGCTTATTTCTACTTTTGACACATTAACTGTAATGACTTTTACAAGGTATATCAACTGTATATATCAACTGTATGTACTCCAAATATACTGAGAAGAGTGCTTGCTTGTGGGTTGTTGAACTGGAGTGCAGCTGAGACCATGCAAAATGAATACTTAACCCATTTAGACATAAAACGCCTGCTAAAAACTCCTATTAAAACCTATGCAATTAGGGTTTTTTGGAAAGATTTTCAGAATTGTCAGTTAATAAAACCTTTTATATCAGCCTCTGGAGCAGATTGAAACATGAAATGAAAACCGATAGATTAGAACTTGGGCTTTTATTTGAACATCATTCATTTTCCCTAATGTGCATTGACATTTAAAAAAGAAAAATGTCTTGTCCAGATACTTTTAAAGGGATTTCAAATAATAGGTAATTTGAATTTGTATACAGCAGTTGGGCTGTAAAAATACAGAGAATATATAGCAAATATCTGTAAAAAAAAATTCACTGCTGAACTTTGTGTTCTGTCACTTAATTGAAGGAGTTTGATTGTAATCATTTTGGAAAAACCTGTAGAATAACAGTGTTTCACTGCTGAACGAAGTTATGTCACTTAATTGAAGGAGTTTGATTGTAATAATTATGGGGAAACCTGTAAAGTAACAGTGTTTCACTGCTGAACTTAAGTTATGTCACTTAATTGAAGGTGTTTCATCGTAAATGTAGGAAAAACCTGTGAAATAACAGTGTTTCACTGCTGAACTTTAAGTTCTGTCACTTAATTGAAGGAGTTTGATTGTAATCATTTTGGAAAAACCTGTAGAATAACAGTGTTTCACTGCTGAACGAAGTTCTGTCACTTAATTGAATGAGTTTGATTGTAATAATTATGGGGAAACCTGTAAAATAACAGTGTTTCACTGCTGAACTTAAGTTATGTCACTTAATTGAAGGTGTTTGATCGTAATCATTTAGGAAAATACTGTCAAATGACAGTATTTCACTGCTGAACTTTTAGTTATGTCACTTAATTGAAGGTGTTTCATCATAAATGTAGGAAAAACCTGCCAAATAACAGCGTTTCACTGCTGAACGAAGTTCTGTCACTTAATTGAAGGAGTTTGATTGTAATAATTATGGGGAAACCTGTAAAATAACAGTGTTTCACTGCTGAACTTAAGTTATGTCACTTAATTGAAGGTGTTTCATCGTAAATGTAGGAAAAACCTGTGAAATAACAGTGTTTCACTGCTGAACTTTAAGTTCTGTCACTTAATTGAAGGAGTTTGATTGTAATCATTTTGGAAAAACCTGTAGAATAACAGTGTTTCACTGCTGAACGAAGTTCTGTCACTTAATTGAATGAGTTTGATTGTAATAATTATGGGGAAACCTGTAAAATAACAGTGTTTCACTGCTGAACTTAAGTTATGTCACTTAATTGAAGGTGTTTGATCGTAATAATTTAGGAAAATACTGTCAAATGACAGTATTTCACTGCTGAACTTTTAGTTATGTCACTTAATTGAAGGTGTTTCATCATAAATGTAGGAAAAACCTGCCAAATAACAGCGTTTCACTGCTGAACGAAGTTCTGTCACTTAATTGAAGGAGTTTGATTGTAATCATTTTGGAAAAACCTGTAGAATAACAGTGTTTCACTGCTGAACTTAAGTTATGTCACTTAATTGAAGGTGTTTCATCGTAAATGTAGGAAAAACCTGTGAAATAACAGTGTTTCACTGCTGAACTTTAAGTTCTGTCACTTAATTGAAGGAGTTTGATCGTAATAATTTAGGAAAATACTGTCAAATGACAGTATTTCACTGCTGAACTTTTAGTTATGTCACTTAATTGAAGGTGTTTCATCATAAATGTAGGAAAAACCTGCCAAATAACAGCGTTTCACTGCTGAACGAAGTTCTGTCACTTAATTGAAGGAGTTTGATTGTAATAATTATGGGGAAACCTGTAAAATAACAGTGTTTCACTGCTGAACTTAAGTTATGTCACTTAATTGAAGGTGTTTCATCGTAAATGTAGGAAAAACCTGTGAAATAACAGTGTTTCACTGCTGAACTTTAAGTTCTGTCACTTAATTGAAGGAGTTTGATCGTAATAATTTAGGAAAATACTGTCAAATGACAGTATTTCACTGCTGAACTTTTAGTTATGTCACTTAATTGAAGGTGTTTCATCATAAATGTAGGAAAAACCTGCCAAATAACAGCGTTTCACTGCTGAACGAAGTTCTGTCACTTAATTGAAGGAGTTTGATTGTAATAATTATGGGGAAACCTGTAAAATAACAGTGTTTCACTGCTGAACTTAAGTTATGTCACTTAATTGAAGGTGTTTCATCATAAATGTAGGAAAAACCTGTGAAATAACAGTGTTTCACTGCTGAACTTTAAGTTCTGTCACTTTATTGAAGGAGTTTGATCGTATTTTTTTTAAATACTGAAAGTTGCCTTATTTTCACATTCAGTAAAATGATGAGTATCTTATGTGTTTTTACATACAATTCAATGTAATTTAACATTCAACACAATTAAGCAAATACATGTATTTAAAAAGAATTACCTGTAGAATAACTGAAGGTTTTTACTGTTTTTTAATTATATTATTCTCTTTTTTAACATTATTTAACATTACATTTAAAGTTTAACAGCAAAAAAACAGAAAGTTGCCTTATTTTCACATACAGTAAAATGATGTATATTCTAGGTGTTTTACATGTAATTTAACATTCAAGACAATTAAGCAATGGAATAATCCTGTAAAAAAAAGATAATTTCTTATTAAATCAATCTACAGATTACAACCTTTATTTAATGGTTAATATTTGTATTAAAGGTTATTTACTGTATTTTTATGGAATTTCCTGTATTTTTATGGGATTTACACTTAAAGTAGAAAAACAAAAGTAATCTGTAAAATAATACATTGAAAGTCCCGTAAAAATACATTTTTTTTTAAGAGTGCAGGAAGCCCCTCAGGCGTGCATCGAGTCTCACAAGAAGGATGTGGAGATCTTGTTCGCCATCCAGCGCAGCAAGGACATGATGTGTGGCCTGTGCATGGAGGTGGTGTTCGAGAAGACCAACCCCAGCAAGCGCCGCTTCGGCATCCTGTCCAACTGCAGCCACTGCTACTGCCTGAAGTGCATCCGCAGGTGGAGGAGCGCCAAGCAGTTCGAGAAAAAGATCACCAAGTTTTGCCCAAAGTGTTGAATCACGTCCAACTTTGTGATAGCGAGCGAGTACTGGGTGGAAGACAAGGAGGACAAGCAGAAGCTAATTCAGAAATACAAAGACGGCATGGGGAAACAACCGTGTCAATATTTCGACGAGGGTCGCGGGACCTGCTCGTTCGGCTCCAACTGCTTCTACAAGCACGCCTTCCCCGACGGGCGCATATAGGAGCCCCAGCCCCAGCGGAGGCAGGTGGGGTCCAGCGGGGCCTTTCGCATCTTCGACCAGACTGACCGAACGGATGGACTCTGAAGAATGAATGAATGAATGAATGAATTATTTTATTTCAAATGTTTACAAATAAAAAAACAAGGGGCGGTCAGGTGGCGTAGCGGAGATTGCGTTCGTCACCAATGAGAGTCCGCGCTGCCAGGTGAAAAGAAGCGGTTGATTGGCTAGACGTGTGTCGGAAGAAGCACGTGATAGCCTCCACTCAGACCGACTGTGGGGGGTAAGTGCGCAGCGACCAGGAAGGGAATTGGGAATTGGCATAACGACTAACATTGGGATGGGAGAAAATCGGAGGAAAAAGGAGGGGGAAAAAGACAAAAACAAATAAAAAAATTAAAAAACAAACAAATAATTTTTCGAACATTTTCACAAATAAACAAACGAAAAGGATAGGTTTGAAGCCGAATGCTTATAGAGCAACCTACCCCTAATTCAAAAAAACAAATAAAAAAAAAGTTAGTTTTCAAAATATAACAAAAATAAATCAACAATCAAAAATCAACAAAAAACTATCCAGAAAAGAACAAAAAAAAGTTAAAGTTTGCAAGATAAAAAAAAAAAAAAAAAAAAAAAAACAATCAACAAAAAAAAACATTCCTGAAAAGAACATAAGCCAACATAGGAAAAATCTAAAATTAATCTGCAATACCAGAGTTTCATGGTAGAAAAAAAATATATATATTGTAGGTTAAATTTTACTATAAGATTCTAGAACCCTGTTTTTAAACATATTTTTCAACTTAAAAATACTCCTGCTGTTTTTTATTTCATCCGGTATATTGTTCCAGAGTTTCACTCCTTTAACTGACACAGACATACTTTTAAGTGTGGTTCGAGCTCTAGGCTGTTTCAAATTGAGTGTTCTTCTTAAATTATACGTCACCTCTCGTTCTTTAAACAAAATTTGTAAGTTACATGTTGATGACTTCTAGCTTTAAAAACTATCTCTGCTGTTTTAAGGTCAACTAAGTCGAGGAACTTTAATGCCCTTAGTTCAAAAAACAGTGTGTTTGTAGTATGGAGATAACTAACATTGTTCACAACCCTTATTGCTTTTTCTGTAAAATGATAATAGGATTCAGATTAGTTTTGTATGTGTTTCCCCAAGTTTCTATACAGTAAGTTAGATATGATAATAAAATAGTACAATAAATTGTGTATAATGATCTCAAATTTAATATGTGTCTGGTTTTTCTTAAGATACCTAAGCTACTCGCTGTTTTTTTCTTTACATAGTTAATATGAGTTTTCCAGCTGAGGTTTTGGTCTATCACGACCCCTAAACATATTCATTTACTCTTTTAAGATGAACATTATCTATGCATATCTCTACTTGAGTATCCGGATGTATTTTTTTTTATTTCCAAACAAAATAAATTTAGACTTACTTATATTTAAGGAGAGTTTGTTAGTATCAAGCCAACATTTCAGCTTCCCCAGTTCACCTGTAATATTTGTTAGCAACTGTTGTAGGTCTGCACCTGAACAAAACATTTTGGTATCATCTGCAAAAATGATAAATTTAAGTTTATCAGAAACATCAATGATATCATTAATATACAATATAAATAATTTCGGTCCTAAAATGGATCCTTGCGGTACCCCACATGTTATCACTTTGCAGGATGATCTGGTCTTCCCCATCTGCACACATTGTTTCCTATTTTCTATGTAACTTTTTATCCAACTGAGCCCTATCCCTCTAATTCCATACTTTTCAAGTTTTCTGAGTAAAATATCATGGTCAATGGTATCAAAAGCTTTTTTCAGATCAATAAAAACTCCAACTGCATACTGTTTATTATCGATTGAATTTGTTAACTCTTCTGCTACCTGCATGAGAGCCATTGATGTGGATCTGTTAGTTCTGAATCCATACTGGCTATCAATCAATATCTCATTCTTATCAATAAAACTGTCCAGACGAGCAACAAAAAGTTTTTCCAGAATTTCAGAAAATTGAGGAAGTAAAGAAACAGGCCTATAATTTGTAAAAACATTTTTTTCTCCTGCTTTATGTATTGGAATTACTTTGGCTGTTTTCATTTCAGTTGGAAAGGTCCCCATCCTAAAAGATAGATTACATATGAAAGTAATTGGATCTACAATTTCTTTGATTCGTTTTTTAATAAGAGACATGTCTAACCCATTCACATCTGTAGATGTTTTATTCTTGAGATTGTTTACAATAGCAATTATTTCCATATTAGATACGTCATACAAAAAGATTTTGGATGGATTTCTATCAATGTATTGTTCTGCAATAGCTCCCCCTTGTGGAGGCTTGATCTTCCTTGCAAGATCTGGGCCAACATTTACAAACAAATTATCAAACTCCTCCACTACCTCATGCATGTTGGTTATTTCCGTTCCATTTACAGAAAAATTATCAATATAGCCTGGTTTGTTATTTTATTTTCCAATTATTGTGTTTATAATTTTCCATGTTCCTTTAATATCATTTTTATTAATTTCTAGTAAGTTATTATAATAATCCTTCTTACGTTTTCTTATAGTATCTATTAATTTATTTTTATATATTTTATATTTGATTTCTTTCTGTTTAGTTCTATGCTTGATGACATCTCTATAAAGAGTATTCTTCTTTTTACAGGCATTTGAAATTCCTTTTGTTATCCATGGTTTATCTGGCTTCCTAGTTTGTCGGCTACTTTGCTGCACAATAGGACAGAAACGATCATATAAAGTCATGAATGTATTCAGAAAGCAGCCATATGCTGAGTCCACATCAGTTGCTTCAAACACCTCAACCCATTGCTGGAGAGCCAGTTCCCTTTTGAGTGCCCCTATTGAGTCCTCTGAAAGGTGCCTTTTATTACACATTTTCTGAGATTCCCTCTTTGGCTGATTATTATCTTCTACAAAAACTGGTAAGTGATCTGTTATATCATTTGTCAGCAGTCCGCACACAATTCTATTATTTATAACATTAGTGAAAATGTTATCGATCAAAGTAGCAGAATGAGAGGTTATTCAAGTTCAAGTTTCAAGTTTCTTTAATAGTTGTCATACAGAAGTACAGAATACTTTTATACAAAATGCTTCTTACTGTTACGCTCCAGAGACTGTGCAAGACAAGATAAGTATGAAATAAAATAACATAGTATAGCATGTAAATTAGAAGTAAAAAAAAATGAGGTCACAGTGTTCAGTATAGACATATGTACAATGTTTGATGCAGAATAGACGTAACTGAGTTACCATATAATATACAATACTATGCAGTGTACTAATATACAATACTATATAGTGCAAGGCAGAATGGGATGAGGTGCAATTTTGCTACAATTTACAGTAGGTGTACGAGTTGTAGTGCAAATCCTTTATCAATAAATATAAAGTGTGTTTGTGTGGTTTAAGTGAGTGTGTGCGTGTGGGTGTGTGTGCTGTGTGCATTTGATGGTTGTTGCATAGTGTTTATTGTTCGTTTAGCAGCCTGATGGCCTGGGGATAGAAGCTTCTTCTGAGGCCATGGTTAGACTAGTGTATTCCTGGCGTTTTTTTATACTTTTTTGACGACGTTTGATGTCCCTATTACACAGAAATGCGTTTTTTGGCGTTTTTTTGTGGATACGGCTGAAACGCAAAATTGTGTTTGCGTTTGGAGATACGCAAAAAAAAACGAATCGACAACAGCGTGTAGTCAGCACGCTAGCCGTTGTTGCGAAAACGCCCATGCGCAGTAGATACCATCGCGTGCCCTTCCGGTGACAACAGTGTGTGTGTTTGGGACATAGCTCCGTGTCCCAAATAGCTTATAGTCATATCCCTCCTAGTTACACATACACAGTCTTCATATCCCTCCTAGTTACACATACACACAGTCTTCATATCCCTCCTAGTTACACATACACACAGTCTTCATATCCCTCCTAGTTACACATGCACAGTTCTCATATCCCTCCTAGTTACACATACACACATTCCTCGTATCCCTCCTAGTTACACATACACACAGTTCTCGTATCCCTCCTAGTTACACATACACACAGTCCTTGTATCCCTCCTAGTTACACATACACAGTCCTCGTATCCCTCCTAGTTACACATACACACAGTCCTCGTATCCCTCCTAGTTACACATACACACAGTCCTCGTATCCCTCCTAGTTACACATACACACAGTCCTCATAATCGGAAGGCTCCTGGTTTTGATTCCAGCTCCTCCCGGCAGCGTGTCAAAGTGTCCTTCAAGATTCAAGAGGTTTATTGATCAAGAGACTTAACCCCTAACTGCTCCCGATGAGCAAGTTGCCACCTTGCATGGTGGTATTCACCATCATAAAATTGATATTCTCCTTTGGTTCATTACAATTTACTCAAGCCTAGTAACGGACACAATATTTCTGACACTGGTGTAATGGTAATTTATTATGTTACATCATTTGTACAGCTTATTGGACATGTTTCATAGCTCTGTTATAAATACATATTTCTCTGTACAAAACTAGTATACAGCTCAGACACTAGGGCGACAGTCTACAGTGTTCTTAAAACAACGGCCAAGGCCCAGGACAGTTTGACTTAGATATGACATGTCCACATCTTGTTCTTTTTCTTGTGGTCCTTCATATCAGTCTTGTGTGAGACACGACAAACCCCCTAAACCCGTATTTTTTTTGTTTTATCATCTTTGTTTCCATTTGTCATTCCCAGCTGGTACTTAGTTGTAAGTCTGACCAGAGCTCTTTCTCACTTTTCTGTCAGATGCTTGTGTACACTTGTCTCTGATTGTAAACTGAGGACTTTTTCCGTGATCACGGAAAATAAACCTATGTAACATTTTTACAACTTGACTCATCTGAATTTCTACAGCTCACTGTCTCGGCTCATTTAAAATATTCCACAACACTGGGAATACATTCCATGAGATCCATAGTGTCAAGTGCATTTACTGGGCAACAACCTCTTCAAATCACAGAACAGACTGCCTCGCAAAATGCTTTAAGTATACTTCATGAATAAAAAGGAGGGTAAACTTGAGTTTAGGTGGGTTTACCCTCCTCCGTTACTGCCCTGGATGAAGGGGTTCGTTAATAGTTCAGTTCATAGGCAGGTTGTCGAAGCATTGGGTATAGCTGATGAACACTGTCAAGTCTCATGAGATGTTTTTTTGGGGTTATTTGAAGTTATTTGAATGTTATGGTGCTGTAGACCTGTGGTGACACGCGTGAACACACAAACATTTCCACTGGAGTAAATGTGTTAGAGTTACTATAATGATATTTTCTCAAGTAAGTAAGTAAGTAAGTAAGTAAGTAAGTAAGTAAGTAAGTAAGTAAGTAAGTAAGTAAGTAAGTAAGTAAGTAAGTAAGTAAGTAAGTAAGTAAGTAAGTATTTATAAAGCACCTTTCATACATGTCATGTAGCTCAAAGTGCTGTACACAAACATAGGCATATATAACGATAAAAGCAATAAAGTCAGTGATCAGTTAAGATCAATGTTTAAAAAAAAATATATATATATATATAATAATAATAATAATAATAATAATAATAATAATAATAATAATAATAATAATAATAATAATAATAATAATAATAATAATAATAATAATAATAATAATAATAATAATAATAATAATAATAATAATAATAATAATAATAATAATAATAATAATAATAATAATAATAATAATAATAATAATAATAATAATAATAATAATAACGTAAAAATGAAAATAACGTAAAAATGAAAACATGAAAACAGTCATTTGCTTACCAGTTTGGGAGAACAGGTCCGCACAAACATGTCCGCTCAGTAGCAACCGGAAGTAGGAAATGCACTAAACCAATGCACTTGTACGGTAGGTAGCAATGTTAGCTCTTATAACGCTAGTGTAGTTACGTTTTTATTAGTGGTCAGAGTTGGGTCCATAAGACTTATCCAAGCCCCATGGATCCATCAGTGGTCGCGTATTGTGTGCGTATGTACCCGTTCCCTCATCTAAAGAGTTGGGTCCATAAGGCTTATCCAAGCCTTACGGATCCATCAGTGGTCGTGTATTGTGTGCGTATGTACCCGTTCCCTCATCTAAAGAGTTGGGTCCACAAGGCTTATCCTAGCCTCATGGATCCATCAGGTTTTTCCAAGCCATAACTATTTGTAAGCTAGACTGTATAGGTACGTTTTTAATTTTCCTTTAAAAATGTGTATGGAGCTGGCGTTTCTGATGTGTGTTGGTAGTGTGTTCCATAGTTTTGGGGCATAGTTGGCAAATGCCATACTTCCTATCCTCTTTTGGTTTCTGGGTGTGTCTAGTAAACCTGTAGTGGATGACCGTAGCGTTCTTGAGGGCAGATAACTAACTAGGGAATTTGCTATGTATTTTGGGCCTTGCTCATTAAGAGCTTTATATGTTAGGAAAAGGACCTTAAAATCAATTCTATGAGTTATTGGAAGCCAGTGCAGAGTGGCTAGGACTGGAGTGATATGTTCTCTTCTCCTTGTATGAGTTAGTAATCGAGCTGCAGAGTTTTGGATAAGCTGAAGCTTCCCAATGGTTGCTTTGGGAAGACCAGTGAACAGTGCATTACAATAGTCAAGCCGACTTGATACAAAAGCATGAATCAGTGTCTCTGCATCCTTTTTATTTACGAAAGGTCTTACTTTCGCTATGTTTCTTAGGTGGAAGAATGACGTTCTCATGGCCTTATTTATATGAGACTTAAAGGTCAGGTCTGAGTCCAAGATGACACCTAGGCTTGTAACCTCAGTCTTTACATAGGATGACAGACTCCCCAGGTTTTCACACAGCACTTCCCTTTTCACTTTTGGGCCGATCAATAGGATTTCGGTCTTGCTTTCGTTTAATTTTAGGAAGTTATTGTTCATCCACTTGTTTATTGCTAACAGACAATTTGTGATGGACTGTATGGCTGTAGTGTTATTTGGTTCTGCGGAGATATATAGTTGTGTATCATCAGCATAACTATGGAAGCATACATTGTGGTCTCGAATGATGTCCCCGAGGGGCAGCATATATAGTGAGAAGAGTAATGGACCAAGGCAGCTTCCTTGTGCAACTCCAAAGCTGCTGTCATGTTCCTCGGATACATTGTCTCCAAGCTTAACATAGAACCTTCTCCCCTTAATGTATGTTATGAGCCAATTTAGTACATGATCGGAAAAGCCAACCAGTCTTTCAAGACGACTGATCAGGATATTATGGTCAATCGTATCGAACGCTGCACTAAGGTCCAATAGGACAAGAATTGAGACTTTGCCAGCATCAGAGTTTAGCCTGAGGTCGCTAACTATTTTAGTAAGGGCAGTTTCAGTGCTGTGATTTGTTCTGAAACCTGATTGTAATTCCTCCATGATGTTATTATCTTTGAGAAAGGAGTTTATTTGTACTGAGACTATCTTTTCTAATATCTTGCTGATAAATGGAAGGTTCGATATTGGCCTATAGCTTTTTAGTTCGTTTACATCTAAGTTTGTTTTCTTTAGTAGTGGTTTTACTACAGCCGTTTTAAGTATACACACAGCATTTATAACATGTTGGCTGTGTGTTTAGTCACCATTGTGGTGAGAATTAGGCATTCATTATAATTATATTATCTGAACAGGGTTCGCACAAGGTCCTTGAAGTGTTTAAAGTGCTCGATTAGCTGGAATTCCTTGAAAACAGCCCATTTTTAACAATGTGCTTAAAAAGTCCTTGAAATTCAAATCAACCATTCGCATTGAAAGTTTTGTTCATCCATGATAAAATTGTTCTGAATCAAGAAATAATTTTTTTGTAATGTAAAGTGTAACAAATTGGTTTTAAGCCATAAATATTGGATCGGATTATACAAAAAATTATACAAAAAACTGCATTTAAACGTGAATTGTATCCCTTTAAATGCCCTTTTGAAATGAAAAATAGTGCTTGGGAAAGTACTTGAAAGTCCTTGAATTTCATTTTGCAATGTCTGTGGGAACCTAGTCAGAATGATGTTATGGGAAATGTTAAAGGACAAAAAGATGAGCCGTTTGTATAAATCATTCTGAGTCGTTATTAAAAATAGGAAACAGTTTATTTCATCTGTGGCCACAAAATGAAAGTTCAGTTTACAATCGGAGACAACATGTGTTCACACACTGAATCTGACCAGCAAAGTGACCAAGAGGTCTGGGCAGAACATAGTTTATACACACTTGCAAGACGTAACATTATACATCAGATATGATGATGAAAGTATAAACAAACTGGGTTCTCAATAGGGGACTAATAACACAACCTTGCTTTGGCTAGCTGTGTACTTTGGACCTTTTAAAGAGACACACACATTATACTAGCTGGCCATAACCAGTCAAGCTGTACAAAGATAAAATGATATCTCAACACAGATCTATAATGACATGATGATATTTTCTACGACGATGATTAGAATGTCATCAGAAGTTATCGCTTTAGATTTGGTCCAAGGTGTGAAGGGTACCTCTACCCTACCCACACAGACACACAATCTCACAAAAAAGTTTTTGGTCACAACATGACTTTGGGCTATAAAAGGCATACTGTGTTCAGTTGAGAAGTTAAACTAAGGCCCCGTCCACACGAGCGCTGGATTTAATGTAACCATGATTGTATGTGCGCAGTTGCACTGTTTGGGCACACACAACCGGGGTTTTGCTACACTGTAACCGCGGTCTTTGAAAACCGGAGTCCAGGGTGAAGTTTTGCGCACATCCCGGTTGCAGTGGGTGCGTGTGGGCATAGCAACCGAGGTTATTCCCAGTGTTTACAGCAGAGCTGTCGCAATTATTTCCCATGTTCACGGCAGACTGTCGCAAACAATAGCAAGTTAGCAACCGAGCATGGGGTTAGAGTGATTAGAGCAGAGCCAGCTACACCAGTGTTTACAGCAGAGCTGTCCCAAGTAGCGTTATATGAAAATGATTGTAATGTAATGGGAATTATTAAAGGACAAACGATGAGCCGCTTACATTAATCATTCTGAGTCATTATTAATAATAATAGAAAGGTTTATTTAATAAAGAAAGTTCATGACAGCGTGGCCACGCTGCCAGACCAGTCACCCCCCCAGAGGCAGACATGTTAACCCACTAGCGTCTGACAGGGGACTGGCCTAGAGGCCTGGTCAGACATACCATTGAATACATGAAATTACGTAGAAGAAAACAAAATGGCTGGTTAGAGAAATTAATAATACGACTATGTTATGGCTAAGCCTGGAAGGAAAAACAGCTCCATCTTACAGTTCCCATGACCTTGGGTTATGGCTCTATGGCTGGTACAAACAGCAACTTCGTTACGACTGAGAGAATGATAGAGTATCTTAAAGAGACATACACACATTAACCAGTAAATCTGGTTGGACTGAAACTCTAGCTGTATGACATGATAAAATAACAGAGACTCATAATGACATGATAATATATTCCACGACAGTTCCCTCCTCTTGATAATTATTAATCACAATCATTATCATTTCATAAAGATAACAAAAAATATTATCATTCAAACACAGATTATAATAACCCAGCAAAAACTATTTTTATTATCTAAAAAACAAAAGGTCCTCTGCATAGACCCCGTGTCACGTGCAAAAGAGAAGTTGTCATAACAGCAGCCATCATTAGCGTCTCTTTGCAAATGCCCAGACGGTGGTTGCAGGATTCAAGGGTACAGTCCAGCCTCTGGTTTTGTCAAGGCCATACTTCTCCCACCACCAAGCTGAAAAATTGAAATCACAAAAGAAAACACAGGGCAGTACCTTGCAAGATAGACTGCGCTCACGAAATATAACACTGGGTGCATTACTAGAAGACAAAAACATTCTCACAAAACTCATAGCGAAAACAGAATACACGTGACTGCATTCTCCGGGAGATAGCCAAAACAAAACAAAAACAATTTGCAGACTCCTCACAAAGAATGAAAAAAATAACTGGTTACCATTGCAATGCACAACATATTAAAAAAATCTCCACCTGAATCAAAGAAAGTTCATTACATCATTACCTAACATCTTTTAGGACGATACTGTAATATCTGCATGTATTGTGGTTCAAACCTAAGCATTGTGGGTAAAACTTGCCTCATCCCGGAAACGGTCTCTTCTCCCTCCCCCGGCCGCTGGTCCAAGCACCCCCCTCTGCAGTCCATGTATGCCGTGGCTCGGTCCTGATGATCCTCCCCTCCGATGTAAGGAGCCTGTCCGGTGAATGGCTTAGACCTGCTGGAAACTGTCTCTAAGATCTTTATCTCAGGACCACTGATCCTATCAGACTGGAGTCAGCTGTCGGTTGATGGTCTTAGCGCCCCATCGTTCACTAGCCGATAGGCCCTCTGCCTCCTAGTTCTGGAGCAGATTGGGACAGCTTACTTTCACAGAAACCAGCTGTAGTCGGTCCCCCCCCTCAGGCCCTTGGTCGTGGCCCTGATGGAACAGGCCTGCTAGAAACTGTCTCAGTGTCCATGCTGTAGCTGCAGAGTGGAGCTCTGGTCCAGTAGATTAGCTGGGCCAGCTTGTCTCCCCGTAATCAGCTGTAGTCGGTTCCCCCGTCAGGTTCTGGAAACCGTCTCACAGATCTGATGGTCACGGAGTACTGTCCATGTGTCACCGCTGTAACTGCAGAAGCCTGGTACAGACAGTGGTCCTCTGCGCGTCCTCCTCTTGGTCAGAGATGGGTGCCCGGACCGCAAGCAGAGTGAAGAGACCGTTCAGCGAGACCCCACCACAGAAAAAAGAAAGAAGAAAAAAAAAACCATCAGTACATAGCTAAATCTTTTAATAACGAATCATTCTTAGATGATATTGTTCTTTCTGATACTTATTGTTATGGGAGATTTATAATATAATATGAGCAATAACTTGTAATGTTATCAGTACATGGCTCAAACACAACTGAACACAATCACGTGCACTCCTGTGACATACGAATAAGATTAAAGAGAGAGAAAGAAAATAAAGAATTAATAATAAAAAACTGTATTCTGAAGCTGGACGAAGGTCATTCAATCACACTGTCACTCAGGGGTGACATGTTGTAGTTCTCACCTCCTTACCAGAGGACAGGTCTAAGACTGAACTGAACTTAAAGGGGAGACACTGCAGGTGAACTAATATATATCACACTGAAACTTCCCCAGTTCACTACTTACATTAAGACACTACCTTTTTTTTTTTTTTTTATCACAATTGTATGTTCAAACATGCACATGAGGCCTGATCTACTTAAATATGCACTAATTTGCATATAATTCCAGGACAGAAATCTGAACATTGGATAAAGCCATTTTCAAAATTATAGCTCCATTTTGTCATTGTTATGGCAACATTCCATACTATGCCAAATCACATATGAATAGAACTGGACAAACCAAATAAACAAAAAATAAAAACCCACTCTCGCTGGCAGTGTGCTAAACATCCTGCCTCTGAACCACTCCTTCTATCGCCCTTTGCTAAGCCAACACATTTCGATCACTGTGTGTATTGAGCCCCACTGTACTTTTAAGGAGGAATTTTAAATCAATAACTTGTTCTGAGGCCAAAGTTTGAAATAAGGAATGGAAGATAGTTTTAATTCCTCACACTGATCAATTGATAAGGAATGCGCAGTTGGTAATCAGACCATGTAAACAAATGTCCGATCACCAAGTGAGAGCGATCTTTCGTTCGGCAAGACAGTTAATACACACATATGACGTGGAAGGAGCTGGAACATCACCCTGAGGATTGGCTGAAATGACTATTATGGCTGCTTTACAAGGAAAACAGAACGGATCCCATAACAATGTCACTTATGGCCTTATAGCAAGGATCAACATAGATCATAACCAAATTGTTTTGACTGGCTAATGTGTGCCTCTCTTAAAGAGAAACGCACATACTACGCTGATACCTGATGACAGCGCCCTCTCATACAATACCAAAATCTTTAAAGAGGACTGTTGTTCATCGTGCCATCAATCATTGGAATAACTGCCCACTGAACATAAGTAAATTGAATAGTAAAGTGTCTTTCAAATACCACCTAAGAATGCACTACTTAAATATGTGAGCTGATGTTGATAATGATGTCTGCCCCCCCATTATACCTGTCTCTCCCCCCAATATATATATATATATATACACATAACATATATATATACATATATATATATACAGTGGCTTCCCCTCGCCACAATGTATAGCAAAATAAAGACCAAAATATACACTATCTCTATTGGAATGGAGACTTCAGCTCAGGCGACAGCTAATGGGGATCCTTTTCAACAATAAACCCGCCTTCTGGTTGTCATGCGACGTGTTGTCATGACAACTGCGTTTAACCTTTACACACACTTCAAAACGTTTCTCTACTGTTGCATTAAAGAGGTCACCCCTCTCCCTCGCTCTGGGCCTCCAGTACACTCTAATCTCAGATGTTCTAATGAGGAATGTCAACAAACATTCTCTCGCTGGCAGTGTGGCAATATGACTTGCTGCACAGGATAAACTAGGGATGGGCAAAAATAATCCAGATCGATTGATCACATGATGTACTCGAGTACTCGTGGAGGAAAACGCTGTACAAAATAAACTTATTTTCCGGTGTTTTAGACTTTTATTTTGAAGCCCACCGCTCCGTCTTTTCCGGTGTTCTAGACTTTTATTATGAAGCCCACCGACCGGACCGGAAGTATTGTTGTGTGATTATCACGACAGCCGCTTTGTATTCCCTTGTAAACGATAACGAACCAGAGCCGCATTGGGAACCCTGTTGGTAAAAGCAATGACGCCTGCCGCGGACGTCAAGTTGATAAAGTTCCTATAATAACTTTACGAAACGTGTGAAGACATTTTGATCGACTTTTTTTTTTTTAGTTCATGTTATTAGATTAAGCACTTATTGTATACACATGAAGCACTAGATAGACTATTTGTTTAGTTCAATAGTTGTTCTTAAAGAAACATTCCCATCAGGCACCTCGCGGAACCCCTGTGTGCCCCGTGGTGTGCAGGCAATCTACCCGTTATGTCAGTCCTTTGACCACCCGCTTATTGTAAACAATCATGCATGCACTTGTTTTAACGTTGTTCTGTGTCGTTAGCCACGCTATATGTTGTATTCATTTTGTTAGCTATTTAGCCAATGTTGTTATCACTGAACGAACACCACCAAAACGTTACTGATCTCTAATCCTCATTTAGCAGCCCAATTTCTCCGGCAGTAGCTATGTATTGATCACAGACACAAGTGTCAATCTATGTAAATATTGATGAGTATTTTGGTGGCTGATACAATGTGATGATGAGCAAAAACAGTCCAGCTCTACTGTCAATAACAAGATACTAACTGACGTAAATTCACCCATGGCAATGTCAACACACACAAACGATGCAGATAAACACAAACGATGCAGATAAACACAAACGATGCAGATAAAATAGCGAATTGTTTATCCCCTATCACAGCGTGCGTGCATGTAAACGTGTGTGTGTGTGTGCCTACACAGACAGAGGAAAATATTTCTATGTAATATAACAGCGTGCACAGCCTGTGCTACCGTATGCACTTGTTTCTATTCTATCCTGTATTTAATAAAAATAATTACCCATATTTGTGCCTTTATGGCTGCTCTCTTTTTTTTTTTATGTTGATTCAAAACAGGGTATATATTGAAATGTATTTAAATCCCAGTCTCAAAGGTATACCTAAACCCTATACACTTTATGATAACTTTGGAGCTACTAATACAAATTTCAGAAGGCCCATTGTCAGTGATTTGTTCACATGGCCTTAATATATTGCTGTACCTGTATCTCCATCGATCTGTGTGCGTGCATGTGAGTGTGCGCTATACTTTGCCTGAGCTCAGGTCGATGTCTCCCCGCCGTGCGTCCAGCCAATGCGCTGTGGGCCCGTCCCGTCCTGCACCTCCGCACGCCATTGTGCTTTTTTCCCCTCGAACACCTCCTTATAGGCTCTATAGGTCTTTACACCAATGCCCGGCGCACCGGAGTTGATGGTCGCCGGCGAGACCAGCGGATAGGAGACGGGACGGCCGGTGACGGTGACGCACACGGAAAGACACCGAGCCCAAAATCCAGCCCCGGGCACACCGTGGGAGAAAAGACAGAAAAACAGATTCTTAGCTTCTCCCGTCATGACCCCACAGGCCCCCCTTTCTGGCCCCTCTAAACTGTCCACATTTTCCATTTTCTAGGTAAACTCAAACCAAACAGAAAATAAAAGACAACAAATAAAAACCCACAATAAAATATGTGGCCGACAAATCGTTTCCTCTGAACACTTTCGAGAAAAAAGCTCTGTGGAGTAGCGTATCACGCCTGTTATTTCGGATACGTATCACGCCTGTTATTTCGGATACAATGCCCCTATCCTATTTCTTTTCAGAAAAAACTGCAGTTTGACCAGATAAGGTAGTGGAAAACTAATCACACAACATAAGCCCTGTCCCCCTATCTTTTGGCATCCCACGCACTTGGTATCCTCACGCACGGACCCTCTTCCCGCCTCTTTGTGATAACCCAAAAACAGTGCAACAACCAAAAAACCCAGAATCAGTGCCTAAAACTATTTGCCCTTTCCACTATACTCACAGTACTTTGCACACGCCTGTTATTTCGGATACAAATGTAATTCACGCCTAATTATCGGAACATACCTCTTAATTTAAAGTGTCCAGAGGAAAACCATAAAAAAGGTACCCAAAAAAACAATACTATGTACAAATTATGTAGCCCCCAAAAATTGGTTCCTCCTGAGCACTCGGAGACAAAAAGCTCTGTAAACAGCGTACAGCCAGAACATACCCCTTAAATCCCAGTACTCAAGGAAACACAGGGGGGTTACACACATTATCCTATATTCAATACCCCACTCGCATAAGTACTTTATAGATAGAAACAAAAACCGCTTTTAAACAGAATGGCTACTTTATACATAACCGCTTTTAAACAGAATGGCCACTTTATAAATAACCGCTTCTAAACAGAATGGCTACTTTATACATAACCGCTTTTAAACAGGATGGCCACTTTATAAATAACCGCTTTTAAACAGAATGGCTACTTTATACATAACCGCTTTTAAACAGAATGGCCTCTTTATAAATAACCGCTTTTAAACAGAATGGCTACTTTATAAATAACCGCTTCTAAACAGAATGCCCAGCTCACCGAATATCTCCCCCACGCTCCCATGGATTCTAGCCGTAGTTGGCAGCCAAACGGACGCTAGCAAGCGGTTCCTCACTCCCTTCCCATGTGTGGGGAAGTATTGAGAAGAAGAAAGCGCTTTCCCTGAAACCCAAGATTTCAACCTGCCCGCATAGCGCCTCGGCTCGCGGCCAACTCGACCCCCATCGCTCTAAAATATATATTAACCTAATTAAAAAAAATATCCCATAATTCTTCTCGTCGTCAACATATTTTATTATACTCGTGGTAGGCACCCGCACCCCGTCTATAAGGCCTAATCCCTGCCTAATACATTCGGGACGTACCAAGATTGAGAAACTATAGAAAAAAAACCATCGCCAGTCTACCAAGCACAGTAATACACCAATACAATGAAAAAAATAACCACTGCAGAGCACATAGTAATATACATTTAAAAAATAGCTCTGACCGGCACCATGTTCTAGTTTAGACCTCTAATTATAAATTTAAAAACAAAAAATGTTTTAAACAGAAATCAGAATGTCAACAGCTCACCGAGTGTTCCTCATCACGCGTCCCCAAGGTTCATGCCGGAGGTGACAGCCAAGCGGACGGCGCAGCTGGTTCTCTCCCCTCTGTGTCTCGCACGGAGGAGCCTCGAGACAGCGCTCCCCCGGAATTCCAGGATTCACCCTTTCTGCAGAGTCCGTTTGGCGGCCGACCTCGACACCCATCGGTTAAAAAAACATCTCGTCGCCATCTGTAATGGGAATTATTAAAGGACAAACGATGAGCCGCTTACATTAATCATTCTGAGTCATTATTAATAATAATAGAAAGGTTTATTTAATAAAGAAAGTTCATGACAGCGTGGCCACGCTGCCAGACCAGTCACCCCCCCAGAGGCAGACATGTTAACCCACTAGCGTCTGACAGGGGACTGGCCTAGAGGCCTGGTCAGACATACCATTGAATACATGAAATTACGTAGAAGAAAACAAAATGGCTGGTTAGAGAAATTAATAATACGACTATGTTATGGCTAAGCCTGGAAGGAAAAACAGCTCCATCTTACAGTTCCCATGACCTTGGGTTATGGCTCTATGGCTGGTACAAACAGCAACTTCGTTACGACTGAGAGAATGATAGAGTATCTTAAAGAGACATACACACATTAACCAGTAAATCTGGTTGGACTGAAACTCTAGCTGTATGACATGATAAAATAACAGAGACTCATAATGACATGATAATATATTCCACGACAGTAACAAACTTTTGTTCGAAATGTATCGTCTGTGTTGAAGAGTGTTGTGATCGACTGATGTCTGTTGTCGCATTCCTGACCTGACGCTCAGAGTAAAACCTGTAGCTGCGGCTAAACTAAACTCATGTGTTGTCAAGTTATTGTTATAAGGAACCCAGTCCAGACTGCATCCCCTTAACAATTGTTTGTATTGAGCCGTATTGTATTGTACCCATTCTGCAATGTGTTAAATAACGTTTGCATCCATTCATTATACTAGCGTTAACGTTACCACATTATTATATTAGCATGTAAGCTATATACTATACATAGAGAATGCCATTCACATTAGCATGTAGCTAACAACACCGGAGATCTTTTTGTGAGACTAAACTATCCGCTCTTGGTGGTAAATTGTGTTGCTGTTGGTTTTGTTTCATCAACAAATGAGAGGCAGAACACACAGTGAATGTATCCGTTTGTTTATTGCACTTTTATTGCACTTTCTTTCTTTGCTGAAAAATATATGCTCCGTTGGCTAAATGGCTAACGCAAGGTATTTAAAGATGGCGGCTTTGTTTTGTTTTTAAGCAGGAAGTGTAGTGAGCGTTCAACCTTTTCTGATTGTTTGAAATGGCCTTCATGTCTGAACAACATCGCCGCCTACTGCTTTGGCATTGTACTACATGTATCGGTTGCTGGTTTTCCAGCCGCCGTGAGTACGCGGTTATACACGGTTATTCACCTCTGTGGACAGAGGTTTATTTTTTTCAAAACTTCGGTGTCATTAATACCCGTGATCGTGTGGACAGGGCCTAACTTGGCTGAGCAGATGGGGGGTGGAAACACTTCCTACCTATGTCTACATGCCAACTGCTATAAAGCATGATTGTCAATAGAACACCACAGGGGGCCTTTGTGTTGACAGTGTCATGCAAATCAACAAGTCTGAGGGGGCAGTTAGCACCTTTGGTGTTTTAAGTGAGTTACCTGGGGGAGAGCAGTGAATAGGTCTCCCAAGGTTTGAAGAGTAGGTGATGAAAAACTACAGAACGTATTAGATAGATTGGCTATAATACAGATGTACTCAAGGCAACCGGTGTAATGCATTGAAATAGATAAGCAACTCCAAAGAGCCAAAGTATGTCAAAGGTGTAGGCTACAGCCTGGGCCTATAGAAAAAAGTGTCTCTTCATTTTTCTCTGGTGGGTTTACACCGTGGCAGTACACAGAACAAGCCTACATACTCACACCATTACATCAAATGTAACATGTAAAGCTGTTTACAAATATGTCATGAGCATACGATCACAAAGACTTGGAATATTTTGAGTCAGAGGGGTGATATTCAAGTATCTAAGCAAATTAATAAAGGGAAGATGATTAAACAGAAGGTTTTGTAGATGCAGTACTGAATTCTGCCATCCGGACAAATGCAATTTAAAATATGATGAATATAGAATATCAGGCCTATAAATTACCTTATTATAGCCAAGTTGCACATCTATGGATCGGGCCAAATCTCCCCTTTCCAATGGCAGAGTATCACCAGGCGTGATTCACAAACCGTGAATAAAATCTACTTTAAGTACAGTTACTTGTTTATAATGTACATTTCTCCACCATTTGTCATCAGATTGCAACGCCGTTTTTTGCTAGACGTTCACAGAAAGGTAGATAAACTAACTGCCTTATAATAATTTATTCAGGTTTGTTAGACCTGTGAGATATGATCCCGAAAATAACACAGACAAATTATTTCACGTCAGACGGCTCAAAGTTTGACAGAGGCTGGCATGAGCTGGGTAGTGTAGTTTTTCGAAATTCTAAAGCCGATCAAAAGCCCTTGGTCTCTTCCTTCAAATGACTGCACTCACTTTTGGCTGCACCACTTCCTCTATCAATATGCGCCGGTTTACGACTCCATGCCCTGAGATTTCTATAATCTTATATTTCACGTTGGTAAACAAACGTAATGCTGAAAATATACACTTTGACTGCTGTTTTGACAGGGTTAGGGTCTTTACTCTTGGCTACATCTGCGAAAAAAACCTCAACATTAATTCATACAGTCTGTAGAGGTGGATTTATGGCGTGATGTCATTTGCGGTCCACAAACATATCCATTGCGAGTGTCCAGGTTACAATACCTGTCCTAAATTAATAAAATCGGCTTTATACAGTGCACAGGATATGCACAGCGAATCCCAGATGACATATCTTGGTTGTAAATTCCAACTTGACTTTGCGCCTCCTGGTGGCATATAACAGAACAGCAACCTAATAAAACCTTAATTCCACCAACACGGCGCGATCACGGTAAAGAGTCCTAATGGTTGCATCTGTACCTCCGCCGTCAATGTGTGCTTGAGTGAATGGGTGAATGTGAGGCATAAGTTGTAAAGCGCTTTAGATAAAAGCGCTATATAAATTTACCATTAGGAATGCATAAAATGACTGGGGTAATGTTCTCAGAACAGAGTCCAACGCGTTGTTTTCCCCAATAAGCAAATCGTACAATGTCATTTTCTGTGACTATAAAGCAGTGGTTCCCCCCCTTGGTCAATAGGAAACAGCCCCTCCCCCTACCCACACACGGAGAACTTTGAAAATGGCCAAAGTGTCAAAGGTATGTACATTCTGTGCAAGGCAAAGTTATACATCACACTCAAACTTTACTGGATCTGCTTTTATTTTTCACAGGTAATAAATCTGTAAAGACACTTCAAATACCAAACTGTATATTTGCATATCTTGTATGTCACAAATGTAACAGTACTGTATATCTGTATGTCATGTATGTCATACATTTCATGATTAGATTAGATTATTATATCTGTATGTTGTGTATGTCATAAATGTCATTATGAATTGAAAATGGGGAACCCTGATGTAAACGAGACGAAAGTCTTTCTCTGGTCTGCATCCCCTTAACAATTGTGTGTATTGAGCTGTACTGTACTGTACCCGTTCTGCAATCTGTTCATTAAAGTTTTCAATCAATCAATCAATCAAACTACCTGTTTTTAAATTGACAGCTGAATGTGATCAGTGACCAGAATAAGAAGTTGGAGAGCCAGTCAAAGAGGGATTGATTGATTGATTGAAAACTTTATTAACAGATTGCAGAATGGGTACAATACAGTACAGCTCAATACACACAATTGTTAAGGGGATGCAGACCAGAGAAAGACTTTCGTCTTGTTTACACCAGGGTCCCCCATTTTCAATTCATCAGGACATATATGACATACATGACATACAGATAGTCAGTACTGCTACATCTATACATTTATGACATACCAGATTTGCAAATACAGTACTGTTTGTGATACAGAAGGAGTCAAGAAAAGGGAGTATATACATTTGACGTAGAAACTGTACATTGGAGGAGGTTGGGTGGGGGGGGTTGGGTACACTGGGATATTGACAACCATACTGGGTAATTTACATTGGAGGTGGGTGGGGGGGGGGGGGGGCACATTGTATAAACAAGCAAAACTGTACATTGAGGGGGGGGGGGGGGGGACTCTGTACAAACAAACAAAATTGTACATTGGACTATTGACAAGACCATACTAGGTAAATGACTGTACATTGGAGGGGGTTGGGTTAGGATATTTACAGGGGCCAGTGTTGCATTGCAGTCTCCCGTAGGTGTCTCTTGAGAGAGGTTTTGAAAGTGGGTAGTGATCCACATTCCTTTACAGCTTTGGGTAGGGCGTTCCACATTGATGTGGCATAATTGCAAAACGTGTTTAGTCCCTTATTTGAGCCGAATCTGGGTTTAACATGATTTGTGGAGCTCCCTCTGGTGTTGTGATCGTGGTATTCACTGACCTTTGGGAAGTATTTTGCCATGTACATGGGTACCTTGGTCGTGTAGTGTATCTTGTAGACCAGGCCCATTGCAAGTTGCTGTACTCTGTCATCTACTCTAAGCCATCCTAGGTTGTCAAAGTGGGCAGGGGTGAGGTGGGTTCTAGGAGTAAGGTCAAGCAGTAGTCTGACCAGTTTGTTTTGAGATGTTTGTAATTTTGTTTTTAGCGCCTTTGAGGTGCTTTGGTACCATGAGGTGCAAGCATAGTCGTAGTACCCCTGAATGAGTGCTCCTGCCAGAGTCTTCAGGGTATTCTTGTTTACCAGAGAGGAGATCCGGTACAAGAATCGAGTTCGTTGGTTGACTTTTTTTATTACATTGGATGCCATTTTGTCACAGGAGAGATTAGCCTCTAGGATGGAACCCAGGTAGGTAATTTCATCTTTCCTTGTGACAATATTGTCACCCACTGTAACTGAGAAGGGTGCAGGCTCGACTGGATAACCTGCAGGTAACATCATACTGTATAACTCTCATATTATCATACTTTTTAACCAGGCTCGACTGGATAACCTGCAGGTAACATCATAATGTATAACTCACATATTATCATACTTTTTAACCAGGCTCGACTGGATAACCTGCAGGTAACATCATAATGTATAACTCACATATTATCATACTTTATAACCAGGCTCGACTGGATAACCTGCAGGTAACATCATAATGTATAGCTCACATATTATCATACTTTATAACCAGGCTCGACTGGATAACCTGCAGGTAACATCATACTGTATAACTCTCATATTATCATAATTTTTAACCAGGCTCGACTGGATAACCTGCAGGTAACATCATACTGTATAACTCGCATATTATCATACTTTATTACATGGCGTTTTCACATTCACCGAAATGCTTGCTTGTGATTGGTCAATAGCGCGCGTCAGAGGTCCGATATTGCCTGATAACGGACCTCTGTGGAACAATAATGACCGCTGTGTGCAGCTGTTCGCAATCAAGCCCACTGACATCAGTGCAATCAGACACTGCCAGCTGCTGGGGAAGCTGCCAGCGATGACAGGGCGGAGCAACGAGCGGAGCCAGAACCAGTGTTGCGAGTCGATGTAAAATGAATTAGGTATATTGTTAGTAAGTTAGCCATGTAATAAGCGGGATAATGTATAGCTATACTCGATCATTGTCGCAAAATAATTGACCTTCACTGACGTTTAAAACACCTCGCCGAGGCGGCTACATTTGTGACATAAACGGTATTCAAATATACAGTACTGTTACCCCTAGATCCTGACAGAGTATATACATATGATGGGGAAGGGACTGTACATTAGGAGGGAGTGGGTGGGTGGGATAGAAATATACATACGGCGGGGAGGAAAATATACATACGGTGGGGAGGAGACTGTCTATTAGGAGGTGGTGGGGGTTTTGGGCATTTACGGTGGCCAGTTTCGAATTGCAGCCTCCCGTAGGTGCTCTTTAAGAGCGGTTTTGAATGTGGGTAGGGATTCACATTCCTTTACAGCTTTGGGTAAGGCGTTCCACATTGATGTGGCATAATTGCAAAACGTGTTTAGTCCCTTGTTTGAGCCGAATCTGGGTTTAACATGATTTGTTGAGCTTCCTCTGGTGTAGTGGTTGTGGTATTCACTGACCTTTGGGAAGTATTTTGACATGTACATGGGTACCTTAGTCGTATAGTGTATCTTGTAGACCAGGCCCATTGCAAGTTGCTGTACTCTGTTGTCTAATCTAAGCCCCACTAAATTCCTAGTTTAAAGGATAACTCCACTATTTTGGGAAATTAGCTTATTTAACATCTTCCCTGGAGTTAGACAAGAAGACGCATACCTTTTTTGTCTCTGTGCGTGCATTTTAGCTTTGGGAATAGATGCTCCGTTAGCATAGCTTAGCTTCATCACTGGAAGTGAGGCAGGACAGTAGCCTTACAGTGCCTTACAGTGTATTGCAAGGTCTGACATTGACCAAACTTGATATGCATGACCTTGGTGGGCTCTAGGTCAACTCCTGAAAAGGGGGTCAATGTCAGACTTTGCAATCAAAAGTTAGGGGGCTAATAACCCTTGCCATAATTTCAGTGCGCCCCTAACTTTTGATTGCAAGGTCTGACATTGACCCCCTTTTCAGGAGTTGACCTAGAGCCCACCAAGGTCATGCATATCAAGTTTGGTCAATGTCAGACCTTGCAATACACTGTAAGGCACTGTAAGGCTACTGTCCTGCCTCACTTCCAGTGATGAAGCTAAGCTATGCTAACGGAGCATCTATTCCCAAAGCTAAAATGCACGCACAGAGACAAAAAAGGTATGCATCTTCTTGTCTAACTCCAGGGAAGATGTTAAATAAGCTAATTTCCCAAAATAGTGGAGTTATCCTTTAAGAATGTGTCATTCACAGCAGCAGGACATTCTGGTGACATTCTGCCCTCTAGTGGTAAATGTGCAGAACACATCTGGAGGGGGAAGGTGTCATGAGCTGTGTTCAGCCATATAGTTATGATGAGGACGGATAGAGAGTGGGACCTTTCAGCTCGCTATACTGTAGGTTTTCATTTGGATTTAAGATGTCCCACCACGGCCTAAAGGTCTACTCACATGGAGCAACATTAAACGTTATGCTTTAATCTCTCTTGCAGCAGGGAGCACCCCTAAGAGTAGAACCACCCAGGGATTAAAGCAAAAAGAAAAAACTTTTTTCAGGACAAGTCACATTCTTATTTTAACCTCCACTGTATTTTTTTTAATAGCCTACTACTTGTAAAGCCTACTGTCCTGACTGTGACTGTAACTGAGGGGTACAATTCCCTGACTGTATTGATAAGTATGGTATCATTAAACCACTACTGCTTTATGTACTTTAATTACTGGCCATACAGTACACGATATATGAATATGATGAACACTTCCCACAATGAAATCGGTTCCAGTCAAAGGTATTAATCAAGTATTTAATGGAGCAAAAGGTACATAGGATACTTTACATTATTCTTTGAATGCACTTGTAAGGCAAAGGAGTATGCGTAGGCAAATCAATAACGAATGTCCATTCTCTGGTTACGCAGGAGGTAATTATACAACCTGAATCTTAGGGAATTATATCTATGGTACACTAGTAATAGCGGGAGATACTGGAAGGGGTTCCCACTGGTTGTAAGCCAGCAAGGGGGTAGAAGATCTGTCGGTAGTAGGACGTCTGGTCAACGATGACTAGGGAGACTTCAGGTACAGAAGCCGGTGCAGTAGTCTCTTGATCCACAGACGAATACAGCTTGGTTCTCTTGTAGACTGTAGCTCTACAGTGAAGAAAGCTAGGCGGCCTCAGGCTCTCTGAGCGCCGACTCGACTTGACTCCTCTCGGGGTAAATCCAACACGTGCAGGCGTCGGCGATTATCCGCTCCATAAATCATAGGACCAAAGCAAATATATTCCAGCCGCAAAGGGCTATGTAGTCGTCGGGTAGATTAATCCAGTGTACATGTCCATACGGTTCTCGCCTAGGTCTCCTCGGGTGAAAGCGCCATGCGGTCGGCCCAGCCTGGAACTCTAGCTAATACGAGGAAGCGTTGGAGATGCTGGTCACTATAGAATTCTAACCGCACGATACACTATACACAAATAGACTATTAAAGACTCAATAGAAATATGTCGCACTCGACGGTATAGCACCAAACTCTGACAATTCAGTTACTAATTCGCACGCGGTCTCGATGCTCTATTCTGAGGCCAAACAGGCCATACTTCACCGCACGTTGTATCGTGGGTGAGGCTTCACTTAGTGGGTAACATACTAAAAGGACGAAGGGTACGGAGGTAAGGGGCTTCTACATTCACCTGCGCCGTATTTATACGCACGGTGAACAAATAGTGCCACTCTCATTTCTGTCGCCGTATCCCTGGGCAGGGCCGGGGCAAGTACAGACATGTCGTGTCGGTGACTTTGAACTTGGCTCCGGAGGCCGGTCCCTGGCGCCGGTGGACCGCTGTCCAATAGGAGAATGAACTATTATGGGCTGGACTAAAGGGATATTCCGTGTATATGTACAAGGAATATACAAGGGATATCAAACGATATACAAATACTATGCAATATATATCAATAAATAAATATATATATTCGGTTTAATCTGATCCTTTGTAACAGCCGCCCCCTAATTAGTCCCACCTAATTAGCTAAGCAGAGACAGATTAACCGCACTGTCCACTACTCAATGTCTGCTGTGAGGGTCAGTCAGTTCACAAAGTCATGGGGTCATGGTCGTCATCGATAGTATCGGGGAGCCTTGGCAGTTCTATTAGCCTCGCCACGGGTCGGGTGTAGGTCCGCCCTTGGACGAGCACTTCAGCTGCTCGGACCTTTCCGTCGGCACCGGTGATCACTTTGCTTACGCGGCCAGCCGGCCACATAGCTCGGGGTAGTGACTGGTCGATAATCATGACGACTGTTCCTTCTGTCAAATTGTCTCTCTCTTTTACCCATTTCTGGCGGGTCTGTAGAGACGGTAGGTAGTGGAGTAGGAAGCTGTTCCAAAACTTGTCAGCCAATACTTGACTGTACCTCCACATTCTTCGGCCGTTCGCTTCTTCAGGCCTGTACATTGTCTGGGGTAGCGCGGGGTCCAGCCGCCCCATCAAGAGTGTGTTGGGAGTGACTGGGTCGACATCTGCTACATCACTTGAGACGTAACCGAGGGGCTTTGAGTTCAATACTCCCTCGATCTCCGTGAGGACTGTCATTAGGACTTCTTCCGCCACGGTCTGGGCCCCAAGCACGGCGTACAGGGCTGTCTTTATTGAACGTACTTCTCGTTCCCAAGTTCCACCGAAGTGAGGTGCGTTCGGGGGATTAAACTGGAAGTCAATCTGGGATGGAGCGAGGTGGGTCTTAAGTTCTGGGCCCATAGCTTGGAAGCTCTCTCTCAGCTCTCTTTCTCCGCCTTTGAAGTTTGTCCCGTGATCAGACAACAATATAGACGGTTTGCCTTTCCGCGATGTGAATCTTCGGAAGGCCATAAGGAATGAGTCTGTGCTCATGGTTGGAAGGAGTTCTATATGTATCGCTCGGGTGGTCATGCATTTGAATACAATACCCCACGCTTCTCGGTTCCTCTTCCTTTCTTTATATACAGCGGGCCGAAACAGTCCATACCGGTGGAGTGAAAAGGCTTGTCGCCGAGTCGGAGGCGACAGGGAGGTAGGTCAGCCATCCGGGGTATACTGGGCTGCGCTCGCCACTTACGACAGTCTAGACAGGTTCCCTGGAAGCGTCGCACTGCTTCTCTCCCTTGCAGTATCCAATAACGACGTCTGATCTCCGCGAAGACTCTCTCTGCCCCTGCGTGCTGCACATCCTCGTCGTATTTCTTTATGATCAGCTCTGTGACCTTGTGTCGGCTGTTCAAGACTATCGGGTACTTGACGTCATCCGGTAAGTCTGGGGCTCTCCGCAGACGACCACCCACTCTGATGAGACTATGGGCGTCGCTCTCGGGTGCTAGGTGGAGCAGTCTGCTGTCTGATGGGACGGGCTTTGCTCCCTGTAGACAGTCTAGCTCATCGGGGAACGAGTCTCTCTGGGCTCGTTGTAGTAGAAGAAGTTCTGCTTCTTCGTAGTCAGCTGCTGAAATGTCAGTAGTGGGCTGAACCTCTGGGTGGTGCCACAGAAATGTCTTTAGCTGCGCACTCTCTAGGGTGAGGCAATCGTCTATGTCGGGGTCTGTGGAGACGAGTGTGTTCAATCCACAGAACACAGATTTCTTGTTTTCGGCCTCCTCTTTACTCGCCTCCCGTGGGGTGGGTGTAGGCCACTCTTCTTCCGGGAGCTTGAGAAACTCTGGTCCGTCACTGTATGGGTTGTGACGGGTGAGGTCATCCAGGGACATTCCCCGGGTGATGACGTCAGCTGGGTTGTGTTTTGTGTCCACATACCTCCAGCTTGCTACTTCTGTTAAATCTTGAATCTCTGTGACTCTGACCCCCACGAAGACCTTGTATCTGCACGAATCAGACCGGATCCATGTGAGTACTGTCGTGGAGTCTGACCACAAGATTGTTCTTTGCACCGGAATGGTGAGTTCACGTTGGATTAACGTGGCGAGGTGCGCTCCTGCTAGGGCTGCGCAGAGCTCTAGACGCGGGATAGATTGTTGCTTTCGTGGGGCTATTCTTGAACGAGCCAGGATGAAAGCAGTATGTATTTCTCCTCCCTCCTCTCGGGCACGCAAGTAGGCCACCAAGCCGTAGGCTACTTCGGAGGCGTCGCTGAAGACGTGCAGGTCCATCTGGCACGTCTCCGGCCTCACTGTGGGTGGGAAGTAGCTGCGGTGTATGTTAACACCTGGGAGTGAGCTGAGTTCCGTCTCCCACTCTCTCCATGTGGATGCAAGGTGTTCGGGTATGGGGTCGTCCCAGCCCTGGTCCTTGTCCCATAACGCTCTTACAATCATCTTTGCCCTGGTGGTGTAAGGTAGAATACATCCCAATGGGTCATATTGTCTGGCGAGTGTTCTGTATACACTCCGTCTGGTGGTCGGTAGTGCAGTCGACCTTCCCTGCTCCTTGGTCAGGGGTGTGTGTTTATAATGGAGCGAGTCTGTTTTGAAGCGCCAGACTAGTCCTAATGTCATTTCTTGGGCTTCTCCTGGGATGGTCGCCATCCAGGTCTCGCTGCTTGCTGCCTTGTCCTCGGGGGAGAGGCTGCGCAATACTTGCGGGTCGCTGCTGGCCCACTGCCTGAGATCAAAGCCGCCTTTGATCAGGGAGGCGCGGAGCTTGAGTAGAAGGGCCTCGGCTTCTTCTGGCGTCGAGACGCTTTGCAGACAGTTGTCCACGTAGAAACTATTTTCTACACTTTTTCGGACCTCTTCATCAGCTGCTGGGTCCTCTGCGACGTGTTTTTGCAGTGCAAACGTAGCACAGCATGGGCTGCATGTGGTTCCGAAAGGGAGGACTTCCCATTGATAGATGGCTGGTTGCTCATCCCCGATCCTCTCTCTCCATAGGAACCGCAGCAGGGGCTTGTCCTCCTCCACTAGTCTCACCTGCAGGAACATCCCTTTGATGTCGCCGCTGATGGCCACCTTGTCCTGGCGGAAACGTAGTAACACGCCTAGTAGGGAGGGGCCGAGTGTTGGGCCGGGCAAGAGCTCTTTATTCAGATTTTGTGATCCGATCTGGTAGCTGCAGTTGAACACAATACGATCCTTGCCGTTGTGGTGGACTTTGTGGTGCGGCACGTACCATGATTCGGTCGTCTGATCGGCCTCTTTGATGTCAATTTTCTTTATGTGTCCCGCTGTGATTAGCTTGTTAATCTCAGCGCGGTACACAGTCTCTTGAGCGGGGTCTCTGGCTAGGCGCCGCTCTGTGTTCAATAGATACCGCTCCGTCGCTTCTTTTGGGGCGTGGAAGGTGGGCATACCCTCTCGCCTCAAGAGTGGAGTTGCGTATCTCATCACTCCGTTGACTTTGACTCTTTGTCCCTTGCTCGAGGAGTGCTATGGCGTAAATGTCTTCCTTGGAACGAATGTCTTTCTTTTCGTTCTTAAAGGGCATTGTCTCTAGTGTCCATAGCCTCTCGACATGCTGTAGGAGGGTGGTGTCTTCTTCTGTCACTCTGGAGTGGAGGCAGCTAGTGGCTGCTGTTCGGTTAAGAGACTTAGCGAGGGGGCCTTGTAATGTCCATCCTAGGCGGGTCTCGACTGCTGCAGGACAGCCTCTGGGCCCTGTGTGGACCCGGTCTATCGGGACTATGAGGTCTGCATGGTCGGAGCCTATCAGCAGGGTCGGGGTGGCGCCGTCTATGAGCGGGATAGGTAGTTGACGCAGGTGCACATATTTATCCATCAGCTTGGCGATGGGGTAGGTATACTGCGACAGGCCTATTTCTTGGCTGGTGAAAGCATTAGTAATCCTATACCGTCTCTCTGGCTGCCCGCTTGCTGCGATAGTGAAGGAGACATTCTCGCCCTTTATCGTCTTTAGATCTCTTCTTATTGTCCGAATCGTCATCTGGTTTTCGCTCCCCCGCAGCCACAGCTGGGCCGCAGCGGACGCGAGGAGAAGGGTCTTCTCTGACCCGTCGTCAAGGACGGCGTAAGTGTCCATGACCTTGTCTTGGTAACTCAGTGTTACGCGGACCACCTTTAAGAGCACTCGGGCGCCCCCGCTGCTGGCGGGGTCGATGTACATAACACTTGCCTTTGTGCTGCTTGAGGGTGCGGGCTTTCTTCTGTTACTGTCGTGTAGGACATCTAGGTGGGCTCCGTCACACCGACTACACCTCTTCTTTAAGCGGCACTCGGCTGCCATGTGACTGCGCGCACATCGGTAACAGCGTCGGTTGGACTTTATCCATTGACCCACTTCGTCGGCGGTCATCTTCTTGAATGTGTCACATTGTGACAACCAGTGTTCTTTCTCGCAGTACGGGCACACCATCTTCCACTTCTCTTTCATCGAGGGGGTACTGTGGTTCTTGCTGCTCGGTACTGGTTCTGATTGGTGCATGACAGTCACCAATCTTCGGCCATCGTTTGCTCTCCTAGGTCCCTCTCTGGAGCTTGGTGTGCTCCGCACGAACGTATCCAATCGCAGGCTGCTGACTTCTCTCGCCAGGAAGTCGGCTAGGTCTAGGAGGGATGGCTCGGGACCGTTAGGATCACGGTGGTCTCTTTGCCGCCTGAAGCGCTCTTGTCGGGCGGGCGGAAGCTTCTCTAAAATCCTCTCGACATTAGAGTTTGCGTATAGTTCGTGCATACCCTTTTCTCGTTGCGCCCCCAGCATCCCTACCAGGGATTGTACCTTGATAGACAGGTCGTCTAGTGAGCGATTGTCTGTTGCTGGGGGTAGGCGGTCAATATGCCTTATCTCTTGTATTACGTAGTCCCATATGCGTCCATATCTTTGGTCGAGTGCTGCTAGAGCCGCTGTGTATGGGGTAGTAGAGGTGGCATAGGCCAGCGCTATATTGTGCGCTCGGGGCACCTTGAGGTGCTTCAATAGGATAGCATACTTGTGGCGTTCATCAGCTACATCAGCCATCATTGTCTCTAAGCACATCCGTAGCTCCGTGTACTGTGCTCTGTTCTCATGGGTGAAGTCTGGAAACGTCGGTGTGCCAATGTATGATGCCGTAGATGGCTGGCACATCGGTGAGCGTTGGAAGAGAGGCCTCCTAGGCGAGTCTCCTCTTACGCCTCTCGGTGGGCTGGTACCGGCAGGGTACCATGGCCCGCGTATCCAGGTGCTATTCCTCGGGACTGGTCGTGCGTCAATCTCACCCGTGAATTGAGTCGGGGGTCTGTAGCGCAGAGCCGCGGGGGTAGAGCCTGGGCTGTACTGGACCTCCTGGTCCTGTGGAGTACTGTGCTGCTGTCGGGCTTGACTCTCCTCCTCTCCCTCTTCTTCTTCCTCTGTCAGGTCCTCTAGATCCTGTAGTCGTCTATTTAGCCTCTCCGCGGTGTATACCGTTCCTTCCTTGTAGCTGGGTCTCACTGGGACCGGTCGGGGAAGGAGTTCGGAGGGGGGTATAGGCTCTCTCTGGTGGTCGGGCTCAGGGTCGCTTGATCGGTTAGGGGAGGGTGCCCTTGACCCGTGTCTTGACGAGGCCCTGGAACCCCGTGCGGAGGGAGGGGGTGTTGCCCTGGCGATCAGCTGCTCCATTAGCTGCGCTTGTAATCGGTCGCGCTCGGCTTCGCGCTTGGTGAGAGCGATGTCGCGCTCTGCTTCTCTTTGGGCACCGGCCGCGGCGCGCTGGGCTTCGGCGGCGGCGCGCTGGGCTTCGGCGTGGTCTCTTACCATATTCTCTTCCGTCTGAAGGCGTCTAATCTCTAGACGTATACGATCTTCGTCGCTCCGTTGCTGCGCTTGGAGGCGTTCTCTTTCCATGGAAGAATGTTCGCGCTCACTAAGCGTCTGTGCTTGGAGTCGATCGCGCTCTGTTGAGGCTGCTAGGCTGGCGAGGAACGCCTGTGCCAGCATCTTGTCCGCCTCGCTGGGGGAAGACGCTGGTTGAGGTGATCCGCTCCTGGCAGTACTCGTTGGAGATGCGTTCTCCTGCGGGGAGTCCTGGAGCTCTATCTCCTGGGCGCTCTCCTCTTCTTGTACCGGGCAGAGTTCCATCTCTGGAGGGTTGTCTTTCTCCTGGAGCTCTCCGGGGACTACTTCTTCGGTCTTGGCGGGGGGTAAAGTCGTGTCAGTTCCCTCCTGGTCCCTACCGTGAGCTCGGTCAGTTACATTAGAACCCACTAGGGCCTCTGTTGGCGGGGTAGCCTGGTTGATAGGGTCGGACATAATTTTACTTTCTACTTTTTCCGCGTTTACCGTCTGTAGAAGGCTAGGTAGTATACTGGCAACGTAATCCTCTAAGTACTGAGGTGGCTGCCGTCTACGCTGCGGGCGATCTACTTTAGGAGGACCGTTTTGTGGAGTGTTCATCATAGGCCATTTCAATATTAATACCACTATATTAATATTACACTAGTTATTTATCCGGCTCGAAGGACCAATTGTAACTGAGGGGTACAATTCCCTGACTGTATTGATAAGTATGGTATCATTAAACCACTACCGCTTTATGTACTTTAATTACTGGCCATACAGTACACGATATATGAATATGATGAACACTTCCCACAATGAAATCGGTTCCAGTCAAAGGTATTAATCAAGTATTTAATGGAGCAAAAGGTACATAGGATACTTTACATTATTCTTTGAATGCACTTGTAAGGCAAAGGAGTATGCGTAGGCAAATCAATAACGAATGTCCATTCTCTGGTTACGCAGGAGGTAATTATACAACCTGAATCTTAGGGAATTATATCTATGGTACACTAGTAATAGCGGGAGATACTGGAAGGGGTTCCCACTGGTTGTAAGCCAGCAAGGGGGTAGAAGATCTGTCGGTAGTAGGACGTCTGGTCAACGATGACTAGGGAGACTTCAGGTACAGAAGCCGGTGCAGTAGTCTCTTGATCCACAGACGAATACAGCTTGGTTCTCTTGTAGACTGTAGCTCTACAGTGAAGAAAGCTAGGCGGTCTCAGGCTCTCTGAGCGCCGACTCGACTTGACTCCTCTCGGGGTAAATCCAACACGTGCAGGCGTCGGCGATTATCCGCTCCATAAATCATAGGACCAAAGCAAATATATTCCAGCCGCAAAGGGCTATGTAGTCGTCGGGTAGATTAATCCAGTGTACATGTCCATACGGTTCTCGCCTAGGTCTCCTCGGGTGAAAGCGCCATGCGGTCGGCCCAGCCTGGATAAGAACTCTAGCTAATACGAGGAAGCGTTGGAGATGCTGGTCACTATAGAATTCTAACCGCACGATACACTATACACAAATAGACTATTAAAGACTCAATAGAAATATGTCGCACTCGACGGTATAGCGCCAAACTCTGACAATTCAGTTACTAATTCGCACGCGGTCTCGATGCTCTATTCTGAGGCCAAACAGGCCATACTTCACCGCACGTTGTATCGTGGGTGAGGCTTCACTTAGTGGGTAACATACTAAAAGGACGAAGGGTACGGAGGTAAGGGGCTAAGGGGCTTCTACATTCACCTGCGCCGTATTTATACGCACAGTGAACAAATAGTGCCACTCTCATTTCTGTCGCCGTATCCCTGGGCAGGGCCGGGGCAAGTACAGACATGTCGTGTCGGTGACTTTGAACTTGGCTCCGGAGGCCGGTCCCTGGCGCCGGTGGACCGCTGTCCAATAGGAGAATGAACTATTATGGGCTGGACTAAAGGGATATTCCGTGTATATGTACAAGGAATATACAAGGGATATCAAACGATATACAAATACTATGCAATATATATCAATAAATAAATATATATATTCGGTTTAATCTGATCCTTTGTAACAGTGACTATAGACCCTACTGTTGTGGTTGTTGTGCCAGACGCGTCTTCCTTAATGATAAGCAAGCAGTGCAAAAATGCTTCCGCATTCGTCACCGCACGCCAGTACGGTAAAGCGCCTTTCTTTTCAGGCCCCGCTTAGACAAATGCTATGGCATTTCCGCGTACATTGCAACGAATCACTTGAAACCTCGGCTGTCTTTAACTATGAGTGAACACAACTGTCTTTAACTATGAGTGAACACAACGCAACATTGTAACGTTAACGTGTAATTTACTATGGAATATAGTATATTATCGCGACGATTGTAACGTTAACGTGTACTTCGCGAATATAGTATATTATCGCGACGCGTCGTCGGACTAAACGCTGTTGTGAACACAACACATTGTAACGTTAACGCGTACTTTACTATGGAATATCAGAAGAAACTACTCAACCTCGGCTGTCTTTAACTAAACAGTGTTGTGAACACAACACATTGTAACGTTAACGTGTACTTTACTATGGAATATCAGAAGAAACTACTCAACCTCGGCTGTCTTTAACTATGAATGAACGCAACACTCTAACTCACCAATGTAGTTTCTACGCCAAATGTATATACACTCCTTTTTCTGGACACTTTTGTATCACAAACAGTACTGTATTTGCAAATGTATAGGCGTAGCAGTACTGTCTATCTGTATGTCATGTATGTCATATATATGATGAATTGAAAATGGGGGACCCTGATGTAAACAAGACTAAAGTCTTTCTCTGGTCTGCATCCCCTTAACAATTGTATGTATTGAGCTGTACTGTACTGTACCCATTCTGCAATCTGTTAATAAACTTTTCAATCAATCAATCATTGTACCTCGGCGCAGCGGAATAACAATGAGTGATCGCCTGCTGCGTCCATCACGTGTATGGTGATTAACCAAATTCAAATTGGCGTGCAAAGCCAAAGCGTGTTAATAACCACAAATTGAACCAATAATGTGTGTGTCGAACCAAGGTGGGATCTCATGCGCATGCGCGGGCACCGCGTGAGCACGCCGGCGCACGCACGCACCTGAGCCGAGCGAGCACGCCGCCGCCGCCGGTGCACGCACCTGGGCGCTGGGCGAAGGAAAATGAAAGGCGCATTACTGCACGCCACTACGGTACATTCTTGCACTGCTTGCTTGTCATTAAGGAAGACGCGTGCCAGACAGGGAGGCTGTGTGCTGGAGAGCGTGAATGCAAGTCTTGTGGCTAGCTTCTGATTGATGGCGAGCTAGCACCCTTTTCCCATTACTTTGAACCATGAACTAAAAAGCTTATCATACAAACAAGGGACTAAACACGTTTAGCAATTATGCCACAACAATGTGGAACGCCCTACCCACAGCCGTACATTTTTTTTTAATCCTCAGTGTTTCCCACAGGATTTAGTGAGACTGTGGTGGTGGGTGAACCTCGGCCCCCCCATAACTATTACCATTTATTCTGCATTATAATAAATGGTTAAACTAATGACGTGGTTGATTCGGTCTGGCACTACTTTGGGTACGGTCTAGTTCCCACCTCCCTGAAACAAGCCAGTCACACCGCTCATTAAAAAAAAAAACATGAACCCCACCGTCTTAGACAACTATAGTCTCGTCTCTCTTCTCTCCTTCCTTTCTGAATCACTTGAGCGTGCTGTATCCAACAGACTTTCTGATTATCTCTTACAGAATGACCTCCTGACCTAGACCCTAATCAGTCAGGCTTCAGGACTGGTCACTCCACAGAGACGGCCCTCATAGCGGTCACAGAGTCTCTGTCTCACCATGCTATTTTATTAGCTCTTATCTAATTCATTACTTCATTACCACTATTGTTATTTATTGTTTTATTCCTATTTCAATTACTGTGTTGCATTTATTTTATATGACTTCTTCATTAAGCACTTTGTATTTTAATCTTGCACAAAAGGCGCTATATAAATAAAGTTTGATTTAATCTTTAAAACAACCTGCAGGCATTTTCTTAACATATACAATCCTGTTTTTATTTGGGTTTCTTTGTTACTTAATTGTATTGAAAGGTCCTTTATAAATACAGTAACATTTACTTTAGAGGGCATAATAATCATGATTAAGCACCTATTGAGAAATGTGATGTTAAACTATTGATTATCGTTACTCAAGTCTCAGACCTGATGACCTGAAATCCTTCCAGAATGGCTTCTACTTCACTTCCTAATGACACATTCAGTAAAGACCTATCCATGTTTACCTCCAATTAAAAAACCATCGAGTGAATAATATGTGTTCTATATACTTGGTTAACATTTAGTTCCTCATTAGGTCCAAGGTACTTTATTATTTATAAAAGTAAAGCGTTATATGCTCCACTCAATAAGAGTTCACTCCACGTGGAATATGACCTCTCCTGGATACATCACTGGCATTGGGCTTTCCCCCAGATCTCAATATTGATAATTGAAAACAGGAAGAATGGCTTCTCGTTTACCTCGGCACACAAATATTAGTACCTGGCTCTACTTTTTCCCATGTATATACGTTATTATCAGCAAATTATTTTTTTTTTTATCCACTTTTTCTCCCATTTTTCTATATTTTCTCCCATCCCAATTTCGTATCATCCAATTCAACCCTCCCCTGTCACGAACGCTGTTTCTTGCCTCCCACAAGCCGGCTGCAATGTGGACTAAGTCATACATAGCACAAGTCCCCTCCGGTACTTGAGGTAACAGCAGTCGCATCTTTTCACCTGCGCAGCTCGATCTCTCAGTGTCGAGGAGTAACGCGTGGGAGGCTCACGCTGCCCCCGACACTTCCTGATTCTACTGCGCAGGCGCACCAACCGACTTGTAGGAGTCGCTTGTTCACAACGTTCGATCCCCACCCTTCAGTTTTCCCTCCCCGTAATACGGCCAATGTGTATTACTGCGGACGACCAGCTAAACTGAAAACAATGTGGAGAGCTGGATTCGAACACGCGAATCCTAGCGTCTCCACACTGGTGGCGAGTGCCTTGCCCACTACACCACCTAGCCGCCCATTATCAGCATATTTAAACAAGGTTTCTGAAACACAAGTTAGTGGTGGTGACTAGTGGTCTCCACTCCCAGAGCAGACAATATTGATGGTGACTCTTTGTGAACTGCATTACATTTAATTCCTAAAGATTGAAAATGTTCTGCCAAAGTGCTGTATTGTTTTAAATCAAGAAGTTTATTCCACTCAATGACATAATACAATATTTTCTATAGCAGTTGTGTCCTGCATGTCCATCCATCTAAGTGGAACTACAAGATTAGTACCTACGACTGAACAATGACAAGAATAAAATGAATACAAATTTATATTTACTGTTTAATGTCTATTCACTATGAACAGAATTAAGATATATATCTTGAATGTATGAACATGTTACTTCAGAGTTACTTTGAGAGGAGTATGTGCTCCAATATATTCCACTCTGCACTATTAATCTATATATGCAGACATCATTGTAAAAACATCACATATAAACATAACACTGCCTGCATGGCACAATCTTGATGTAACCAAGGCCCAGTCCACACGATCACATGTATTTTTGACAGAGGTAAAAAAAAAACTTCTGTACACACGGGTGGTTTCAAAAAAATAACCGTGTACTCACGCAACTGTAAAAGTGATGTAATATACATGTAGTACAGCAATAGGTGGCGATGTAGTTCAAACATGAAGGCCATTTCCAACCAATCAGAAGGGTTGAACGCGTCACTACACATCCTGCTCAAAACAGAAACCCGCCATCTTTAAATTACCTCGCTTGAACATTAGCAACATATCATTCATTGTTTGCAGCAAGAACAAAGTGCAATAAACAAAAAAGGATACATTCACTGTGTTCTGCCTCATTTGTTGATTAAACAAAACCAACATCAACACAATTTACCACCAAGAGTGGAGAGTTTAGTCTCACAAAAAGATAGCAGATTTTGTTAGCTTACATGCTAATGTTATTGGGATTTGCCATTATAATAGTTAGCATTGCGGTTAGCGTACATTAGCGTAGTAACGTTACACATGGGAGACTATCTTGCTGGACACAAACATTGTTGATATAGCAGTCTGGTTAATGTTGTTATATCGCTCGCTATTGGTTGTACTAGTAACGTTAACGCTAGTAGAATGAATGGATGAAATCTTTATTTAACAGATTGCAGAATGGGTACAATACAATACGGCTCAATACAAACAATTGTTAAGGGGATGCAGACCAGAAAAAGACAGCTCTGCCGTTAACACTGGAAATAATCTCGGTTACTATGTCCACACGCAACCACTGCAACCGGGATGCGCGCAAAACTTCACCCTGGACTCCGGTTGTAAAAGAACCCGGATGCGTGTGGACGAACAGTGCAACCGCGAATATTAAATCACGGTTACATAAAACCCTGCGTTCGTGTGGACAGGGCCTAAGAGATTATCTGAAAATAAAAGATAATTTTCATGCATGGATTACTAGATTTCAACCACAATACAATACGTCTTTCCTGGTTGTTAACCAAGGTGAAAATAGTGGGGCTAAAGCCTGGTCTGGTTCAACAAAGGAAATAAATTATGAAATAACAACAGACTAGCCGCTGGTGGTGCAGGGTTGAGGCCTTCTGATAGCAGGCGGTCGAAAATGTGTTTAAATAGAGGCCTTGTACTTAATGTTTGTGTAGTTCTTTGTCTTCCAACATGGCAATGGAAGGGACAACAGTTGCTATGTGCAAAACAATGGTTGCTAGCTATGTGTAGATATTTGAGAATTATATCAACAGGAAAGCCAGTGGAACAGTAATATGCTTTTCCAATGTTTCACATCTCAACCTTGGTGCTCAACCAAAAAAATTGTCACATCAAAGGCTCTCTCTCTCTCTCTGATTGCTTAAAACAATCAATAACGCACAACACCAACACTTCACAAACACTGGTCTTATAATGTATGAGGGTGCAGTATGCAATGTAAACACACTAAAGACCCTTTCACACATGCTGCATGTAAAATCTTGGTTTTTGCTCATTTCACTCAGTATTGAATACCATTGATCCTAATTCATTTAATTTCAAACCTTTATTTTAAATAGAAAAGCTTAACACATTAATTGCCAAGAACGAGTATACTCTTTATTGCCCGCCATGCGAATATCGCCAAAAACAAGTTAACTAGTTTTTGGGGTCGTTATTTCGTTTATTCGCTATATCTATTCATAATTCATGTCTGCAGCCTCTGCAGACCCTGGTGAATGTGTCTGAGCTGGCAGACGGTCAACACCGCCCTCTACTGCCTTGCGGAGCTATTGCATTCCATTGAAAATGGTCTGGTGTGTTTTCAGAGCCGATCTGAGCCGTGGGGGTGGGGTTTAAATACTCAGGCGAGCCAGGCCTTTACAACGATGGCATGGGACACTAACCCCGCCCGCCCGTTCATGTGTAATGCTCGGTAATGTCAGGGACACGATCGCTGTGGATAACTGGAATGACGATCAGATAATTGGATTCTTTTTTTTGCATTACATCAGAGACAAGGTAAGGACTCTATATATAAAACCTTGCGTTGATCTGATATTTCTTTCTCCCGCGATCAAAGCTATCTGTGTGGACTCTGTGTGTGCTTTCTACCGTTGGCTGCGATGGGGGGGGGGGGGGGGGGGGCGCCCCGCTACGAGGGCCATTTCATGTATGCACACGGAGATATAATAATGATAATCTAGCGTTGATTTCAGGATGATTAGATAATCAGCCGAAAAATTACGTGATGACTGGATTACACTAAAATGCCTTTTTCTCGTCTTTTTCCTGGAATTACTCAGAAGCACCCAAACCATACTCAAAATGTTAAAAATCTATTTTATATAGCGGTTTTCCAGGTGCTCAAAGGCGCTTTACATGGGTAGAAGAGACTAAACTAAGGCAAAACAAAAACAGAACAAAAATAATACATGAAAAAATAAAATAAAACCGACAGAATTAGAGGTCAAAAGCAAGATTGAAAAGGTGGGTTTTGAGGGCTGATTTAAAAGATGTCAGGGTGTTTGCATCATGGATATGGCTGGGGAGGGCATTCCAGAGGGAGGGGGCAGCAGCAGCATGTTGACTGGAAGCAACTCACTGAATATCGACGGGTGTATTAGACCCATAGCTATAATATAAGTAGGGCTGTCAGTTTATTGCGTTAATTAGATTAATTAATTACGAAAATGAACTGAAAATTAATAAAAAAAATGAATATATATATATTTAATTAAAATTTTAATCTCATTCATTCCATAAGAACGTAGAATAAACATTTACAAACTTTTTTTTAAATGGTCAGTTTGCATATTCTTGGCATCTGATTCTAGGGACATCTATGGATCTCAGGGAATGTATTCCCAGTGTCAGAAATTACTGTGTCTGTTACTAGGCTTGAGTCAAGTAATGAACCAAATGAGAATATCAATTCAATTATTTAAAAAAATTTTGGACTGTGAATAACACCATGCTAAAATTGACCAGACCTGAAAAATCTAAGCAAATGAATAAAGGGAAGATGATTAAACAGACGGTTTACTGAATTCTGCCATCCGGACACATGCAATTTGAAATATGATTATAGAATATAAAATATCAGGCCTAAAATGGTTATGCGATTAAAATGAGGTTAATTAGATTAATTAATAACAAATCCTGTAATTAATTAGATTAATCTTTTTAATCGCCTGACAGCACTAAATATAAGATATATTTCAAGCACTCGCAAATGTCGCAGTCTAAAACTATATCCATTGAATAAAGACCTGGCGCTGAAGGGGGATCAGCGCCCCCTGCTGCTGGCGGTCAATGTGTTAAGGTTGCCCTCATTCACACGATGTTGAGTATAATAAGAAATATTTTAAATAAGATCTTTAAAGATGAGTTTGCCAGATGTGCCCAATATGTTCCAAACAGTGTGGAGGCGAGTGCAGAGAACGAGACTGCAGCAAAGTCGTACATTTATATTAAATGTGTGCTTCTCAGTGTTTTAGCCTGTATGAAACTATTATTAAGTGGTCATCATTTGTGAAATAGTTCAGCTTTTGCTCAATAATGCTTTGGAACAGGAGATTTTTTAAATATCAAGTCAAGATGATATGCTGACCAGTTTGCTCCGATGTCTGACTGAAGATGAGAAACACTGTTTGCTCATCATCCAAATACTTCACATAAATAAACAGTTTGAGTATTTCAAAAGTTTTGGATGGATTGTAAACTATTTAGATAAAGTTTCACAATGTAAAATTATTTTTTTTGCACTGTTGGTCGCTTATTTCACACTGTATTCAATACCATTGAATTCATTTAATTTCAAACCTTTATTTTAACTAGAAAAAAGTTCAGATTGCCCTCATTTGCAGCGATGTCGGGTATAACAAGAAATATTTTAAATAGATATTTAAATGAAATCTTCATACACAGGAGGAGATATTGTCTCTTTCTGCGTCCTGCCCTGCTCTACCTAGGAGCCACCCCTCCTAAACCACAGGCAGTATTTCCTACTGAGTCCTGTTGCAAAGCTTACAGATGGCAAATAATAGTTGGGAGGGACGCAATCTTTCAAAACTTTAAAATGCATTGTTGCATCTATATTTAGCACATATGTGATAGAATTTCAATAGAAAAGAAAATTAAATACCATTACCACCAGACAGAAAAGGGCATGGTTTGACTCTGAGGGGAAAAGGGCAGATGCTCAAGCACCCCCCTTAAGCCCTATGTGTGTCTGGTTACAGGCAGCCATGTTGGAAGAGAAACAACTATTGTTGGAAGAGAGGACTAGAGAGCAAGGCTCTGTTTAAACTATGAAACTGGTGTTTGAAGAGGAGTGTCAGAAGTTCTTCTGATGCAGATCACATTAGTTGGATTGCTGTCCAGGATGAATGTGTTGTTAAGTATGTTGAGTTTTTAAGCAGATTTCTACACAATTTTAGGGGTTGACACCTGAATAAATATACTGGAATATATTGGTGCTTCTGCAATGGTGAGAATACAAAATAATAATTAAAATAATCATTCAAATAAAGTCTACATAAGTTATGGCTATATACACAGGTATACAGTGAGGTGCAGTGGGCTAAGTCGAGTTTTGATTCAGAAGTCTGACAGCTGAGGGGAAGAAACTATTCGTGGTCCTGTTGGTTCTGCCTGGGAGGCTGCGGTAGCGTGCCCCAGAGCGAGTACCCCGCAGGCGGGTGAACAGTCCATGGTTGGGGTGAGGAGCGTCTTTGATGATGTTCTGTGCTCTCTGTGAGCACCGCTTCTCATAGATTGATGAGATGGGGGGGAGTGGGGACTTGGTGATGCGTTGGGCTATTTTCACTACCCTCTGGAGTGATTTCTGGTCCTTAACGGTGCAGTTGCCGTACCAGACTGAGATGCAGGTGGTAAGGATCCTCTCAATCGTACAGCGATAAAAGTTCACTAGCACGGGAGGGGATAGGTGGAGTTTGGCCAACTTCCTCTGGAAAAAGAGGCACTTGTGGGCCTTCTTGACCAGGGTCGAGGTGTTGGTGGTCCAGGACAGGTCCTCAGAGATGTGAACTCCCAGGAATTTGAAACTACAGACACGCTCAACCTCCTCTCCATTGATGTGGATGGGGCTGTGCGTGCCTGTTTTATTTTTCCTGAAGTCCACCACTATCTCCTTAGTTTTCTTGGTGTCGAGGGCCAGGTTGTTATTAGCACACCACAGAGCTAGGTACAGGACCTCCTCTCTGTACGCCGACTCGTCATTGTTGCTGACTAGTCCCACCACGGTGGTGTCGTCTGCAAACTCACTGGTGAGTTTCTCTCCTGTATGAATGTGCTGGTGTGTCTTTAAATTGAATGATCGAATGAAATGTTTCCTCCACTGTCTTTAAGGCTTCTCCCTTTTATGAATGCGCTGGTGTTTCTTTAAGTATCCAGTTTGACTGAAGCTCTTCTCACACTGGTCACAGTTATGAGGCTTCTCTCCTGTATGAAAGTGCTGGTGTTGCTTTAAGTGTCCAGAGGTACTGAAGCTCTTCTCACACTGGTCACAGTTATAAGGCTTCTCTCCTGTATGAATGTGCTGGTGTCTCTTTAAATGTCCAGATCTACTGAAGCTCTTCTCACACTGGTCACAGTTATAAGGCTTCTCTCCTGTATGAAAGTGCTGGTGACTCTTTAAGCTGTCATATCTACTGAAGCTCTTCTCACACTGGTCACAGTTATAGGGCTTCTCTCCTGTATGAATGCGCTGGTGTTTCTTTAAGTATCCAGAGTCACCGAAGCGTGTTCCACACTGGTCACAGTAGTAGGGCTTTTCTCCTGTATGAATGCGCTGATGTTCTTTTAAGTGTGCAGAGGTACTGAAGCTCTTCTCACACTGGTCACAGTTATAGGGCTTCTCTCCTGTATGAATGCGCTGGTGTCTCTTTAAGCCTCCAGAGGTACTGAAGCGTGTTCCACATTGGTCACAGTAGTAGGGCTTCTCTCCTGTATGAATGCGCTGGTGTTCTTTTAATTGTCCAGAGGTTCGGAAGCTCTTCTCACACTGGTCACAGTTATAGGGCTTCTCTCCTGTATGAATACGCTGGTGTATTTGAAAAGTGGACTTATTGATGAAGCTCTTTCCACACGGGTCACAGAAGTGAGGCCTTGACTTCATATCTCTGCTTGTTGTTGGGGAGCAATGCAGCAATTGTACCTGGAGAAGAGAGAAGTACACCAATGAAGAGTTCAGATGTGTGTTTTGCATTCGTTCAGTTTGTATTTCTCAAGTTCTAAAAAAAATGTTATCCTCCAAATTTAGTTGTTGATGTGATTTAAACGTGAATCTGCTCCAAGAGCAGTTATTGAAAACTGGCCAACATTAATAAAATACTGAGATAAAACCCAACAGGCAGTTGCCTGCAATATGACATTGTGGTTGTATCTGTCCTTGCAACAATATCATTGTTGTTCTTAGTTTGTATTGTTCTGGGGAGCAATTAAGAGTACACAGACCACTAGTACAGATAATTCAGTCTGAAATTATATATTCAATGGAATGGACATTATATTAGCAATATATATTCAATGGAATGAACATTATATTAGCAATATAAATTACATGTCAATTAATCCATGTATTGTTTAGCCAAAGAGTAGCCTATTGATCATTTGTTTGTAATATATTTATCAGATCAAGATCATGAATTAAGATCAATTTTTGCCTGTTTCTTTCAACAGTCTTATAGTATCCAGCATATTGCCACCCTATAACCTTTCAGTCTGACCAGTACCAAAACAACTGTTGGCATTGCAGCCTTGATGCTGCTTGTTAATCCTGTTGTGGTCTATGGCTGAAAGGCAAAGGAGGAAAGACTTGTTACCTTTATCTGTTGATTTGGTCATATATGTCTGTCATAGTAGTTATATCTGTGTCCATAGATGTGAAAAGAAAGTGTGAACTAACTAAGTTCTTTAGATCTATTATGCTTATATCGATCTGATAAACATATGGAAAACAAATGATCAATAGGCTACTCTTGGGCTAAACAATACATCCGTATTGTCAATTGTCATTCACTTATCAAAAAAGGACAAGAAAAAGAAAACACTATCACACAGCAGATTTCTTAAACGTCCAGTCAGAATAAATAAAACTGCTTTCCAGAAGCCTAAATCGCAGGGAGGCTTTGCACGACCCAATTTCCTGGCGTACTATTGGGCTGCAAACATTCACAGCATTCTTTATTGTTGTCATTCCCATTACGGACTCTGTCAGTGCGTGCCGGCATGGGTGGACATGGAAAGGGCATCTTGTGCTCGAACATCCTTGCAGTCCTTACTTTGCTCTCCACTCCCAATCACAACCTCCCAGTACACTGCTCTCCACTCCCAGTACACTGCTCTCCACTCCCAGTACACTGCTCTCCACTCCCAGTACACCAACCACCCCTTGGTACAACATTTCCTCCGGATCTGGACCCAGTTCAGAAAACACTTTGGTTTTCACGCCATGTCACCGTCTTCACCTGTCCACAAAAACGTCCTTTCCCCTCCCTCTATGGTATAGCAACTGGTCTAAGAATGGCATTTTGAGCATTTACGACTTGTACCAAGACAGTTCATTTATGTCCTTCACACAATTGTCCCTAAAGTTTAATTTACCAAAAACTATTTTTTTTTTCAGATATTTGCAGATACGTGATTTTGTTAAGAACAAATTTGCTCGGTTCCTCGATATGCCCTGTATGGTGACTATCCAAACATTCTGCAGTCACCGAGAGACTAACACGGGGAAATAATGGTACCTGCCAGACGCGCCGCTCGCCACATAACCACGGATCCAGGATACTGTGTTTGGTTAGTTTATTGTAGTTAAAAACAGTTCATATAGTATCAAAAAATAGAATGAGTCACGGTTTGATTCATCATAGTGTAGCGTACGTGCGGTCAGCAAAGTGTGACTTCCCCGTTCACCCCCTCATTGTTACTGTTCCCGAAACCCGCAGGTGAACAGCTGACTACTACGACACCACGTGACCCATTTGTGAATGACGTGATCAATGACGTGACCCTAACAACCCGAATTGTGTATACCTGTCACCAACATGCCCCAAAACTGAAGATTTACCATATCTTGGAGGTGAAGGCTGCAACCAAAGGCTCAATATCTAAACTATATAATATCATAACCTTATCCCTACCTTCTTCGGTATTGGCCATTAGACAGAACTGGGAGACCGATCTAAATCATCAATTTACAGACGAAGAATGGGAGAAGGCTCTTTCCCGAATACACTCATCCTCTATATGCCCGCCATTCTTTGATACAGTTCAAGCTCCTCCACCGTGTGTATTGGTCAAAGACCAGACTTGCTAAGATAAACCCTGGCATGGATCCCACATGCGGCCGGTGCCACCAAGCCCCCACGAGGAGGCAGCTGTCGCATCTTTTCACCTGCACAGTGCGATCTCTCAGCGGCGAGGGTCTGCGTGTTGCTTCCTGATTCTGCTGCGCAGGCGCACCAACCGACCTGTAGGAGTCGCTGTCCACAACGTCCGATCCCCACCTACCAGCTTCTTACCCCCTAATACTGCCAATTGTATTAGTATGAACGACCAGCCAAGCCGGAAGCAACGCCGAGAGCTGGGCTCGAACCCAGCATCTCCTGCGTTGGTGGCGAGCGCCTTGCCCACTGCGCCACCTAGCCGCCCTTACTAAATGTAAATGTAATGTAATTATGTCATTTGATATCTAAATACTTTGCTATCTTCATTTCATTGTAAAATCAAAGTGAAGTCTACAGAAGAACATTGACAACTTAGATAATTAACATTACCTAGATTGTGCAAATAAATGTTTTTTTTGCACCAAAACACAGCTCTCTCTCTGTCTCTCACACACACACACACAGCTTGTACTAACATTCGATTTTCTTGGTGCAATAAACAGAGCTAAGCGAGCAACAATTAGTTATCTAGCAGGCTAATTAACTAATTACGACTTATGTACTTACTGATTCGATACTTTCCTTCGGGTCCCGAAGACTTGGTACAGCTCCCTTCTTTAGCACCAGCCTGGAAATCCCCCCAGCATTATAAAGTCCTTGATTCTCAATGTCGTCTTTGCAAAAATGTGCGGTACACACCAAACTATGAGAAGTTACAGCAGTTGGGGGGTCTCCAAAAACGAACATGGCCCACTGCTTGCGGAGCACGATATCGTTAGGAAACAAGTGCAAGGGCGTATTCGCTGCTTGGCAGCCCGGAACAGCACATATCTTGCCCGTTTTGTGCCATGTTTTTTCTTTCTTGTTTAATATTAGCATCTTTAGACCTGACTGAGGTTCCCCACTCTCCTTCCAATCACCACTGTCATCAGTCTCAGAACAGTCTGAAGAGATAAGCTGGTCATCTCTAGTTGCTTCTAAATCACCAGCTGGATCTAAGTTACTGGCTGGTTCTGATAGTCCACAGTCCTCTCCATCAGGTTCTGTTTTCATCTGTTCAGTTGAGGTGCTGGGTAAAGAATAAGCTTCTCTGTTCTTCTCCCTCTGGGTTTGAAAAGGCTGGAAGGACAGGGCGTTCTCTTGACCATCTTCACATTTCACTGGGTCTACTGTGATCTTGGAGAGATCAGCTTCTTCCAGCCCTTGATGTAGTTCCTCTTTAATCTGTAGGAGCTCTGGGTCCTGGGTTTGGCTGAGCAGTGAGGACAGAGTATTCTCTCCGTCATGTTCATATTTCACAGGGTGTAAGGTCATCTTGGAGCCATCAGCCTCCTCTAGATCTTGAAATAGTTCCTCCTGTTCCTCTTTAATCTGTAGGGACTCTGGGTCCTGGGTTTGGTTAAACCATGAGGACTGAGGTTTCTCTTCATCATGTTCACTCTTCACAGGGACAGGATTAAATGTGAACTTGATGATATCAGCCTCCTCCAGACCTTGAAGCTGCTCTCCCTCCTGACTGATCCAGAGTTCCTCCTGTTCCTCTTTCATCTGTAGGGGCTCTGGCTCCTCCTGGCTCAGACTGGGGCTCCTCTCCTGCTGTTCAGGGGGAATCTCCTCTTCACAGACAGAGAGCTGTGGAGGGTCTGCAGGGAGAAATACTAATATGAGTAACAAACAAAGATGCAGTAGATAACTTTTCAGCATTAATCTTTTAAGCCTGAGCAGTCCGGTACCGGTACGAGATTGATATCACACCATAAATCCATCTCTACAGAATGTATGTATTAATGTTGCGTTTTTTTCTAATGTAGCCAAGAGTAAATACCCTAACCCTGTCAAAACAGCAGTCAAAGTGTATATTGTCAGCACTATGTGTGTTTACCAATGATTTTAAGTGTTATTAGTGAAATATGAGTTTATAGAAATCTCAGCGCATTGAGTCGGAAAAAGGCGCTTATTGATGCAAGGATTTGGTGCAACCTAACTTGAGTGTAGTCTTTTGAGAGAAGAGACCCGGGGCTTTCAACAGGCTTTCGAATAATAAAATAAACTACACTTCCCAGCTCACGCCAGCCCCTGTCAATCATCTGACTTCTAGCGCTTTTCTCTTTATTTTCAGGATCATATCTCACGGGTGGAACAAACCTGAACGTTATTGCCATAAAATAGAACGCAGTTAGTTTCTCTACCTTTCTGTGAACGTCAAGCAAAAGCGGCGTTGAAAATGGCGGAGCAATTTACATTATAAAAAAACTGTACTTACAGTAGATTCATTCACAGTTTTTGCTGCCCTGTCAGGGGCGGCTGGTGGTACTAAATCCAGATTGAACTCTGCCATTGGGAAGGGGAGATTTGAGCTCAGTGGCAATTGTTCACGTCTGGTCAATGCATGTTATTCACCATCAAAGATGAAAAGAAAATGTATATTCTCCTTTGGTTCATTACAATTTACTCAAGCCTAGTAACAGACACAATATTTCTGACACTGGGAATACATTAATACCAAGAACATGCAAATGGACCTTGTAGAAGTGGAGCAATCTTCGATTTACTTAGGTATGTATGGCTAGTGCTAGAGGTTAAGTGAAACTTAAGTGCTTTCAATCCATTACTGCTTGGCTACAAAATGTGCCTAAGGAGAAAGAGTCCTCACTGTTAAGCCAGTTTCTGACTATATCCCTCCAGAATGTAGAAGGTAAGATTTTCTTTACTGTACTGGCACAGAGGCTAGCAAACTACCTAGAAAGGAATTGTTAAATAGACACAGCAGTGCAGAAAGCAGGAATTCCAGGGTTTGCCGGATGTATAGAACACACAAGCATGATATGGCACCAGTGGTGTTTCAAAGGTAGAGAGATTGGTTAATTTGTACATTAGGAAATGGCTAATGTACAAATTACAAAAAAAAACACAACATTAATTCATACGTAAGATGGATTTATGGCGTGATGTCGGGCTTAAGAGGTTAACCTATTCACTTTAATATTTTGTGAAGCGTTTGTTGTTAATATACTGCTCATGTGAAATTAATTGGGTAAATATAATTTCCAAATAATTCAAGATGTCACAAGCAAGTAAAGGGTCACAGTATGTAGCACCTGACCAAGAACAAGCAGCAGAACCAGAGCAGACAAAGGAGTCTAATGTTGTATAACAAGCAGCACCATCTGAAGAGTCTCGTAGAGGTGAACGAGACCACAGAGGAGTCTAATGTTGTACAACAAGCAGCACCATCTGAAGAGTCTCGTAGAGGTGAACGAGACCACAGAGGAGTCTAATGTTGTACAACAAGCAGCACCATGTGAAGAGTCTCGTAGAGGTGAACGAGACCACAGAGGAGTCTAATGTTTACAACAAGCAGCACCATGTGAAGAGCCTCGTAGAGGTGAACGAGACCACAGAGTCTAATGTTGTACAACAAGCAGCACCATGTGAAGAGCCTCGTAGAGGTGAACGAGACCACAGAGGAGTCTAATGTTGTACAACAAGCAGCACCATCTGAAGAGCCTCGTAGAGGTGAACGAGACCACAGAGGAGTCTAATGTTGTACAACAAGCAGCACGATCTGAAGAGTCTCGTAGAGGTGAACGAGACCACAGAGGAGTCTAATGTTGTACAACAAGCAGCACAATCTGAAGAGTCTCGTAGAGGTGAATGAGACGACAGAGTCTAATGTTGTATAACAAGCAGCACCATCTGAAGAGCCTCGTAGAGGTGAACGAGACCACAGGTTGACTGAAAAGGGAAATTAATTACAGGAAACAAAAACGACAAGGCTACTACTTTGTTTTGACAACATTTATGATCACTGGAAAGCTCTAACGAAAGTGGCTAAAATATATGTCATGTCCCAGTGATGTTCTACAAGAACACATCAGCACTATTTATAAGGAGTTATCTGAACTGATGAATACAGAAGAATGGACAGCCCAGGCCAGCTCATGACATGCGTCGTAAGCTGGATAATTGCATATCAGTCACCAAGATTGTTCTACAGAATATTGAGTCGCAAATTCAAGGAACCTTAGAGGAGCTCATATGACCTGACGCTGCTCTGTGTTAAGGAACCTTAGAGGAGCTCATATGGCCTGATGCTGCTCTGTGTTAAGGAACCTTAGAGGAGCTCATATGGCCTGATGCTGCTCTGTGTTAAGGAACCTTAGAGGAGCTCATATGGCCTGATGCTGCTCTGTGTTAAGGAACCTTAGAGGAGCTCGTATGGCCTGATGCTGCTCTGTGTTAAGGAACCTTAGAGGAGCTCATATGACCCGATGCTGTTCTGTGTTAAGGAACCTTAGAGGAGCTCGTATGACCTGACGCTGCTCTGTGTTAAGGAACCTTAGAGGAGCTCATAATCCTGACGCTGCTCTGTGTTAAGGAACCTTAGAGGAGCTCATATGACCCGATGCTGTTCTGTGTTAAGGAACCTTAGAGGAGCTCGTATGACCTGACGCTGCTCTGTGTTAAGGAACCTTAGAGGAGCTCATAATCCTGACGCTGCTCTGTGTTAAGGAACCTTAGAGGAGCTCATATGACCTGATGCTGCTCTGTGTTAAGGAACCTTAGAGGAGCTCATATGGCCTGACCGTCCTGACGCCTGTGTTTTCATCTTCAAATAAATGGTAAATGGCTGCATTTATATAACGCTATTATCCAAAGTGCTTTACAATTTGTTCCTCACATTTTACCCATTCACTCACACACCGATGTCGGAGGCAACCATGCAAGGTGCCAACCTGCTCATCGGGAGCAATTAGGGGTTAAGTGTCTCGCTCAAGGACACATCGACAGGCTGCCCTGGAGCAGCGGGAATTGAACCGGGAATCTCCGGATTACCAGACGACTGCTCTACCTCATGAGCCACTGTCGCCCCAATTTCCAGTGCTAGACCTCCAGGCTCTAAGCGCTCTAAGTCTACTCATTTTCACTCTAATGTATCCTCAGTCAAAAGACAAGAAGCTGCTGCAGTACAGAGTACGTGGCTACGCAAGCTGTATTGTGTAGCGGTGGTCAGCCCAATATAATCAAAGTGTAAATGTTACAGTGGTGCATTGGGCGCCAGACAGGCTAAAACCTGTCAATAAATAAAATAAGCAAAATTAAAGCTTACTGTTGTTACCGGCTAGCTCCAGGTAACCTCCTCCACTACAAAAAAACAGCATGTGATAAGGTTTGAAATAAGAGGCAGGCAAACAGTATTCAGGGAAATAATATATACTGTATTCAAAATAATCAAGTGCAAAACAGATTCATAGAATACTAGTGAAAAAGGGTAATAAGTAAAATAAATAAACAGTCCAGATTGGGTGTGTGTTAAGGAACCTTAGAGGAGTTCATATGGCCTGTGGTCAGTGAGTGTGTGTGTGGGTAGCAGGCTGGGGTAGCAGGCCGAAGTGGTGGCTGAGGAGAGCTTGGGGGTTGTAGGAGGGAGCTGGGAGAACAGGGACAATGGAGACCTTGAGTGTCAAAGTGCACCGTGGTCAAGTCCGGGTTATTTGGGGTTTTGAAGACAGATGACAGTTCAGTGAAGTAGTGAAATGAAAAGGACGGTGATAACTTATCAGTCTGTTTCACTGGTGCCTTCTCTTCAAGGGTGATCTTGGAACCTCTGATCGGCCATATCCTGTGCCACTGGATCCATGAGAACTCCATTCCTCCAAATCGACTTATTTATATTGCTTTTTTTGTTTTCTTCATTCAAGCTTGGTCTCTGTCTTTGCTTGTTCTCACTCCACTCTGGCTTCTTGCTCTGCTCCACTTGCTCTGCTGCCCATGCTGCAATCAACTCAGCTGAGTCCTATATGGCAATTAGACTGCCTGCCTTAAAGGGGCAGTGCCAATAGGCTACTCTGCTACAATAGACCTGTCTCAAACCCTGCCCCTTTTCTTGATCCTCCAATCACAGCTGTCGCTTACCTCTGACTTCCTCGTACAAACTTTGTTTGTACGAGGAAGTCAGAGGTAAGCGACAGCTGTGATTGGAGGATCAAGAAAAGAGGGCAGGGTTTTGAGACAGGTCCGATAATGGAGCAAGATCACCAACAAGAACAACTGCAAAGACTTGAAGTTGAAAATAAGCAGATAGTAGCAGAACAAGAAGCAGCTGCATTAACTCGCTGTCTTCAAGGAAAAAAAGAAGAAACTGAACGAAGGATAAAAAAGGAGATACAAGAGGCTGCTCTCTTAAAGGAACGGCTAGTAGGGATGGGTACCTTTCACATTTGAGCCGATACCGGTACCTGTGAATCGATACCGGTACCCAACGGTACCTTTTTTCGGTACTTTAGTCTCAAGAAATTTAATTTACCTACCTCAGTCGTAAAAAAAAATGATCTGTCCAATAGAATGAACGACTTGGCGACTGCATGTCCTTTGTTTACAAATTAGGTTAGCTCAAAAAAGGACAGTGTGAACGCAAACCAAAATTAAACAATGTATCATTCTCACATTTGGTCCACCAGAAAGTCCGGACTATCCGTGGACTTTCAGATGTGAACACGGCCATAGCGTTTAAGGCTGTGCACTTAGTTACCACCTTGTCTGTGAATACGGTAGGTGCGTAGCATTAACTGCTCGGTGCAATTGGCGCCAGGCTTTGTGGATTGAGAGAATTTTTGGACGAGGCTCATTTGCATAGAAAGGGGACATGTTCCGCCCATATTACCTCATTTAAATACGTGCCAATTGCACCGGACGCAATGCTTGTTACCACCTAATTTCACCCGTTGCGCGTCCTCTGTGGATAGCAAACTGAGTTTCAGATCTATAGCACCGGTTTTGCATCGGAAAAAGCTGTGCAAACCATTTGTGGATCCCGCCCTAAGTGGGTCTGCTCTGTAACAACAACGAGAAGGCCTACCGGGAGGAGGTTGATGTCCTGGCACTCTGGTCCTGGGATAACAGCCTAATCCTGAACATTGGTAAGACCAAGGAGCTGATCGTGGATTTTAGGAGAATACAGCAGGACACACACACGCCACTGTGGATTAATGGGGCTATCGTGGACAGGGTGAGCAGTTTTTAAGTACCTGGGAGTACACATCACAGAGGACCTGACATGGACAACACACACAGACACTGTGGTAAAAAAGGCAAAGCAGCGCCTCTATCACCTGAAACAATTAACACATCCAGCGCCGGAAACGCTGTCCAGCATTATTGCCCGCCATGCGTTGTCTGCCAAGATCGCTGTACAGCGTTTTTTTAGATCAATATTTAATTCTTTCGCCATGGCATTCAAAATTCATCCAGCCAACCCCCGATGTCCTAGCGGGACCCTAGATGTGACTGCAACGGCTCAATACCGCCGCCTGGTGGATGGTCGGGCGAGTTACACTCTCGCAAAAACCGGAAGTGCCATCGGTGCATCGATGAAATTCCTCCGGCAGTCACATCTCGCTACGGGACTCCTGACAGACACTATAGTACATATGGATCGCTTTCTAAACTTAATAATCAATATGATTTCGGCGTTTATTGCGCCATACAAACCGGAAATGGACCTAGGTGATCGGCGTCGAATAATTGGGATCTTTCACCGCCAGTCTCATCGGCCCACGGTAAGGGGAATATAACGTTATTTTCAGCCCGATTGTTTATTAATTTCACTGCAAACCATCTGATCAATATATCACCCATACTACATAAAGCCGTTACTGATGATCAAGGAATTATAAACGACCCCCCCCCTTTTCCTCCATGCATGATGAAGCATAATGTATACCGATCATATACATTTGAATTTTTTAATATAGCGTGTATGGGAAAGAAACGGCAATCGATATCGATATGCGTTTGGGCCTATAACTAGCGTTTTTGGAATTACAGCAGAAAAGATTCGTTTTCCGATGATGCGATCATACAAACGCATGTTTTAGGATGGGGCTTCGGTAAAATAGACGTTAATGTTTGTCAAAAGGTACACTACCATATGTTTCTTCACAAAATCATCGGGGGTCAGATAGTCCTTACCTTTGATCGGGGTTATTCCAAAAAGAATATTCCAATTGTTTGATCGCGATTTCCAGTATTGATGTCCATCGGGTCCCCGACATAATCTGGCACAACACATGCATCGAGGGGCCATGGACGCATTCCAATGTGATCGGATAAACCGCTAGACTTGCCTGGACCAAAATTCTCCGCCCGGACGACATTAGATGTGACACACAGTCTGGAACAGGGTTTCAAAGGGTGGGCGATACTGCCACCTAGCAGGATCTGGCCGGTATTGCACTCTCGGGGGCTCAGTATGCCTTTTAACGGTAACATAGAGGTCTGTGACACTGAATAGAATATTAAAATAGAAAAAAAGGAAAACGGACCAAATAACGTATCGTATACGTAACGTGATTGGCGTTCAACGGTTGGCGAGCAAACGCATATATATATATATATACGTGAATGGCGCAGATTGAGTTAATAACAGTACATCTGCAAACAGTGCCAGTGTAGTTCAATGTTCAGTGCCAGTTCAGTTATGAGGTTTCTTTTTTCAATTCAGTTCAATGCAGTTAAACTGCCAGTGCAGTGCAATAAGTAAATAGTAATAATTAAATAGGTAAAGGGGAACCATCTTATAAATAGCCTTTTCCAGTGTTTAGCATTGTTTTCTAGCAATGTGGGGTTGTATCAACATGTCTCAGATTCAAATTTGTGTGCATTCCTCCAGTTCATATGAGACAAGATCCTCCCCCACTGAACCAAGCCATTCTGATTTGACTCGCTGTCCTGCGTAGCAAGACGCTGATCTGCCACCGCCCGCCCACAATCAACTGTGAGCAGCGTTTATATGAGCAGCGAGTGGAAATAATGCGGAAGCGGTTTTAGACAGACAGACAATTGCACTTCCCCAAAAGAGAGAAAAAGAGAGAGAGAGAGAGGGAGAGAGAGAGGCTCATACGGAGCGATCTCTCCTCTGTCTCTCCCCGAGTCCCCCTGCATCGCGAGTCGAAGCGCGCACACACGCGCTCTCGGAGCGATCTCTCCTCTCTCTCTATCTGTCTCTCCCTCTCTCTCTCTCTCACTCGTTATCTCTCGCTCTCTCTCTATCAGCACTCGCGTCACGTCAACCTGTTGCAAAATATATTCGTATTCCGATCTGTGCAATAATATTCACGGGGTATATATTGTCATTTGAAACAAGTTAACAATGCATTGTCCCGTGGGATTATGCCCCCCCCCCAAATTAATTAGTCCCCCTCTCTACCTCTCTGCCAGTTCAGACTGTGACTGTCACTCAAAGCGCATTGCGAGTATGGGCGGAGCCCAGCCAAAAACAGCTTGGAATCTTGAAGGGCATGAAAATGCTGCTCTAGAGTACTTTATTTTTTTATTTTTTTAAGCCTTACAGATGTGTTCCATAGACTCACAGGAATTGGGTCAAATTGCCCAAATAGTGAAAAGAAATAGTAAGATAGTTCCCCTTTAAATAATACAAAATAATAATTTGTTTAATTAAAAGAAATGAGAAAAAAAAAACTGTAAATGTAATTTATTTGAAAGAGATGTCCTTTAAAGGTTCATGCTTCTCCCCATCTCTGGCTGACATCACCATTGTGATAGATGATGGTTAGGCCTTTGTGTTTTCCTCAGTGAGGGATTCTCTTTTGTCGGTCAGCAGCATTTTCTACTTGCTGAAGCTTCTCTCTGTATAATAATTTTTTAAGTTTAAATATCAACATTATCTGGCCATCCTCAGTAAATACTATCAAACTTTCCAAAGACCAGAGTTGGGATGGGCATGCGCACGCACACACACACGCATGCACTATCCAGTTCATATATCAACTTATATCAACTAATCCAGTTCGTTTTTATAGTGTAACATTTGGTTACTCGAAGGAGAGAGAGAGAGAGAGAGAGAGATAGAGAGAGAGAGAGAGAGAGAGAGAGAGAGAGAGAGAGAGAGAGAGAGAGAGAGACTGAGACTTGTTATGCGCGACACTAGTCAGTCTGGGAATTGTCTCGGAATGGATTTGGTAGCTTTTTTCTGTGTCTCCTTAGACCGTGCCGCGCCATTGTTTTAAAGTCATAGTGAAGATTGATTTATATGAAAACCGATTTATGTATAATTTAGCTAGCTTGCTAAAGAGAGATGAGATGGCGCTGCTCCGACCGGCTGCCTTTCTGTTCGCTCCGTCGAGACTGTGTTTACTTTTGTTAATATTTATAGTTTTTAGAGTTTTGTTCGTACCAACTGTTGGTGCATTTAATGTATATGACCGTCAGTCACTCATAGACATTGGATTACGGGAAACTTACCAACTGGATTACTCACTGGATCAGCTTTCCGAACCGCATCAATGGCCTGAAGAAATTCTCCGGAGATTAGGACCAGATCCTTTGTTCCCAGAGCCCAGGAAAAGACGACGAGGAAAGAGGGCTGGGATCCGTAACAGGCTGAGATCCAGACGCCACCGTACACCACTGCCCAGTATATTGCTAGCCAATGTACAATCAATTGACAATAAACTGGATGACATCCGAGCAAGGATTCAATATCAAAGAGACGTTAGGGACTGCAATGTCCTCTGCTTCACCGAAACATGGCTCACACCGGAGGTTCCAGACCACGCAATCCAACCAGCGGATCACTTCTTTATCCATCGCAAGGATCGGTCATCAGAGTCCGGTAAACAACGTGGAGGAGGTATTGCCTTCATGTTTAACAAAAATTGGAGCGATCCAACTAACGTGAAGGAATTATCCAACCACTGCTCCCCAGAACTGGAATATATAACCATCAAGTGTCGTCCTTTCTTCCTCCCGAGGGAGTTAACGGCGATCGTCCTGATCGGAGTGTATATTCCACCGCAAGCCAGCAACAAGGTTGCGCTCTCCAGACTACACGACGAGGTAAATAAAATACAAGTGGCGAACGTTAACGCCGCCATTTTAGTGCTGGGAGATTTCAATAGCGCCAATCTGAGAAAGGTATTGCCTGACTTCTATCAGCATGTGACTTGCAACACCAGAGGCGGTAACATCCTAGATCACTGTTACACGCAATTTAAAGGTGGCTACAAGGCTCATTCTGATAGTGGCTTTGGTAAATCAGATCACGCGTCCATTTTTCTTTCACCAAAGTACAAACAGAGAATTAAAAGTACTCCCGTAGTCTCGCGAGAGGTGCAGAAATGGGATTTGACGTCAGAGGAGACGATCCGGTCAGTGTTTCACTACACAGACTGGAATGTGTTCCGCGACACAGATAACATTAATGTCTACACGGAGACAGTGCTGGACTATGTTTGTACTAGGGTGAAAGAAACAATCCCCACTACCAAAATGAAAGTTTACCCAAATCAAAAACCCTGGGTAGACAAATCCGTCCGTGAAGCTCTGAGAGAGCGCACCAAAACATACAACGACGGCCTAGTGGCAGGCAACATGAATGACCACAAGGTGGCGCGATACAACGTAAGGAGGACAGTGTCAGAGGCCAAACGGCGCTACAGGGATAAAATTGAACTCCAGTTTGAACAAGCTGACTCTAGAGCTATGTGGCAGGGGCTCAAAACGATGACAGACTACAAAGGCGCCTCCCTCAAACTGAACAGTGACATCTCCTTAGCAAATGACCTCAATACCTTCTATGCGAGGTTTGATGCTGGTAATAACAACACCAGCTCACAAGCCTCGGCAATGGGGGGGGGGGGGTCGGCTGCTGATGGAGGCGCAGTGTTCAGGGTAACAGAGCATGAGGTGAGGCGGACCTTTAAAAAAGTGAATATCAGGAAGGCAGCAGGTCCGGACGGCATCCCCGGCCGCGTCCTAAAAGTCTGTGCCGACCAACTGGCCCCAGTATTCACTGACATATTTAACCTGTCCTTAGAACAGGCTGTCATCCCCACCTGCCTGAAGAAGTCCACTATTATCCCTGTACCCAAAAAATCCAAGCCTGCTTGCCTCAACGACTACCGCCCTGTAGCTCTCACCTCCATAGCCATGAAGTGCTTTGAGAAGCTAGTAAAGGGCTACATCTGCTCCTCCCTCCCCATCAACATGGACCCCCTGCAATTTGCATACCGCCCCAACAGGTCCACGGAGGACGCCATATCCCATGTGCTGCACACAGCAGCATCACACCTGGACAAGAGGCAGGGGAACTATGTGAGAATGCTATTCATCGACTACAGCTCGGCATTCAATACCATAGTCCCCTCCATACTCATAGCCAAGCTCAGGGACCTGGGCTTGGGCTATGACCTCTGCCAGTGGGTCTTGGACTTCCTGACTGGCAGACCCCAGGTGGTGAGAGCAGGCAACTGCACCTCCTCATCCATCACCCTCAACATAGGGGCCCCCCAGGGCTGTGTTCTGAGTCCCCTCCTCTACTCCCTGTACACACACGACTGTGTGGCTCAGCGGAGTAGCAATACAATCGTCAAATTTGCTGACGACACAGTGGTGGTGGGCCTGATCTCTGCCAACGACGAGAGGGCCTACCTGGAAGAGGTCAAGGTCCTGGCGGGATGGTGCCAGGAAAACAGCCTCTCCCTGAACGTCAGCAAAACAAAGGAGATGATTGTGGACTTCAGGAGGTCGGGGGTCAAGGACTACAGCCCCCTCAGCATCGACGGGGCACCGGTTGAGAGAGTCAACAGCTTTAAGTACCTCGGAGCCTACATATCCGAGGACTTGACATGGACCACACACATTGACAGTGTTGTGAAGAAGGCACGACAACGCCTCTACTTCCTCAGGCGCCTAAGGAAGTTCCAAGTCAGCCAGAAGATCCTTAAGAACTTCTACTCATGTACAATAGAGAGCATCTTGACCGGCAACATCACCTCCTGGTTTGGGAATAGCACTGCACAAGACCGAAGCAGACTACAAAGAGTGACACGTTCAGCCGAACGCACAATTGGAGGGGGGCTCCCCACCCTCCAGAACATTTACTACAAGCGTTGCAAGGGCAAGGCTAAGAGAATCATTAAAGACTTCAGTCACCCGAACAACTGCCTCTTTGAACTGCTGCGGTCAGGCAAGCGATACCGGAGTCTCAAGGCGAGCACAGAAAGACTCAGAAGAAGCTTCTATCCCCAGGCCATCAGGCTGCTAAACGAACAATGAATGAACACTACACAACAACAACCACCAAACGCACATAGCACACACATCCACACGCACACACTCACTTTAAACAAACACACTGTAGCACCCACTCCACACACTTTATAGCACACACCCACTTTAAACAAACACACTGTAGCACCCACTCCCCACACTTTATATTTATGGATGAAGGATTGCACTACAACTCGTACACCTTACTGTAAATTGTACCTAAAATTGTACCTCATCCCATTTCTGCTTTGCACTAGATAGTACTGTACATTAGTACACTGCATAGTATTGTGTATTGTATATTATATGGTAACTCAGAACATTGTACATATGTCTATACCGAACACTGTGACCTCATTTTTCTTCTTCTAAATTCATGCTATATTATGTTATTATGTTATTTGATACTATCTTGTCTAGCACAGTCTCTGGAGCGTAACAGTAAGAAGCATTTTGTATGAAAGTATTCTGTACTTCTGTATGACAACTATTAAAGAACTTGAACTTGAACTTGAACTTGAAAGGTTACTGTGATCAAAGCAAACTTTAATAAAAAAAAATAAAATGTAAGAAAAAGAAAAGAAAACGCGCCTCACGCCCAATCACATTCTCATGATGAAGTCAAGTATATTATACAACGGCATGCAAATTTCTCGATTCTGATTGGCTGAAACAGTCAATTTACACATATTTATTTTTCATAATCCCACGCTCTTGGTCCCAGGACCCGCCCACAACCGAATTACTATCACTCCGCCGTTCGTGGTTTTAGAAATAAAGCAAGATGGCGGACAATAATCTTTCCAAATGGATATGTTGATAGCGCCATAACGACTAAATGGAAAACGATTCTGTCACGGCAAATGTCTTAGTTGCTTAAACAATGTTGGATGATGTAATTGATGGGTCATAGTCATTGTGGAACAAAATAAAAATCGCGTGAATTGATTGATTGATTGATTAATTGCAAATTCTTTTTTTTTACCTGAAGCAGCTGGGAGGTGCGCTATTTTAAGTGAGCATGGCCTATTGAATTGATTGATGGACAGTAATAAAATTAGCAATCAGCCTGGTTTCCAACTGGTTAAGTTTAGGCCCTCTTTCGAAGTTGGCTAAGGTTAGAGTTTGTCTTTAGAGCAGGGCGATAGACCACCAGCCCTGGTTCCAAACTCTAACCTTAACCAACTTCGAAAGAGGGCCTAAACTTAACCAGTTGGAAACAAGGCGGACAGTAATAAAATTAGCAATCAATCAATTCAATAACCCACGCTCACTTAAAACAGCGCACCTCCCAGCTGCTTCTATAGAAAGTAGGTTTAATTATTTTTTAATAGGGCGAATAAAACCTTTTTTTTCTATAGGGCAAAGAAAACTTTCTTTTAATTTGTTTTACCTACTTTCTATAGAAGCATCTAAGAATGAAGTTCTATAGAAAGTAGGTTAAAAACTAAAGAAAAGTTGGATGTGTTAGTTTGTTGGATGTCTAGGTGAAAGACAGTTGGATGTGTTAGTTTGTTGGATGTCTTAGTTGAAAGACAGTTGGATGTGTTAGTTTGTTGGATGTCTTAGTTGAAAGACAGTTGGATGTGTTAGTTTGTTGGATGTCTTAGTTGAAAGACAGTTGGATGTGTTAGTTTGTTGGATGTCCTACTGAGAACAGTTGGATGCACTTCCGAGCTGCTTCCACATGGAGGCAACTTCTCTTTTTTGGGAACTACTTTTTCTGGCAGATGGTTTTTTCAATAGATCTTCAATTAATGTGTTTATTGTATAGCAATAAGGTTGGATGAATGTGCCAGTTGTATAAAAGCATTACACCACTTGTAGTCGTGGATTGTGAAAATTAGACCATGCCTAGGGGGCTCTAACGACCCTCGGCTGCGCCTCGGGCCTAACAACCACCCCTAGGCATGGTCTAATTTTCACAATCCACTCCTGCGCGTGATGTAATGCTTAAATATCTCCCCCTCCAGGTGAATTTGTGAATCAGGATCTATACCTTTGCAAAAGATGGAGCCAGGTACAGTTTTTGGCAAATTAATCTTGAACAAGGTGGAAGAAGGAGTACCTCCTGAATCTTCAGCACCAACAAAAATGGCAAAAGGACAAGAGAAACACAAAGATGAATGACATTGTCATCCTTCAAGAGGATAATTCCCCCCGAAGTTGATGGAGATTGGCAAGAGTAACAGAGGTGTATCCTGCACCAATGGAAGAGTCTGAAAGGTGAAGCGGTTAATCAGCAACTCAACCCTAGACAATCAAGGGAAACGTAGTGCTAAGCCAGTCTATCTGGACAGGCCTCTACAAAAGACTGTTCTACTACTCCAAGCAGGTCAAGCAGTCTATTATGGTTTTTTGTTTTTTGTTTTCATACATATTCAGTTATTCGTGTGCGATTGAATTCAAAGTGTGAGGTGAAATCGCAATAATTGTGATTTGGTGGGAGTTTAACTGTCACAAATATTGTATGGCATTGTTTCATGCATTTTCTTTGTTTATATATTTTTCCATAATTTACGTTCTTTAATATTTATTTAGTTTGTGCGGAAAGTTTATTTTAGTTTGTGTTGCACAGGGACATTTTTAGATGTTGCACATAAACACCTGCACAGGTGGGGCTCACACTAAAGGCCCACACCTGTTGCTAATTTGTTTGGCTCAACTCTGGTCTGAGAGGAAGATGCATGAAGATGTGACACTAATTATGTCATTTGATGATCGTTTTTTGATTGTGTTTTTGTGGAGTTTTTGTTTTCCTCAAGTGGACTCATAAGTTCATTCCGTCATGGTTATGTGCGGCCAGCGAGGTCCGTCTTACTTTTATTAGCATCATGTATATAACATATTGGCATGCCACGGTCTACAGATGTACTTGTATTATTTATGTATGTTACATTGTGTATAATATACCTTTTGTACAGTTTGACGTGTGGATTGAAGATATTGAAGAGAAAATAAATCCACCAGTATCTGAAGAACCATGGCGTTGTGTGTTACCTGGAGGGAGTGATAACGTAGATATGCAGACTTGGCAGCAGAAACTGAACAGTGAGGATGTAAAGCTAGGGTTTGTCGGGTGGAAGTATGATGCAGATGATTTATAGCACGATCAACTTCATCATTATTGGGAGAGTTGGGGATTCGTGGGCGGAGCTTGCAAAAAGCAGTAAATGAGATGTCAGTGGATTTGTTTGAGGAGAAATAATGTCAGCTGGGGGCCAACGTAAACAAAGGGTAAGAGTATTCCTTTTCTTCTCTGTTGTTGCTGTTTCATGTGTAATATTGTAGGAATTGTATTTTTGACAGAATAACATAGGGAGGTTCGGCGTGTGAATATCATGGAAAAGTGGGAGCTGGCATGGAGGGGGTGGTTCTGGGACGCTGGAACTAACCGCTGAGCCAGAGGTTGTGGGCCTAACTTGAAGAAACACCAGTGAAGGGAGGTGCCCACTTGATAACCCTGGTGATATGCTGACTCTTGCTGCTTTTGTTGAGCCTTCCCGAGGTGTTGTGGGCCTAACTTGAAGAAACACCAGTGAAGGGGGGTGCCCACTTGATAACCCTGGTGATATGCTGACTCTTGCTGCCCATCTATCTACATGCTGGGTTGTGACAGCCATTGGGTTTCTTCATTGAGTGTTTATCCTTATCGTTAGGGCACAAGTATCTTGTGTTTTATTATAATATAAATAATGTTTAGAGATTAAAGTCAACATTTATAAAGTCAGAATAAAGTCATAAGGTTTAGAGATTAATGTCAACATTTATAAAGTCAGAATAAAGTCATGTTTACAGATTAAAGTCAACATTTATAAAGTCAGACTAAAGTCATAATGTTTAGAGATTAAAGTCAACACTTATAAAGTCATAATGTTTACAGATTAAAGTAAACATTTATAAAGTCATAATGTTTACAGAATAAAGTCAACATTTATAAAGTCAGACTAAAGTCATGTTTACAGATTAAAGTCAACACTTATAAAGTCATAATGTTTACAGATTAAATTCTTTTTTAATAAAAGAAAAATTACAGATTAAATTCAACATGTCCATACTTGTTTCCATGCAGTCCAAACAGCTCTTCTCCTGGTCCAGCTGTGACAGTTCTCTCAAACCAAGGTGTGAGAGGCTATGAGGGGTGGTCATATTCAGACCAATCTTGGGGGAAAGTAAGGAAAGAAATATCAGTACATTTTACATTCATCCTAATAAAACAAATATCTAACTTTTCAGTTGAAATTCATCAAATCAAATCTATTTGTAAGGCCCGACAACACACGTTAATGTCCCCATGGGCCGGACACGTCTTAACCAAGTCAAGAAGAAACATCACAATAAATCAAGAACAAAACAAAACACCATGAAATCCTAAATAAAATTTAAAATAAATAAATGAATGAATGAATGCAACACAGATGCAACCAGACATACCCCACGCGAAGGTAAGGAAAAACTCACTAAAAACCTAGCAATAGGAAAAAATCACCACAGGCAATGTGGAGGGGAGAAACCTTAGAAGGGCCGTTTAAGGGGGGATCTCCCTTCTTAGATGTCGTTGATAGTAGTGTTGCTATAAAATAGATGTCGGTGATAGTAGTGTTGCTATAAAACAGGCGAAACACAGAAAGCCAAGCAAGAACCACCAGTCCTTAACCAGCTATACAGGTAGCGCTCTTTTCCAAGGCTAAGAAATTGGAGGTTGACGATGAAAGATTTTCAAAAGAACTGAAAAACACATGGGTGTAGGGCTGGGCGATATGACGATATTATATAAATATCGGGTACAGTTCATTAACGATACACTTTTTAAACGTATCGTGGATATCGTGATGTTTTGCCCAAGAGGATTGTGTCGCGTCAATCTGGTCCACACGTTCAAACTTTTGAACAGCGCCGCCCCACACACACTACTAGAGATGTTCCGATACCATTTTTTCCTTTCCGATCCGATTCCGATACCTAAGCTTTGGGTATCGGCCGATACCGATACTTATCCGATACCAGTGCATACATAAAAAAAATAAAAAAATAAAAAAATTATATAAATTATAAAACTTTTTTAATTTTTTTTAATACAGCTACTGTTTATATTTTAGTAATAACTATAAAGTTTTATTCAACAACAGGTGATTGTATAGATTAGTATTAGTATCAGTAATTGAAAACTATCTCAATGAGTTCACCCACGGAAAGGTTGTTGGCACATTAGTTCCACACAGACATTATTCGTTGCTGCACTTGCTTCCACAAGAAGGCTCCGTTTAGTAGCAGAGGCTCTGTTGTTGTGATTTTTGCACAATAAATATTCAACATTCTCTTTTGAGACTCCGCCTCAGACTCTTATCATTTGGCACTAAAAGCTAAACATTGTCGCCGATATGGCTGTCCGCAACATGTCATTAATTGTGTACGCGACGTGCAATTGTGCAATGACGACATTACCGTGAGCTAGGTTAGCTAGCATCAGAGCTACCGGTATATGGAAAAACTAACGTTACTGGTGACATTGTGATTTAACTTGGAATACTCCTTTGCCAACTTGCTGTACTTTGCTTGCAGGTCTGCAGCCATTATTGCTGGATGATTGAATAGCCCCAACTTTAGCCAAGGTAACGTTATGGCTAAACCTTTAACGTTAGTTAATGCTAGCTTTCGGTTAGCTGTTCAGCTAATGCTAATAACATCAGAGCTCCCCGTCAACAGCGCTCTGCCGGGACGATGGCATTTTAAGAAAGTATCTGCTCTGCTGTTAAAATGGCAATTGACACTTTAATTCACGGTCGATTAAGCACACGTTTGTTTTATAATGCTCACTCTGCGAGTAGGGTATATCTACAGAGCCCAACGTCCGCAGTGTTGTTGATAAATTACGTCATATGGTATCGGAGCACAACATTAGAGGGTACTCGCCGATACCGATACCAGCATTTTAGGCAGTATCGGCGGCATTTCCGATACTGGTATCGGTATCGGAACAACTCTACACACTACTGCATCAAAGTTACTACTTATGATAACAAAGGCATTCGTTTTGTGGCATTAACGTTATATAGTTACACGTTCAATAACATCAGCGTATTTACATAGCAACGTCCGAGGTCGACCTAGATAGATAGCAAGCATTAGTCGTTCATATCTCAGCCCGTGCTGACTCAGTTGTGCCCATTCTGCGGTCTGTTAATAAAGTTTTCAATCAGACAGATGTATGGAAAGGCTTTTATTATAACATTTGTTGCAGTAAAATCATTATGGCTCGTTTAGTCATCCTGCGAAGCTAAAAGCTAAACGTCGGCCGCGGGGAGCTACCGATACCGTTGTTGTTGTCATTGAGCTCTCGTCAAAATCAATGGCGGATATAGCGGAAGTAAAAAATGTATACGTGCTTGCCGATTGGTGCTAAGAACAGCAGGGCGGGTGCAAGCGGTGTGACGTAATTGGCAGACTCGACTGTCAATCAAAATTATTCTGTTTGCCGTCTGAATGAATGAAAACGTTATTAACAGATTGCAAAATGGGTACAATACAATACAGCTCAATACAACAACAGTGGACTGGAAGATGCAGACCAGAGAAAGACTTTCGTCTTGTTTACATCAGGGTCCCCCATTTTCAATTCATCATATTTCATATCTAAATCATATAATATCTCATTGCTAAATATATGCAATATATAATCTAATAATCCAATAATCTAAATCTAATATATAATGCTAAATGCATGGGTATTTTATTTTGTCTTTAATGTTAGTTTGCAAACTCAAATACTGTCTTGGTAAGCCTCATAATGAATTGTTTGGGGAAAAAAAGAAAAACATTGTGATGCGTATCGTGTATCGCCGAAAGGTCAGAAAATATCGTGATATCATATTTAGGCCATATCGCCCAGCCCTACATGGGTGTATATAGACAGATGCACTGCTATAGTTCTGATCTATGAATATACGCCTATGATATTGCATTTAATTTGATCCAGAACATCCAATTGGTTATTGGTGCAGGCAGCTGTTGTTTTTGGCCGATCAGATGTTTTTGTCTTCCAAGTGGTGTTTCCAGGGTCGCATTGGACAAACTAAGACCACGTCCTCGTCAGAAAGTACACTAAATTAAATGAAAATACAACTTTCTTTGTGCCAAAGGGTTTGTTGATATGTCATACATAGCCTGATTTACAGACAATACAAAACTTTAAAGGCGTTTTTCTCAAAATGAGATTTTATGAGTTTGTATTACACATAAAACAAAAAATCTCTATTTCTCTAGTACCTCTACACACCAAACTGGCCATGTTTCCTCCTATCCATATACCACAACTTTCTGTTAGAGGATTTTTCGATATATCACTCATCCAGATTTTTTGAACATTTTATAGAAAAATGTATGCGAAAAATAGATTTTTTTATGACTAGGGGGTCATAAAAGGTCATAAATCCCTGTTCGGGTGGCATATCAACAAATCCTCTAACGAAAAGTTACTTTTTTAATGTAGTAACATGAAAAACCATGAGAAAATATCTATATATCATCAAACTTTTTTTTTTTGTGCATTTTTCTCCTCCTGGATGCCACCTTGTCACTCAGCCTGGGTAGCCCACCGTACAGCACACCCCTAACACCAATACATGAAATACCCATTTTCCTAGTACCTAGATGGACCAAAACTTCCACATTTATTCATATCTATTAGGGGTGTAACGGTACACAGAAGCCACGGTTTGGTATGTACCTCGGTATTGGGGTCACGGTTCGGTACGAGTTCGGTACAACAGAAAAAAACTGATGGGTGGGGATCGGGCGTTGTGGACAGCGACTCCTACAGGTCGGTTGGTGCACCTGCGCAGTAGAATCAGGAAGTGTTGGGGGCAGCGTGAGCCTCCCACGTAGGGCTGGGCGATATATCGAGTATACTCGATGTATCGCGGCTTGTTCTACGTGAGATGTAGTAAATTACTATATCGTGAACATCGAGTATATGTTGTCACGTCGCGGCTGATATGAGACTTGCTTTAGTGCAGATCGTTCCTCTCATTTCATTATAGACAGACCAGCGCGGACCTTAAATTATATGCAATTGTAATTTCATTACACAGACCAGCGCGGAGCTTCAATGACATGCAATGGGCTAACGTTAGCTGATAAGTTAAACCATAATAGGCTAAGCTAACTAGCTTTAGCTCTTAGCTGCTAGCTCTTAGCTGCTAGCGTTAGCTCAGAGCGGACTCCACGACACTAGTTCCATTAGTGAGAAAAGGGGGTGGGTTATATTGACGACGCTTCATATTTATTGGTTATTCGTTTCTTTCATCCAGTTTCAATCTCCGTGTGTTCAACTTCCTGTTTACATTCGAGTATGACATCATCGCCTACGGCAGCTTATACGCTCAAAACGCAAACGCGTTCTCTCTCTATCTCTCTCTCCCCCTTCTCTCCCTCTTCTCCCCCTTCTCTCCCTCTATCCTTCAACTCCACTCCTTCTCTGTCTTCCTTTTTTCTCTTTCTCTTTGGACCTGAGATGTTAGGTTATCTCAGTATTCAGTAGGCATTGATGTAATACCTGAAATATTCTAAAATCATTAAGTCTGCTATAGTATAAGCCATTATCCCTTTGTAAGGCTTTGTGTGTGATTATTATTTTCTCACAGTAGTGTATGTGTGTTTGGCTAAAGTGGATAGAAAACACAGTACTGTGCAAAAGTCTGGCACCCAATCGTTTTTATATAAATTGTCTTAGATGTAAATACATTTTTATTAGTCTGTTAGTAGACTACTCTTAGTACATTTTCATTTAATTATTTTTTAAAGCATCTTCATGGTTTAATAATGGAAACATATTTTGCAGGGACTTATTATAATTATCATATTGGCATGACTGTATGCATCAAAGGGTTAAATCAAGCATTTTTAAGTGCTTTAGAGGAAATGTCAAAATATCGTGATATATATATATATATATATCGTGATATGGCCAAAAAATATCGCGATATCATTTAGAGGCCATACCGCCCAGCCCTACTCCCACGCGTTACTCCTCGCCACTGAGAGATCGAGCTGCGCAGGTGAAAAGATGCGACTGCTGTTACCTCAAGTACCGGAGGGGACTTGTGCTATCTATGACTTAGTCCACATTGCAGCCGGCTTGTGGGAGGCAAGAAACAGCGTTTGTGACAGGGGAGGGTTGAATTGCTGTGGTAGTTTGTTGATATGTCATACATAGCCTGATACACAGACAATACAAAACTTTAAAGGCGTTTTTCTCAAAACAAGATTTTATGAGTTTGTATTACACATAAAACAAAAAATCTCAATTTCTCTAGTACCTCCACACACCAAACTGGCCATGTTTCCTCCTATCCATATACCACAACTTTTTGCTAGAGGATTTTTTGATATATCACTGATCCAGATTTTTTGAACATTTTATACAAAAATGTTATGCAAAAAATATATATTTTTTATGACTAGGGGGTCATAAAAGGTCATACATTCCTGTTCGGGTGGCATATCAAAAAATCCTCTAGCAAAAAGTTCGGTATTTAATGTAGTAACATGAAAAACCATGAGAAAATATCTATATATCATCCATTTTTTCAAAATTTTGTTTGGGGTAACATGCAAAAAGGGTCCATTTTGAATAGACCATGCCCCTTTTTGGGTAATAAAATGATGCGACCAAAAATATTGTAATAAATTTTTTTTCTTTTTTTGACTATTCTAAACAATTAAGATGTTTGCAAATTCATCCTTTATAATTTTTTTCCCCTATCTAGGTGGGTGGTCTCCCCTTAACATTTAAGTGCTTTTGTTTTCAGGTTTGTATCTTTTATAATGAACCAACTGAGAAAGTGTGTAAATCACTAATAGAACAAAAACAACAAACTGTGTGTGTGTGTGTGTGTGTGTGTGTGTGTGTGTGTGTGTGTGTGTGTGTGTGTGTGTGTGTGTGTGTGTGTGTGTGTGTGTGTGTGTGTGTGTGTGTGTGTGTGTGTGTTAGGGCTACACGATTTTGGGAAATAATCTAATTGCATTTTTTCGGACAGATATTGCGATTGCGATTAAATTTGCGATTATAATTATTATAATTTTTAAGCAGCACCACAGAGGTTTATTGTAAAATGCGGCTTGAAAATGTTTCTTTTTACCTGGGAATCGATACCGGTACCCAACGGTACCATTTTTTCTGTACTTTACTCTCCCTCTCTGACGTCTAAACTTCACAACACACAATCTAAAACCCCTTACCGCCCTCTCCCAAACCGATCTTGTATCTCAATGGGACTTCCTGGTTAAATAAAAAAAAGAAAAGAAAATAAAAACAATATTGCGATTTTTTATTTTTTATCTTTTTTGCGATTTGCTAACTGCATCATTCCAAATCGCGATTTCGATTTAAAATCGATTAATCGTTCAGCCCTAGTGTGTGTGTGCGCGCTTGTAGTGCTCCTTGAATAAGATCATCACAACACACTAGGGGTGGAGCAGTTCACAAAATCGACGGTTCGGTTCGTATCACGGTTTTCGGTTCTCGGTTCGGTATACGTTGTTTTATATTTTAAAAAAAATGTAACACTCCAAAAATACCATACATCAACATAAGATATATAGCCTTTGACATCAGGCACATTATTTTGACAGTGACGGTTAGAGCTAGGAGAGATTTTGGTACAGCAAGAGGGGAGGCATTGCTGATTTAAACATGCTTCCTTTACATGTTTACCTTTAATAATGTTTGGCACACAAAGGGACTTTTTTTTATAAGAATTGAGAGGCCTACTACGGTATTTGTATATGTGACCTTTATTTTGAAAACCGTGTTGCGACGCAACCTTGTTTAAGATTGCGCTTTTGACAGTGAAATGTTCAGTTCAACTTAGCTCGAAGGAAAGACTCAAATCATAAAGGTTTAATTGACCTGTATGAGGCCATCACTCTTACGGTAGGACTTTGATTGTTTATAGAAGAGGAATGTAATACTATGCAAAAAGAGAAATAAACAGTGATTTTACCAGCAGTAAGTTGCAAGCCACTTTCATATGGGGAACCGTGACAATTATTAGTATTATCTTATTTGCATATTGTCTCGTTATTAGATAGATAGATAGGTTGATTGATCCCCAGAGGGAAATTTAAGTAGACAGTATTTAAGTATTGAACAACTTCCTAATAGTAGGCTACTCACCTAATGCATGGCTGACATTTGTTAGAAGTGTCCGTGTCCCCGCCAATCATCACTGCCAGATCCGACTTAATTTAATCGGCTATGGTCTCTTATCATCTCTCCACATCGGACGTAGTTGTCATAAGATGGTCTGATATCCGCTCCGTTCTTCTTGCAGAGCAAAATTTGCGGCTTAAACTTAATGCAATGCAATAGGCCACATTCAGTTTTGTTTCGATTGTTCGCTAGGAATTATGGGATTTGGTGTTGGATGTATGTCTACGCAGATGGGGATATGGTCTTTAATCGCACGATAGACTACAACTACCAAGTAGAATAGCGTGGCCCAGATTCACTTCACACGCAAATATTTTACTACTCGCAAGGTTGCCCCCAAACATTATTTCCCACTCGCACGGGCTATATTTAGGCTCAATATGCGATGTCCTCGTCGCACTGTACAGCCCTGGTAGAGATCAATAAGCTTAGCTTCCCTCTACTCCTTTTTTTAACATGTCAACTAACTAACTACATTGCTCTTGACTTTTTGTTTATAGTTTCTTTTTCATTATGATTGTTCTGTTTGACGGAGCTTGATACTGTGATTTGTTTGGAGGAATGTGGAGAATACATGTTCAAAAATAAACGTTTTCTTTCATTCATTCATTCATATGGCATGAAGCTCTGTGGCCCATATATGGATGTTGAATATGCATTGATCAATATTCCTTGTTTTTTATTACTATTTCAATGTTTTGGGGAGATTTATGTTTTTGTAACATTGCTGTATTGAAAGAAAGTGTTTGAGTAAAATTACCAGTAAACACACAGTCAACATGTAAACGGTAACCATGGCCAAAACATTTACATCATCTGAGTATACCTTTTTAAACGGTATCATAATTGTTGTATTTTTTATGTATTGTCATCACATTTACAGTTACATTTGTAGTCAAGGAGTAGGAGAACACATTCAGTTGCATTATTATCCATGGGATATTGGTTATAATGGTCATATTGCCAAGATTATGTACCAGGCGAGGGTAAAAATATGATGTTTTCCTTCATTGTATCTCCATTTACTCTGGAATGGTAATAGATGTGGGTTTACTTACACTGGATTCATATGTCCTACCTATGTTACCTATCAAAGGAGACCAGAAACATGCATAGTATAGGCCTTATTGTTCAGGAGCTATCGTGATTCATTTGGGGCATGTCATTTCAGACAGGAGACCTGAAAAATATGCTTGAGTAGTGTTATAAAATATGTGATAGCACACATTTGGAGGCATCTTTTCTATCAGTAGGGGTGTATACCTTCCCAAAAATCACTATGAAAGTTAGTCCCCCAAGATGGTACCCATGGTCCAAATGTGGGGACCTGGCTCACGGCCTAAGAAGCATTTTAGCATAGCATAGCATGAATGAATGAATGAAAACTTTATTTAACAGATTGCAGAATGGGTACAATACAGTACGGCTCAATACCTACAATTGTTAAGGGGATGCAGACCTGAGAAAGACGTTTGTCTTGTTTCCATCAGGGTCCCCCATTTTCAATTCATATAGACATATATGACATACATGACATACAGATAGTCAGTACTGCTACATCTATACATTTATGACATACCAGATTTGCAAATACAGTACTGTTTGTGATACAGAAGGAGTCAAGAAAAGGGAGTATATACATTTGACGTAGAAACTGTACATTGGAGGTTGGGTGGGGGGGGTTGGGTACATTGGGATATTGACAACCATACTGGGTAATTTACATTGGAGGTGGTTGGGGGGGGGGGGGGGGCGGGGGGCACACTGTATAAACAAGTAACACTGTACATTGAGGGGGGGGGGGAGGAGACACTGTACAAACAAACACAATTGTACATTGAACTATTGACAAAACCATACTAGGTAAATGACTGTACATTGGAGGGGGTTGGAATGATTGGGTTAGGATATTTACAGGGGCCAGTGTTGAATTGCAGTCTCCCGTAGGTGTCCCTTGAGAGAGGTTTTGAAAGTGGGTAGTGATCCACATTCCTTTACAGCTTTGGGTAGGGCGTTCCACATTGATGTGGCATAATTGCGAAACGTGTTTAGTCCCTTATTTGAGCCGAATCTGGGTTTGACATGATTTGTGGAGCTCCCTCTGGTGTTGTGATCGTGGTATTCACTGACCTTTGGGAAGTATTTTGACATGTACATGGGTACCTTGGTCGTGTAGTGTATCTTGTAGACCAGGCCCATTGCAAGTTGTTGTACTCTGTCGTCTACTCTAAGCCATCCTAGGTTGTCGAAGTGGGCAGGGGTGAGGTGGGTTCTAGGAGTAAGGTCAAGCAGTAGTCTGACCAGTTTGTTTTGAGATGTTTGTAATTTTGTTTTTAGCGCCTTTGAGGTGCTTTGGTACCATGAGGTGCAAGCATAGTCGTAGTACCCCTGAATGAGTGCTCAAGTAAAGCCGAAACTGGCTGAAATGCTCAACAGTTGAGATGTTCGGTCATTATTAGTAACGAGCTGAATAAATGCACATTTCTCTCTATACATAGAGTCGCACCAGTTTCTGACCTAACGTCACATATTCTCCCAAACTCATAACGTGGAAGTAGCGTAGTATAGCATTAGCATAGCAGCTTAGCTGTGGTAGCTGGTACAGCTAACTTACCTCTGGTCAAGGCCCAGTCTGGATGGAAAAGTGGCAGAATTTAAACGCCCAACAGATCAGATGTGCGGTCAGTAGATGGATCAAAGCAGATTTTACTGTAACAAAACGGAGAGGTCGACATGAAACGAATGTGCCTTTGTTTACTTGAACGACGAGACTCCAGATTCCAGAAATGACGTGTGGTTTAGTCAGAGAGTAGGAGGAGCTAGCAGCTACTCCCTTGATGAATGAATGAAAACTTTATTTAACAGATTGCAGAATGGGTACAAATTACAATACAGTACGGCTCAATACATACAATTGTTAAGGGGATGCAGACCAGAGAAAGACGTTTGTCTTGTTTACATCAGGGTGAGGGTCCCCCAAATAGTGACATTTATGACATACACAACGTATGAATGAATGAATGAATGAAAACTTTATTTAACAGATTGCAGAATGGGTACAATACAGTACGGCTCAATACATACAATTGTTAAGGGGATGCAGACCTGAGAAAGACGTTTGTCTTGTTTCCATCAGGGTCCCCCATTTTCAATTCATATAGACATATGACATACATGACATACAGATAGTCAGTACTGCTACATCTATACATTTATGACATACCAGATTTGCAAATACAGTACTGTTTGTGATACAGAAGGAGTCAAGAAAAGGGAGTATATACATTTGACGTAGAAACTGTACATTGGAGGAGGTTGGGTGGGGGGGGTTGGGTACATTGGGATATTGACAACCATACTGGGTAATTTACATTGGAGGTGGTTGGGGGGGGGGGGGGGGGCGGGGGGCACACTGTATAAACAAGTAACACTGTACATTGAGGGGGGGGGGGAGGAGACACTGTACAAACAAACACAATTGTACATTGAACTATTGACAAAACCATACTAGGTAAATGACTGTACATTGGAGGGGGTTGGGTTAGGATATTTACAGGGGCCAGTGTTGAATTGCAGTCTCCCGTAGGTGTCCCTTGAGAGAGGTTTTGAAAGTGGGTAGTGATCCACATTCCTTTACAGCTTTGGGTAGGGCGTTCCACATTGATGTGGCATAATTGCGAAACGTGTTTAGTCCCTTATTTGAGCCGAATCTGGGTTTAACATGATTTGTGGAGCTCCCTCTGGTGTTGTGATCGTGGTATTCACTGACCTTTGGGAAGTATTTTGACATGTACATCGTGACATTTATGGCATAGGGACATACATGACATACGGTGATACGGGTATATAGTACTGTTACATTTGTGACATATATGATATGCAAATATACAGTACTGTTACCCATAGATCCCTCCTGACAGAGTATATACATATGATGGGGAGTAGACTGTACATTAGGAGGGGGTGGGTGGGTGGGAGAGGAATATACATACGGTGGGGAGAGAATATACATACGGTGGGGAGGAGACTGTCTATTAGGAGGGGGTGGGGGGGTTTGGACTTTTACGGTGGCCAGTTTCCAATTGCAGCCTCCCGTAGGTGCTCTTTTAGAGCGGTTTTGAATGTGGGTAGGGATTAACATTCCTTTACAGCTTTGGGTAGAGCGTTCCACATTGATGTGGCATAATTGCGAAACGTGTTTAGTCTCTTGTTTGAGCCGAATCTGGGTTTAACATGATTTGTTGAGCTTCCTCTGGTGTTGTGGTCGTGGTATTCACTGACCTTTGGGAAGTATTTTGACATGTACATGGGTACCTTAGTCGTATAGTGTATCTTGAAGACCAGGCCCCTTGCAAGTTGCTGTACTCTGTCGTCAAGTCAAGTCAAGTAATTTATTTATAAAGCACATTTAAAAGCTCAAGAGCCAACCAAAGTGCTGTAGGCCTACAGTACAGTCAAAGCATAAAATCAATGTCCTATAAAATACACAAATATAAAAAGGCACAACAGGACAGGACAGTACATTCAGAAAATACGACAAGCGGATAGGGGAGCACACAGTACAGTATAGCACACAGGGGACAGAGGAGCACAAGAAGAGATACAAGAGGGATACTCTAAGCCATCCTAGGTAGTCAAAGTGGGCAGGGGTGAGGTGGGTTCTAGGAGTGAGGTTAAGCAGTAGTCTGACCAGTTTGTTTTGTGATGTTTGTAATCTTGTTTTTAGCGCCTTTGAGGTGCTTTGGTACCATGAGGTGCAAGCATAGTCGTAGTACCCTTGAATGAGTGCTCCTGCCAGAGTCTTCAGGGTATTCTTGTTTACCAGAGAGGAGATCCGGTACAAGAATCTAGTTTTTATATCCTATAATACCCTGAAGACTCTGGCAGGAGCACTCATTCAAGGGTACTACGACTATGCTTGCACCTCATGGCACCTCAAAGGCGCTAAAAGCAAAATTACAAACATCTCAAAACAAACTAGTCAGACTACTGCTTTATCTTACTCCTAGAACCCACCTCACCCCTGCCCACTTTGACAACCTAGGATGGCTTAGAGTAGACGACAGAGTACAGCAACTTGCAATGGGTCTGGTCTACAAGATTCACTACACAACTAAGGTACCCATGTACATGTCAAAATACTTCCCAAAGGTCAGTGAATACCACGACCACAACACCAGAGGGAGCTCCACAAATCATGTTAAACCCAGATTCGGCTCAAACAAGGGACTAAACACGTTTCGCAATTATCAATGCGGAACGCCCTACCCAAAGCTGTAAAGGAATGTGAATCACTACCCACTTTCAAAACCACTCTCAAAGAGCACCTACGGGAGACTGCAATTCAAAACTGGCCCCTGTAAATGTCCTAACCCAACCCCCTCCAATGTACAGTAAATGTCGATCCTAATCCTAACCCAATAATACACAAGACCCTCCTCTTGGGACCAAGTAAGGTTTCGTCGATAGTCCAATGTACAGTTTTGCTTGTACAGTTGTACAGTTCCCCCCCCCCCCCCCCGCCCACCCGACCTACCAAACCTCCTCCAATGTACAGTTTCTACATCAAATGTATTTACTCTCTTTTTTAGACTCTTTTTGTATCACAAGCAGTACTGTATTTGTAAATCTGGTATGTCATAAATGTATAGATGTAGCAGTACTGTCTATCTGTATGTCATGTATGTCATATATGTTATGATGAATTGAAAATGGGGGACCCTGATGCAAACAAGACGAAAGTCTTTCTCTGGTCTGCATCCCCTTAACAATTGTGTGTATTGAGCTGTACTGTATTGTACCCATTCTGCAATCTGTTAATAAAATGTTCAATCAATCATGTGTGTGTGTGTGTGTGTGTGTGTGTGTGTGCGTGTGTGTGTGTGCCAAGTGCGCCGTACTCCATGAGCGCCGCAGTGGAGGCAACCGCTGGTATAAGGCCAAGAATGACAAGCCCCCCTTCCTTCTTGTAATGGGCCAACCCATCAAGGTGTATTCCCGTAATGAGACCTACCCATACCTTGGCCACAGGTTTAACATAGCTGGAGAGTGGGGGGAGCAGGTCGAGGAGCTCACTACAGAGTTTCTCCATCGTCTACACCTGATTGACCTGTCCCCCCTCCCGTCATCATGAAGTTCCAGGCTGTGAGAGAGGTGGTTCTGGCTAAAATCCAACACCTTTTTGCCAATGTACACATCCCTCTCAAGGCACTGAGAGAAATGACAAACAAACCTGTTCAGCTGGTCAGAAAGTGGGTAGGCCTCAACACACACTCCACACGGGGCATGATCTTTCTCCCATGTGGAGAGGGAGGGCTGGGAGTCCCCAATGTCGAGTGGACCTACATAGCCACCAGGCTAGCCCACCTGCTCCACATGCTTAACAATGATGATGTCACCGTCAGAGAAATGGCCAGGGCCTCTCTCCTGCTGGATCTACGCAAAAGGAAGATCCCCCTGGCCACCGCAGACCAGAATAACTTCCTCTGCTTCAGGAAGAAAGACTCTGGGAAACTGGACTCTCGGGCCAAGGGCTTCAGGGTCTGGTCTGACTGGCCAGATCTCAATGACCTCTGCAACCAGACTGGAGTTCAGCTGAAATGGACAAGACCCACCAACACACAGACTGAAGTCCCTGTCTCTGATGAACTTATCACAGACCACCCCAGTGTGGTTGTGAAGGCCAACATCACAACACCGCAGGAAGAGACTGTCGAACTGCACAGAGACTCTGCAAGGAGGGTTCTGCTTAGCATGAAGCAGTCTGAGATCAGACAGCACTGGTGTGGACTCAGACTACAAGGAAAGCTAGCTTGTTTGGAGTTTGCTGACCACCCGGTCTCACACTCAGTGTATAAGAACGCCGCTGTTGGTGAGGATGTTTTAAAATTTACCATCAAAGCAAGACTGCAGGTATTACCCACTCAATACAATCTGTCCACTTGGTATCCTCAAACTCACAGTCCATTCTGTTTAAACCATCAGGATTCACAACACTTAGAATCCATTGCACACATAACAAACGGATGTAATGCATACAAACACCTGTACATCGCTCGTCATGACCGTATTGTGGACATTGTAATCACAAGCACTGGTTATGAGCATATTAAAGTATATGACAATAAAATGTTGCTTTTACACTGTTTGGCTTCAGGGGGGGGGGGGGTTGTTTTGATTGAGGGTGTCTGGCATTTTTGACAGGAACCTAAGTGTCAAGTATATGTTTCAGATAAACACACACACACACACGTACACAATGACTACACAGACCCCGTAGTTGCTTGCCGGTCAGGTTTTATTTTAACCGGTTAACAGCCTTTGTGGCCTCATGCTGAGGACAAGGCCTGCAAGTGAGGTGGGATGAGAGGAAGAGGGATAGTGAGGTGGGATGAGAAGAAGATGGATGAGGTGGGATGAGAGGAAGAGGGATAGTGAGGTGGGATGAGAAGAAGATGGATGAGGTGGGATGAGAGGAAGAGGGATAGTGAGGTGGGATGAGAAGAAGATGGATGAGGTGGGATGAGAGGAAGAGGGATAGTGAGATGGGATGAGAAGAAGATGGATGAGGTGGGATGAGAAGAAGATGGATGAGGTGGGATGAGAAGAAGATGGATAGTGAGGTGGTGTAAGAGTCAAATCTTGAAAAGTCATATTTTGAATATATTTGTATTTTATATATTTAGTTATTGCATAGAAAATGAGCAGTAGTTTCATTTGTAATGCTGTGGTATGCTATAAGCCATATTTATAATTTAGTTTCGAATTATTCTAAGAATGAATGATAAATGTACTTTAGATGTGTTATTGTGCATGTGTGAGAGTCTAGACTAGTCTAGGATGAGAGGAAGATGGATAGTGAGGTGGGATGAGAAGAAGATGGATGAGGTGGGATGAGAAGAAGATGGATGAGGTGGGATGAGAAGAAGATGGATAGTGAGGTGGGATGAGAGGAAGATGGATGGTGAGGTGGGATGAGAGGAAGATGGATGGTGAGGTAGGATGAGAGGAAGATGGATAGTGAGGTGGGATGAGAGGAAGATGGATGGTGAGGTGGGATGAGAAGAAGAGGGATAGTGAGGTAGGATGAGAGGAAGATGGATGGTGAGGTGGGATGAGAGGAAGATGGATGGTGAGGTGGGATGAGAGGAAGATGGATGGTGAGGTGGGATGAGAAGAAGATGGATAGTGAGGTGGGATGAGAAGAAGATGGATAGTGAGGTGGGATGAGAGGAAGATGGATAGTGAGGTGGGATGAGAGGAAGATGGATAGTGAGGTGGGATGAGAAGAAGATGGATAGTGAGGTGGGATGAGAAGAAGATGGATAGTGAGGTGGGATGAGAAGAAGATGGATAGTGATGGCTCCGGTCTCCGGTCTCCCCTCCATCCCCACCACCAACATGCGGACTGTTGCCGCACCCACCCTCTGGAACTCACTCCCCCCAAACATGAATGAATGAATGACTTTATTTGACAATATAAAAAATAAACATGTGACAGAAAGCACAGTCAGGATATACTGCCAAGGATGAAACACAAAAAAGCTCAGAGCTTATTTCCATTGTGGTCCTTGTAAGGGGGTAGGGGAGTGTGATGCTTAGACATGCATCATACAAAACATGACATCACAACACATCACATATACCATTTAACATTTATATACATAACAGACTCATACAACATGCAAGGGTGCCTTAAGCTAAGTGTCTAGGTTAAGTATAGTCCCTTTTGAGCCATGTCTTCAGGCTGGACTTGAATCTAACGGCATTGTCTACGATTTTCAGGTCACTGGGCAGACTGTTCCAATAGACAGCTGCTGAATACAGAAATGACTCCTTCCCCATACAGCTCCTGAATCTGACTGGCACAAAGTCAGTTGAGCTGCGCCTAGTTGGGTATGCATGGGTGTCCCTGATTTGATTGAAGTAGTTGTTGAAGTACACTGGCACTACCCCGTGCACTATTCTGTGAACTAGGCACATCCCTATCTGGTTTACTCTGTCTTCCACCTTAAGCCATCTCATGATCTCAAAGTGTGATGGGTCAAGGTGGGTTCGGGCAGGTAGCCTTAGTATTACCCTGATTAGCTTGTTTTGTGATGTCTGTAGTTTTATTTTCTGACTTTTGGGGGCACTGTTGTACCAGGAGCCACACGTATAGTCATAGTGACACTGTATGAGTGCTCCAGAAAGAATCTTCATCGCTGACTGATCTAAAAAATTAGAGATTCTGGCTAGGTATCTAGTCCTGTTATTGATCTTTGTAAGTGCTTGGTGAGCCATGCTTTCCCCTGATAAGCTGTTTTCCAGGACGCAACCAAGATATTTCACAGATGATTTGTCTGTGAGAACAGTATCTCCTATTCTAATGTTAAAACCTGGCGATTTTCTGAGACTGACCTTTGACCCGAATAGAATGGACTCAGTCTTCCCCACGTGGAGGGACAGCTTGTTGTAGCCTAGCCAGTCGCTAACCTTCTCTAGTTCTGCACTCAATGTCTGCTCAACCACTTGTTTGTCTTTGTGAGACACTAGTAAGGCGGTGTCATCCACGTATAAAAAAAGGTCACATGAGCAAGCTGCTTTTAGGTCATTAATATACAGGAGAAAGAGGAGCGGACCCAAAACACTCCCTTGCGGGACCCCGCACTCTACTGTCCGAGGACTGGAGAGTACTCCGTTTATATCTACCACCTGTTGTCTCCCTGTTAGGTAGGAACCAATACATTTCTGAGCTGCCTCATTAAAGCCTAGGGCCCTAAGCTTCATTAACAGGATGTTGTGATCCACTGAATCAAATGCCTTCCGTAGTGCTACATCCCTGCACTCCTTCAAATCCCAACTCAAAACCCACCTCTTCACCAAATTTGTTAATGACTCTGCCTGATTTCCCTTTTTCTTTTCTTTCTTTCTTTCCTTTTGATTATTATTTAGTTGTTGTTATGTTGTTCCCTGTTCCCCTCCCTTAGCTGCCCCTCCTGTTAAGTGCCTTGGGTCTCCTGAAAGGTGCTATATAAATGTAAGATATTATGAGGTGGGATGAGAAGAAGATGGATGGATGGATGAATCAGTAGATAGAGAGATAGCTGTATAAATCGATTGGCGGCGTGGAGGAATTTACCACGAGTAAAGGATGTACTCAGTCAATTGTAGAACACAGGTTTATTTAGCTCAAACAGCGTATCAAGTACAAATAGGTATGAGAGTTATTGCTGGATTACTCCAGGAGTGACAAGGCCTAGTAATCCCCCCAAAGAGCTTGGGAATCCAGTAAAACCTAGGTCTTTATAGTGGAGAGGAGAGGGGTTGTGCCCAGGTCAAAGGGGTTGGTTGGGTTGGGGAAGTGAAGGAGGGAGGAGGGGTGACGGGATGGTGGGCTAGGAGGGGGTATAGACGTTAGGGGGAATGGTAGACGATGGGAAACGTGTATTTGAGGGAGGAGCCAGAGGGCCTTCCACCACAGCGTCTACTCGGTCAGCCTCTTGAAGGACTGCACGGTGGGGCAGACGGCGCCCCACTCGACGGACTTGCGGTACTCGCCCTTCTCCAACAGGTACTGGCGCCCCTTGTAGTTGGGGTGCTCGTAGAACACCCACATACCGCCCAGGACCTTGCAGGAGTGCACCTCCCTCCAGTGGAACTTCTCAAGCACCGAGGGGCAGTCCTCGGTCGCCTCGTAGGCCTGGCCGGCGAAGTCCCCTTTGCCGTACAGCTGCATCTTGTACGGAGTCCCGCTGGCCTGGGAGCGGTGGGGTGGGGTGGGGTTTGGACAAGTGTGGTGGTGTGGGAGGGAGGGAGGGAGGGAGGGAGGGAGGGAGGGAGGGAGGAAGGAAGGAAGGAAGGAAGGAAGGAAGGAAGGAAGGAAGGAAGGAAGGAAGGAAGGAAGGAAGGAAGGAAGGAAGGAAGGAAGGAAGGAAGGAAGGAAGGAAGGAAGGAGGGAGGGAGGGAGGGAGGGAGGGAGGGAGGGAGGGAGGAAGGAAGGAAGGAAGGAAGGAAGGAAGGAAGGAAGGAAGGAAGGAAGGAAGGAAGGAAGGAAGGAAGGAAGGAAGGAAGGAAGGAAGGAAGGAAGGAAGGAAGGAAGGAAGGAAGGAAGGAAGGAAGGAAGGAAGGAAGGAAGGAAGGAAGGAAGGAAGGAAGGAAGGAAGGAAGGAAGGAAGGAAGGAAGGAAGGAAGGAAGGAAGGAAGGAAGGAAGGAGGGAGGGAGGGAGGGAGGGAAGGAAGGAAGGAAGGAAGGAAGGAAGGAAGGAAGGAAGGAAGGAAGGAAGGAAGGAAGGAAGGAAGGAAGGAAGGAAGGAAGGAAGGAAGGAAGGAAGGAAGGAAGGAAGGAAGGAAGGAAGGAAGGAAGGAAGGAAGGAAGGAAGGAAGGGAGTTGGGGTGGGGTGGGTGGGTGTGAGTTGGACGGAGATGGGGTTGCGGGTGGAGAGGTGGTTGGAGTGGGGTGGGTGCGGGAGGAGGATGAGAGTGGACATGCAGGAGAGGTGAGGAATGGAGGGGTTAAGGTGGAGGGTTGGATTGGGGGGGTCAAGTCGGGTGGGTGTTAGATGGAGGAGTGGGGACAGGCCATTAGGGTTTGGGGGGAGGGTTTGATGGAGGAGTTGGATGGATAGAGGGGAGGTGACATACATCGGGGTGTTGAATGAGAGGTGAGGATTGTGGATTGAAGAAGGGGTTGATGATATGGAAGGAAGGAACAGGGAAAGAGAAAGTTGTGAGATGTACCCTTCACTTGTGAATTTTATATAGTAAATCCATGGTGACAATTGTACATGTTATGTGATGGAAACTGGAAAGGCGATGCCAGTAGCAATCTGATTAATCTGAATCAACTCATATTTTACCAAGGCATCAAAGAAAATGTAAGTGTCTACTAGATTTTATCATGTTACCACGGATGCCCCATAGCTATTAATATAACTTAACTTAACTTAACTTAACTTAATAAAAGAAAACATTCTGAGAAGGTATCATGCATCTGGGCTGGATTTTTCTAAAGTCATAAGACCACCTTCATCACACTGAAAGCCAATCGGACAGGAACAATCTTTCTGCTTAGATATGCATCCGGTTTCTGGCTTGACACAGACGAGTGTTATGTGGAGACTGGACTCACGAAGTGGAGCATCTTGCAGGAGCTGACTCTGTCGTTGAGGCCCATCCAGCGCTGGTAGTCGGGGTACTCTCCCCTGGTCAGCACGTACTGGTAGCCCATGTAGTTGGGCCTCTCGTACGCCACCCAGCATCCGCTCTCCACCCGGATGGAGTTGCAGCGGCTCAGGTAGGAGTGGAAGTCTGTGCAGTCGCTGTCGCACTCGTACCTGCGACCCTGGTAGCTCTTGTCCTCGTAGAATATGATCTGGGGGAAGAGATTTTAGATTGATATAGACATAAAACTGACCCGGAGTAGGTTCTGTTTGCTTTTGTTATTTTTTTGTTACCACGCCGACATTATGGGAAATGTGCTATAGCTGCAAGCTAACCTAGCTTAGTACAAATGGAAGTGGAGTGGAAGTGGATATGGACCACTAGCCTAGCTTAAAACTTAAAAGCGGTCTTATTGTGAGCTTTTGCATTTGTAAAACTTGTGCCCATTTAGAATGTTTATGTTGTCAAGTTTGCCTAGTCTATCTATATACTGCCTTCTGAATGACTAAATATCATGTCCAGATAAGCGGGGAGTCGAGACACAATAATGAACCCGGGGCATCAAGATGGCGGCCTCCTGGTTCAAAGTCATCAGCCCTTGCATTGTTCCAAACGTCAACGTCTGTTCTTGCCGGTTTGAAATCTGTTTGAAACTCTGTGAGGTATATAGGTATATCTTCGATGACCCGAGTGGGAGTCGAACCCCGGTCTCCCACACCGCGGGCAGCAACACAGACCGCTATACCAAGAGGTGAATTCACTACTTCGCAACGTGTCTATCTGTCTTTGATGATGTGAGAGTGAGTTTAACCCATAGCACCACTACTCACCCCAGCCCTTCTTGACTGCGCTTCTCGATACCATCCGTTACACTCACCCTCTCAAACTCACTCAAACTGAGTGTAACGGATGGTATCGTGAAGCGCAGTCAAGAAGGGCTGGGGTGAGTAGCGGTGCTATGGGTTAAACTCACTCTCACATCATCAAAGACAGATAGACACGTTGCGAAGTAGTGGTTAACACTGTCGCCTCACAGCAAGAAGGTCCAGGGTTCGAATCCCGCTTGGGGACCAGGTTTCCATGGTGCCAGTTACCCAGGTGGGGTATCTCCCAGGCCTTTCTGTGTGGAGTTTGCATGTTCTCCCCGTGCTCGCAAGGGTTTCCCCCCAATAAGATAAAACCCAATGGAAAAACATGCACAACAACAAGATCGCTAACGCTGTGGCGTCCTTGACGAAGACAGACGGACAGGAGCACTTGGATTGGTCCCCTGGCGCGGCTCACGTTGTGCCTGTCTGCTCCCGGCTGCCCTTGGGGGGGAAGGACGACGGGATGGGTTAATCGCAGATACGAATTGCATGCATGCATCGCATGTGTGCCAATTGATGACCTCGGAGCAGGTCCTAAATTATTATTATGAATTGATGCACAGCACACCACGGTGAAGAAGAGGACACTGTCCACTGCAGACTGATAAAACTACTGCAGACTGATACGACTACTACAGACTGATAAAACTACTACAGACTGATAAAACTACTGCAGACTGATAAAACTACTGCAGACTGATAGAACGACTACAGACTGATAAAACGACTGCGGCAGCCTATTGCACACAGTGAAGGACCTGAGCCAGGAAGAACACCCGGTTCTGACCTGTCCTCTCTAGAGGGCCTTGTGTTGTCCGGCCAGTCCAGTTTATTGTTCAAGTGCACTCCCAGGAACCTGTAGGTGTCCACCACCATCACATTCTCAAAGAAAGAAAATAATTATACTGTATGTCATACAGGTTTCATGCTAAACTTTGGCCTAGTTAGTAGTAACGAAGGTTATTCTATAACCCTAGTTATATGAATACTGACAGAGCGTCTCGCTCTGCCATAATGAGATATCATCTCCATGCACCTATTGTGCGCGTGAAAAGTTGACACATGCACGTCACTTGCACGTGACCACGCCTACTCCCATGTGTTCCTTCAAAACACAGGAAGTGGTCACGCTCACGCCCTTCCAAGTCTGAATTCCATGTGTGAAAAACATCCAAGGGTCCTCAGGGCGCTGAAGAGCGAGACGCTCTGTCAGTATTCATATAACTAGGGTTATAGAATAACCTTAGTTATATTTCATTATACTGACATCGCGTCTTGCTCTGAGATCTGAGATCAAAGGGGCAGAGCGGACGCGTGGCCACGTCAAATGCACCCCCTGAGGGCCCATAAGCCCCTGCCAGGGAGGAGGGGAGTCCCGTCCACCCGCCCGTCCTAACGAGGGGGGGGGAGGCAGTCAACTACAACCAATGTGCGAAAAAGGGACCAGTCACGCTAGAAAGCACAGTGCAAGCGGGCCCACATGTGACAGAGCACTCCGTGGTCCACACCCACACACACCTGCTAGCCCACCTAATGGCAGGGAGCAGGAGAGGTCCCGGCCCTCAGGACTGCCTGGGAGACAGAGCCCCCAGTAATGTCCATGAGGTAAAACCTAACAAAAGGACCCGGGGAGGACCAGGAAGCCACAGTGCAGATGTCCTCCATGAGGCCCCCCCAAACAGGGCAGCGGAGGCCGCCACTCCACGAGTGGAGTGTGCCCTGACGCCTGCGGGGGGAACCTGTCCGGCCAAAGTGTAGCAGAGGGCAATTCCCTCGCATAACCAATGTGACAGGCGTTGCTTGGACATCGCCTTACCTGCGCGAGAGCCACCATAACAAACAAACAGTTGATCGGTAGCCCTGAGACCCTGCGTGCGACTAAGGTAAACCATCAGCGCACGGACAGGACACAACAGGCGAAGGCTCGTCTCCAACTCACTAGCGTGAGGAGGAGGGTGAAACACCTGGAGCACAATATCCCTGGAGCGATAAGAGCTCCGGATATTCTTTGGCACAAAGGCTGGATTAGGCCTCAGAGTCGCACTGTTATCGGCCCGAATAGACAGGCACTCTGACCGCACCGAGAGAGCACACAGCTCACCCACGCGTTAGCGGAGGTGATGGCCAGAAGGAACGCGGTCTTGAAAGACAGTCGATCCAACGGCGTCTGCTCAAGAGGCTCAAACGGGGCCCCTAACAGCTTTTCCAGGACCAGTTGGAGGTCCCAGCTCGGAGACAGAGCACGTTCCACAGGCTTGAGACGTTGTGCGCCAAGCAGGAAACGTCTCACGAGACGGTGGCTGAACAGCGTTCTGCCCTCAAAGACCACATGACAAGAAGATATAGCTGCAGCGTATACCTTCACTGTCGAGGCCGACAGTCTATCCAGGATAGACTGGAGAAAGGACAGAACCGAGTCCAGGGGGCATGACACCGGGTCGAGGCCCCCAACCTCACACCACTCTTGAAACATACGGCACTTCCCTGCGTAAACCGCGGTAGTGGACGGAGCGCGCACGTTCTGGATGGTGTTAACCACAGTAGAGTTAAGACGCATCCCCTCCAGATTCACCCTTTCAGCAGCCAAACCATTAGAGGTTGCCCCAGAACAGGAGGCAGAAACAGTGTTCCGTGTGCCTGAGAGAGGGCCCGCGGTGACCACGGAACAGGCCACGGCGGGGCCACTAAGAGCTGAATCACGGCCGGGAACCACACAGCTGTGCCCCAGTCCGGCGCGACCAGGATCAAAGTCCTGCGCTCCTGACGTACCCGCTCCAACAGCTGAGCTATCAGGTGTATGGGGGGGAACGCGTACAGAATCCCGGGCGGCCATGGATACATCGAGAAGGCATCCACTCCCAGAGAGGGGTTGTCCTTCCGACTGACCGGGAACCACACAGGGCACTGGTAGGACTGACTGCTTGCAAACAGGTCCACCGCGGCCTCCCCGAATCGGTCCCAGACCTGTCTGACTATGTCTGGACGTAGTCCCCACTCGTCTGGGTGGGGACCGCCCCGCGACATCACATCTGCACCCACATTCTCCCTGCCGGGGATGTAGAGAGCCCTCAGGCTGCGCAGATTGAGAGACGCCCATAGCCAGAGTTCGACCGCCGCCCGGTGGAGACGGGGGGAGCGTACTCCTCCCTGTCTGTTGATATACTTGAGGACTTGAGGACTAGAAGCACTGCCTTCAATTCCAACACATTGATATGTAGTGCACACCGGGCAGCATGGTCTTGCCAGCTGCCCCCTACTGCGTCGGTCCGACACGTCCCCCCCATCCCGTGAGGGAGGCGTCGGTGAAGACCGTGACGTGTGATGGCCTGCTGCCCATGGGGACCTCGCTGGTGAGGGCCCCAGGCCCCCCCCAGTGGTTGAGGTCCCCCAGTACTGACACGGGAACCTTCAGCTGCTTCCACTTGCCTCTCACAGGGTCTATATTCATACTGAAAAACCCACCTCTGTATCCTCCTCATGAAGAGGAGGCCAAGAAGGACCACAGTTTGAGCAGATGCCATCATACCGAGCAGGCACATCACGGACAGCGCCGTAACCGTCCTGCCAGGACGGAACCTCCCGAGCGCCCCAAGAATATCCTCTCGCCGGCGCTCCGAGAGGGTTGCCCTCATAGACCTTGAGCTTAGAATTAAGCCCAAGTACTTCACCTGTTGACTGGGAAGAGGAGTACTCTTCTTCCAGTTCACAGCAAAACCCAGGCTGGTGAGGTGTTCCACCACCTGCCTGGTATGAGACCTGGCGATCTCCTCTGATCGGCTGAGGACCAGAATGTCGTCTAGGTAGAATAATATTTGTATCCCCTGACGACGCAGAGGTCCCAGCGCGGTCTCCACGCACTTGGTGAAGGTGTGAGGAGCCAGAGAGTAGCCGAACAGCAGCCTCTGGTACTCGTACGCTATGCCCTGAAACAGGAAGCGTAGGTATTTCCTGTGAGGAGGGAAGATCGGGATGTGAAAATACGCATCCTTCAGGTCTATGGAGGTGAACCAGTCTCCCACTCTGACAGCGCTTAACAGGTGTTTGACGGTCAACATTCTGAACCTTCTTGCCACAATCAACCGAATCAACGGTCCAGTATGGGTCTGACATACGTGCATGTGTCAACTTTTCACGTGCACAATAGGTGCATGGAGACGATATCTCATTATGGCAGAGCAAGACGCGATGTCAGTATAATGAAATATAACTGGTATTCGCGTTCTCTCACTGGCTCAGAACATGGCACTACTCACCCTGCCCATCTTGATTGTGTCTGTGATCCGCCCAAGTTGTCTCCCTTGAATGTGTGTATGTATTTATATATACAGTATATATATATATAAATGTGTGTGTGTGTGTGTGTGTGTGCGTGAGATGGCGCTTGTTCTGTCCCTTGCACCCCGCCCACCTTTTATACCTAGCGAGCCCACTATGAACGGGACACAATTGCTTTGTCATGAAAACGAGATCCAAAATTGGAGTCAGTGATTTCAATGCTATTGACGTTTTTTCCAGAAGAAGGGATGTGGGATTACGCAGCATAAAGGCTTCAGTGAACTGGCCGACCTATTGACTCCCTCTACCGCAGGCTGCACCCAGAAACTGTAAACACACATGTACACAATGCACACACATATATATAAATGCAATTGTCATGTACCTCACTTTAGCAGTATTGTAGAAAATGTTATGGAACTAACTATGGAACTATGGAATGGTCTTCAATAGAACACACAAATGTACACTACAAGACTGGGCATCCACATGCATGCACGTGCACGCACGCATGCAGACACACACACAGAGAGGCATCGTATAACTGTGTCAGGTTGGTGGCAAAGACCTGTGCCAAACTGAGTTGGCGTGTTGCCTTCCTGTGTGCATTGAGAGGACAGACCTGCTGAGTCAGGGTCCTCTGTGTTGCCAACACATCTAGATGATGACCAATAGCAGGGTGTGAAGCACATGCTCCTCCAATAGGAAGCATCAGAGTAATCGTATAGCCATACCTGCCGTCTCAACCAATAATTTTCAATTATTAGTATTTTATCCTCCAGCTAAAGGATCTCATTAAAGGAACACGCCAACATTCGGTACCGACCCAAAAAATTACATCTGGTCATAAATCCATATTTTTTTAAATATTGCATATAAGTTAAAAAAAAATTGTCAAACGTTTTCAAGTATTAACATCACTAACATGTCACAAAAGCATGTAGAATGTATATTATCATCAATACGTTAGTTTAGCAATAGGTTAAAAGTGCCATTAGATAGTTTTAAGTTTTCGATTTTATGAAGTCTATTCCAAGACGGAAACGGAAATGGAAATTTTGAACCATGGGAATTGTAGTCTCTTTGCGGCCATTTTGTAGAGGACATGCATAGCTGTCGACCAGCGTTGGAATTTTTCCGAACTACACTTCCTGTCAGATACTGTGGGGGTTCAAAGTTCAGCGTTCTGAATTAATCATATCAATAACTGTTATGATTCGCGATAATAAGCCACAAAAGGTAACGTTTTTGACAAATATTGAAACGCAGTTAGTTTCTCCTCCCTATTGTTAGCATGTAGGAACAATTAGATCTGAAATTAGTTTCAAAACGGTTGCACTGTGGGGAAAATTTTAAAGTACACTAGATTACAGTAGATTTCATTATCTGTTCTTATGCACGCCTGGTGATACTAAATCCAAATTGAACTCGGGCATTTGAAAGATAATATATGTATAATATAAATGTGCGAATTGGCTATAATAAGGTAATGTATAAGCATCATATTCTATATTCTATAATAATATTTCGAATTGCATTGGTCCGGATGGGAGAATTCAGTACTGTATCTACAGAACCTTCGGTTTAATCATCTTCCCTTTATTAATTTCCTTTGATTTTTTTTGTACACATGATCTCAAGAGGGTACTGAACGAGATCAGTGGCAGTTTTTTAAGTTTGGTCATTATTATCAATGGTGTTATTCACTGTCAAAGATGCAAAGAAAAATCATAATTCATATTCTCCTTTGTTTCATCACAATTTAAGCAAGCCTAGTAATAAACACAATATTTCTGACACTGTGAATACATTCCCTGAGGTCCATAGATGTACCTAGATACCAAGAATATGCAAATAGCCCTTGTAGAAGTGGAGCAATATTCCATTTACCTAGGTATATATTTTAGGCGGATTTTCACATTGTGTGGAACAGGTTAACTTAAAGCCCAACTTGCAGGTTAAACCCTACTCTGCAATTATGGGTAGTTTACATCATTGGTATCTAATTTAATTTTTATTTTTTTTTCATTTGACGCCGGAAATTTCACTCAGAAATGGTTAAAAAGGTCCACGCACGAATAACATGCACGAGCAAATCTAAAAGCTTATCAGACGCTAGCACGGCCGTGACGTCACTTCAGGAAACGTATGCCTTATGCCCGTCCGGGTCATAGTACTACTGGATAATTGGTGCTGGCTAACGTTAGCATTATGTCTACTGTCGTGAACCATTTTAGATCGGGGCATGTAGAGGAGTTTGGGGAACGAGTAAAATCATGTGCAGGTCCTCTTCTCAGACCTGTGTGGCAAAGCACTGCACACGCATCATGCAAGCTACACGTCGCTGCATGTTGATCAATGGTGGCCCACTCGGTGCATCACAGTGGGCTACTATTGTGCTAACAACGTGCCGCGGCGTCCGGCTTGTCGGCCGGCATGAGTGCCCGATTTGGGGTGGTTCTCTCCTCTTTGTGTGCCCCCGTCCTCGCGGGTGTCCTGCCGGGGAGCTTGTGGACGCGACAACAGCGGCGGCCGTAGGGTGTTTGAGCCTGTAGCGTTAGTTAGCTCATAGCTATCGTGTACCACTAGCCTTTACGGGCTCGAGCACCCTACAGCTGCCGCCGTTGTCGCGTCCATGGGCTCCCCGGCAGGGTACCCGTGGGGACGGGGGTGTACAGAGAGGAGAGAACCATTTTGGGTCGGGCGTTCATGCCGGCCAGCGAGCCGGACGTCGGGATATGTTGTTAGCACAATAGCTACCAAGCTAAGCTATGTTAGCTTCTAACGGTGTATACACAATATGTACAACGTCAACGACACAATGATTTACATTATTACAAATATGGTAACGTGGTTGTGGCTTATACAAATAGTGGTTAGCTTTAGAGATGGATGGCTATGATCACGGAGCAATAGTGTTGTTAGGTGAAACAGATACATTTTCATTCGGCTAGTAGTAGCAAGGCTCTCTGCCTGCAGTGCCTGCCACTAGCTGTGTGTGACTCTCAGAGCCCCCTGGTGAGCCCCCTGGTGCCCTGCACCTGTTGTGACGAGATCATTTCGATTACACACGCACGTTATGAACCATTGATTAAAATATCCACGTGCGTGGTGATTGTGTTGGGCAGACAAAATGTTTGATAAAAACGCTAAAACTGGGTCAATTTCAATAAATTCTTTTTCCTTCTTCATGAAAGTCACCGTTGGCCTAGTCCACATTGTTTATTGAACAAAAATACAACATGCAAGTTGGCCTTTAAGGTCCCCAGAGTTTGCTCTGAACAGGGTATATCTGCATTGTGCTATGATGCCCGTCTAGCTCATGGAATGAACTCCAAAGCTTTAGATTCTCCCCTCTGTTGCAGCGTTTAAAACCTTGATCTCCAACCTTTGTCAATCAAGTTGCACGTGTTTTAATTGATTTGTTATCCTTGCTTTTTGCCTCATATCGTTGTCTCTTTGTTATGATTTTATATGCTGTGTGATTTTATATGATTTTATGCTTAACTCTGTATCGACGTGACTGTAAATGAGGGAAACTTCCGTTGCCTTTCGAGTTTAAATAAAGGTTTGAATTGAAAAGATTAAATGCAGGTTTATGAGGTGTGTGCTACTGCCTCAGGAGACTGTTGTTCCCATGGGGGCATCATGCAAGGCTCTGGAGGGGCACAACTTAACTCTTATGCATAAAGAAAGAACAATTCGACTTCATAAAGTTGAGGAGTAACACTATGACTATTTATTAAAAAAGATGTCTCATGTTATTGTAAGTAATAATTGTTAAATATGTTTAATTGACAGACCATCTTTCTATTGTTTATTTATTGTTTTGAGTAAGGGGCAGGCAAAATAAGATGTTCTACTCCCTGCTCCTTTTCGCTCATGGGAATGTGCAAATTGAGAGGCGCTTTGATTATAATTTTTATTTTTTATTTTATGGAACTGTGCATCACCATGAACAGAACAAATACAAATCAAATCAAATAAAAACAAATCAAATCAAATGTTGTTACTGTAGGGTCACCCGAGACATGCAATAACGCGTGCTGCCACCGCGGGGCAGCATTTCCACACTGAAATGGCGGCGAAACAGACGACAAAAAAAAGGCGAGTCAAGGGACCAATCAGATGTGTCCTGCTCTTCAGAAAAGTCCATAAAGGACAGCGTGAGAACTGGAGTGAGAGACGTTGCTATAGCAACTTGCTACTCTCACATCTAAAGAGAAAGGTGCAACTTTGAAAACTAGACAATGCAGGTTAAAAACACATTGTTCTAATCTAAAAACATGGGGTCTAGTCATTATTCTATAGTCTAGAAACATTATCCTACCGGATGGCATGATATAAGATAAGATATTCCTTTAATTGATCCCCTTGGCGAAATTTTGGCTCATAGCAGCATGGGGAGGGGGGAGGGGAGGTACAGGTATGGGCAGGGTAATAGTCGAAAGACATAAATATAGGCAAAAAAATTTGATCTTAATATAAGATTTTGAAAAAATAAACAGTGTAAACAATATAATTACCTCTGAATATAAAAAATATGAGAAAAATAAACAGTGTAAACAAAGGTGCAGGTAAGGGTTTTTTATATTACATGTTACTCAATAAATATAAGCAATAAAGAATTTGAATCTGAATATATACTATGAGTAAGAGTAAAAGTAGACAGTATACACAAGGCGCAGTGTACCCTAACAAGGTACTCTAACTGGCACGTTGCACGTCATAATTATTGCCTCGTCTCATTCTCCTATACTGAGTGTGCGACCAGCACCCTTGATTCCTTAAAAACAAAAAGGGGGCCTTCGATCCCTCCTTCGCTCTCGTATTTCCTTCTTCACACACATAGTAAACTATGTGATCACTGTCATTCTGTCCACGATGTTATCAAGTTAAACAGACATTCAAACACGGTTCATCCATCCGTGATCCACTATACCCTCTGCGTCACATCCGCCAGCTCAGTCACACACTCATAAACACATGGAGAGAAATCACAAGAGTAAATATTTACGGTTACAGGTAATAAGAGCTGGCTTGTTTTCATTGCGTCCTTGTGAGAGCACTCTTTAGGGGAGAAGCATACCGCCATACACACACACATTCACACACACACACACACACACACACACACACACACACACACACACACACACACACACACACACACACACACACACACACACACACACACACACATGAATGCACTCACATACACATACACAGACGGACACAGTCGTGCACACACGCACACACACAGAAAGGTGCATGCACCCATACTGTATATGCACGGACGGATGCATGCACGTATACGCATGCACACACACACACACACACACTCACACACTTAGGGTTAGGGTTAACAACTTGTGGTTAGCTGTCAGAAGTACTTAACCTGAGACAGGGCAGACAAGAGTGGGCAATGTACACAGACACACACAAACCCACATTCAGATACACGCACACACACACAAACCCACATTCAGATACATGCACACACACAAACCCACGTTCAGATACACACGCACACACACACACACACACACACACACAAACCCACATTCAGATACACGCACACACACACAAACCCACATTCAGACACACGCACACGCACACACACACAAACTCACGTACAAATACACATGTTTGCACGAGCACACACACACAGACACACACACACACACACACAGCGTCTCTACGTGGCTCCTGACCACTAAGGACAGACAGGAAGGGAGAGGGAGACAGGGAGGCCAACTAATGATAGGTGACCATTCTTCTGTCTAGAGAGAAGGGCAAAGTGCTGACAGAGTTGCTGCTGAAATCCATGGGATTTTTCTCTCTCCTCAGAAAAGGCAAATAAACACAAGTGAAATAAACTGAAATAGACCGAAATTATAAGTGCGCTCGTTAAAGAAGCTGTGTGCAAAGTTCTATACCCCGAGGAATGGTCATTTGGCGAGAGAAGAGTTTTGCGAGTCGGATCCAAAACTTTGGTTTGTTGGAAAATGGAAAATTGCCGTTTGAATCGTTGCGTGGCTCATTAAAAACACTACAATATTATTATTATAACGCATGAAATACTGAAGTAGAGGTTTGTTATTACTTTACAAAGTGAAGTGTGATGCATTCGTTACTGTCACCTGAACCCACTGTGACAGTCACAGCAGGGGTCCAAGGTCACTTCATTCTCCTTGGTAAACAGATAAGATCACTGACACAACCCAGGCTTTTCACCTTCGTATGACATCATAATAGTCATTGTTGCTTATATTCAGTTTCACTTCAGTATGGTAAACAATAAATTAAAGGTGCTGTATAAGTGGTATTTTTTTGTTAAAATAAATGTTAAGTAGCTCTACATTCTGACAGCCATCGCTGATATAGTGTTTGGTCAGTAACATGGGTCTCCCAGTACCTCCACTCTGCAGTAAACAGAAAATAAATATTCTATATCCCGTTCCCACTTTATCCAATCAGGAGAAAGAACCCTAGATATTTGTACTTATTTCAAGAAATCTTACCAAGCTACATTTGCTAACTGCAGCGGCAGATTATTTGACATTATTTTCTAATTTAGCAAACACATTTTTTTGTCCCACCATTTTTGCAGTGTGGAGTTCTCTCTCCTGATTGGATAAAGTGCGAACGGGATACCAGACAATTTATTTTGTGTTTACTGCAGAGACCCATGTTACTGACTAGACACTCTATATCACCGATGGCTGTCAGAATGTAGAGCTATTATTTTAACATGTATACCACTTATGTGAACAAATACTTACCACTTACAGCACCTTTAATACTGACTAAAAGCTGTTCAGGCATCCATTAGAGATAACAAAGTGAACCAATAATAATAATAATACACTTTTTGTATAGCACCTTTCATACAAAAATTGCAGCTCAAAGTGCTTCACAACAGAAAAAAGACAGGCATAAAATGAGCACATAAAGTGCATAAAATCACAGTTTTTCACATTAGGATCTAACATCCCAACAGGCCACCTTGTTTGTGGTGATAACCAAGAGAAATTCAAAGGAAGAATAGCTGAGTTGTCTGCATTGCAATGGACATGGGTGTGATTAAATGGAGTGATTGCATTATCAAGGAATTAAAAACAAATGTTTAAAGGAGAAAAAAAGCTGAGGCTATACATCATCTCACAGCTTGTCCCAAAACTGGATCGAGTTGTGCACTATTTCCTTTTAGTTTTTGAGTTAAGAATGTTGGAGAGTAAGTTAATGTATCCCTCTGCGTAACTTCATCCACTGCTGTGTCAAGCGGTCATTTCAAGATTCAAGATTCAAGAGTTTTATTTGTCACATACATACATACATACATACATACATACATACATACATACATACATACATACATACATACATACATACATACATACATACATACATACATACATACATACATACATACATACATACATACATACATACATACATACATACATACATACATACATACATACATACATACATACATACATACATACATACATACATACATACATACATACATACATACATACATACATACATACATACATACATACATACATACATACATACATACATACATACATACATACATACATACATACATACACAAGACATGCATTGAAATGTGTGGCCATGCCAGCCTCGATTGTGCAAAAATATGAATAATAAAATAGAATAATAAGAGTAGACATGATAAAAAAAAGTTATATGAATAAAATACAATGCTATAAGCTTAAGAATAAAGGCAATGAGTAATATATACAATAATATACAAAGGTACAGATCTGTTTGACCTATTTGTGTGTGGGGTGTGTGAGAGAGTGTAAGTGACGATGTGTGTGTGTGTGTGTGTGTGTGTGTGTGTGTGTGTGTGTGTGTGTGTGTGTGTGTGTGTGTGTGTGTGTGTGTGTGTGTGTGTGTGTGTGTGTGTGTGTGTGTGTGTGTGTGTTCATGTGTTCATGTGTGGAGAGATCAGATCCATCGATGACATGGATGGAAAAACAGCAGAGCGCCCAAGTCTCAGTAGAGAAGAAAGAGTGTTGTTTCTATAGGTCAGTGTTAAGAACAGTGTTTTACAGGAATTAAAATCAAACATTGATTTTTCACTCTCACTCACACACGTGGATACACACATATACACACATATACACACATATACACACACACACACACACACACACACACACACACACACACACACACACACACACACACACACACACACACACACACACACACACACACACACACACACACTTACTTCCTCTCACACACTCGCACAAGGTCCTTACATTGATCTTGTTTTCCAACTTGCTATTATGTAATATAATTGTGTTTATTATTATAGGTGGAGGTTTCTTATAAGCCTTCTGGGCTTTTCTGTCTCTTCCTGCTGTATCTTTTGTACTTTACAGTTGTCGTTATTGTGTTGTTGTTTTTATACTGTGCGGACCCCCCCCCCCCCCGAAATAAACTAAACATTATTGCTCATATGTTCATATATAATATCTATCAAGGATAGTGGGAAATAGCATGTGTTTGCATTGTTTGAAAATGTATTACAGCTTACAATTAAATATACGGAAGCCGTCCCTAAACAAGGTATTGCTATTATTTTTTTATCTACATCATTTCATGGAGCTTTAATTAACACAACACAAGGATTCACTGTCCCCGATGACATCACTGGTGGCCATATTCAAACTCATTTACTCTCAGTAACTCACTGTCAAACTAAATGAATGTGTGCAAAGTTGTTTAGAGTTTTGGGGATGTGTGTGGGATTTTGTGCAAAATAAATCAGCATTTTTTGTGTGTGTGAATTGCCCCTTTTAATTACTATTGTGTTTATGTTTACAGGCCTTTGGGGGGAGACTTAATTCTGTAATAGCCTATAGCATAGTTAGGCATATCAATTTGGTATTTTGGTATACAATTTGTATATAAAAGCATGGAAATGTTAAGCTCTATTTTAACAATAAATGACAGATATCAATTTAAACAAAAGTAGTAATGTGTCTGGTTAGTCATTGGATATTATGAAACATGACCATTTGTGAGCCATCTTTCGACTGTGATGTATAGCCGACGAAGCCCATATCAGACCTAATAATTTCTGACAGGTGTTTTTGCCCAATTATTATCATTTTTAACGGTTACAACCACCTATCTCTCGGGTCTATTGAACTTGGCAATGCCGTTTGGGGATCATTATGGGCCGGCCACGTATATTAATGTGTAATAATTATTAGGCATGTTTATAGACTTTCTTTTGGCAACGCCAGTGGGTTTTCAGTTCTTATCCGTATATCATTAAGGCACAGTAACTTGTGTTTTATTATAATTATGTTTGCTATTAGGGGGGGGGGTTAACAACGGAATGAGTCGGCTAATATGTTTGTATTTTCCACGTGGGCTGATGATGACTGATCTATGTTCTTATACGTTTGTCAGCCGGGCGCTCACACGTGGCTAACAGAGGGGTGAGGATGATGACTTTCTAATATGAGAGTTATTTGTCAGAAGAAACCTTCAAAGGAGCGTAATGTCGTTTCCTCGGGAGATTCACAGAGTCAGAGATACTCTCGGTCATGACTCATATCAAATATATCATATCTATCGTCAAGAAGGAGCTCGGAGAAATAACAGCCTATCCAAAGCGTGGAGCTCTCTCTCTCTCTCTCTCTCTCTCTCTCTCTCTCTCTCTCTCTCTCTCTCTCTCTCTCTCTCTCTCTCTCTCTCTCTCTCTCTCTCTCTCTCTCTCTCTCTCTGTAGACTCTCCCCTCTCTCTCTCTCTCTCTCTCTCTCTCTCTCTCTCTCTCTCTCTCTCTCTCTCTCTCTCTCTCTCTCTCTCTCTCTGTAGACTCTCCCGTCTCCCCCATCTCTTTTTCTCTCTCTCTCTCTCTCTCTCTCTCTCTCTCTCTCTCTCTCTCTCTCTCTCTCTCTCTCTCTCTCTCTCTCTCTCTCTCCCTCTCTCCCTCCCTCCTCCCTCCCTCCCTCCCTCCCTCTCTCTCTCTCTCTCTCTCTCCCTCCTCTCTCCCTCCCTCTCTCTCTCCCTCCCTCCCTCCCTCCCTCCCTCCCTCCCTCCCTCCCTCCCTCCCTCCCTCCCTCCCTCCCTCCCTCCCTCCCTCCCTCCCTCCCTCCCTCCCTCCCTCGCTCACACCAGCAGCAGCGCAGCGCTACACTACAGTCCGTCTCGCTCGCTCGCTGTGCTGCGCTCTTCTTGTTTCGGTCGCTTCTGTCTGTCAGTGAGGTCGCAAGAGATCGTCTGTGGCTTGAACGGCAGAATCTTAAAATCCACATTTCGGACACAAAAAGCCCCCCATATTCCCAGCCCTGGATTCACTACTTTTGATCAATGGACAACAGAGATTATTCACTGGCACGGCGAAGACGAGAGACTCTTGAAGAGTAAGTTGACTTTCCCCAATTCCCTGTAACCCTTACCTGTAGAAACTGCGTCTGTGTGTAATAATCTAAACATGTTTAATGTCATTATTGAACCCTGTACCAAACGATTGAGTGTGTAGAGCTACACGGGTTATAGCTGTTGTGTTGTCGTGTCTGTCTTGAGAGGTGATGATCGGCTGGCAAATATATCCGACATGCGGACACGTTTTTGAGGCTTTTTTTTTATTGAAAACTTTATTAACAGATTGCAGAATGGTTACAGTACAGTACAGCTCAATACATACAATTGTTAAGGGGATGCAGACCAGAGAAAGACTCTCGTCTTGTTTACATCAGGGTCCCTGGCGATGTTGTCTTCAGCGGGAATCGGACGAGACAGCTGAGACCAAACATGCACTGGGTACGAATCAAGGAAAACAACAATAGCAACACGACACCGCTTATGGTCCTAATTATATAGGCAGAACTGCACATTTAGGCTTTATTGCCTCAGATATATAGTGTCACACGTTGCTAAACTATCAATAAATGTGTCAATTGAGTTAATCTCTCGTACAAGCACGAGCCCGATAGCCGGCATGTCCCCCCCCCCGACCTACCCAACCTCCTCCAATGTACAGTTATACGTCAAATCTCAAATGTATACTCTCTTTTTTAGACTCTTTTTGTATCACAAACAGTACTGTATGTGCAAATCTGGTATGTCATAAATGTATAGAGCATACTGTCTATCTGTATGTCGTGTGGTGTGTGTCATATGTTATGATGAATTGAAAATGGGGGACCCTGATGTAAACAAGACGAAAGTCTTTCTCTGGTCTGCATTCCCTTAACAATTGTGTGTATTGAGCTGTACTGTATTGTAGGTTTCTGCAATCTGTTAATAAAGTTTTCAATCAATCATGTATATAATTATGATGACAGTCATGCTAACTGATTAACCCTTTCAGTGTGGTAATAAAGGGTTAACCTTCTGTAGTGTGGCAGTGGGTTAAGAGATTTATTCGGAAAATAAATTGATACAATAATTTGGGAGGCTGATTATCAGAATGTTTCTAATCATCCGTATTAACACATATAATCTGAACAGTATAGGGTATAGGCACATTATATACAATGTTGAGTACAGGATATGGGGCCTTCCTAATGTAAAAAGTTCCTGTATGTTTTGACAGGTCAGTTTTCTGATGGTAGACTAATGATTATATGGAATAGGATAATATATAATGTTGGCTAGGCTTACATTATTATTATTATTATTATTATTATTATTATTATTATTATTATTATTATTATTATTATTATTATTATTATTATTATTATTATTATTATTATTATTATTATTATTACTACTAGGGTTTGGCCTGCTGTAGGCCTATAGTCAATTTATAATCTTGCGTTAAAAATTCGTTAAGAGTAGTTTTCTTTGGTGCATTTCTGGCAAAATAAAATATATAGCCTATTTTTTATCTAGACCAACATTTTAATGTCTACTAAATTAAGTTATTTACATCCTCTAATTTACACATTGAAGCCATCGACCTCGGCAAATTGAGTATAGCCTAAACCTAAATATAATAATAATAATAATAATAATAATAATAATAATAATAATAATAATAATAATAATAATAATAATAATAATAATAATAATAATAATAATAAAGCCATCGACCTCGGCAAATTGAGTATAGCCTAAACCTAAATATAATAATAATAATAATAATAATAATAATAATAATAATAATAATAATAATAATAATAATAATAATAATATAATAATAATAATAATAATAATAATAATAATAATAATAATAGGAATGTCCAACTGGGTCATTAAGAATAGCATACCACATTTAAACAGAAAACTACTTAGCTTATCTTTTTTCCCCTCTGCAAATAGGGTTTACGTGATTAAATGTATCTTCCATAAGCTGAAGCTATATTCAAACTGTCGATGTAAGTGCGCAAAGAGGCCTAAAACCATGGGTTTGAACAAATCGATTCACCTGGTAAATCATACCCATTAAAAAGACGGTGAAATATCTGCTGGTTTCAATCCTTGTCCAGTTTGAGTAAAAAAATACTTTTGCTCTCACGAATATTAGTTTTCCATTCGCACGAATGGGCCTATAATTGTCCCCCAAATATGTCAACAACATCTTGCGGTTTCATCAAAGCGTCTCTTCTGTTGTGGAGAGAAAATAGTCATTCCAAATGACACAACTTATTTCTGTTGGCCTTTGTATTGTCCTGGCGGCTGCGCCCGACACGACCGGGGTTTCATGCATTTTCTTGACGTTTATGAATTATTTTGGTCATATTTGATGGCGCTCACCAGTGTAGCCCTATATAGCCTATTATGGGCAAAGAATATTAGGCCCATAATACAATTTTGTTCTAGAATATTATAGCATATAAGTAAACATTGGGTTTGAAACGTCTGCGCGGGATTGCGCGCAATGAAAGGTTATCATAAAGTCAGTTGTTTGGTTTCTATTTCGCTTCTTTATAATGCTATATATTTGCTGTCCTATTTGAGCGATTTGCTTGCGCTGCATAAATATGTGATTTAGCTGCGTTTCTGCTCGGCTACTGAGTATTACATTTGGCATCCATGTGTGTCAGTAAAATGCACGCACTGTACTGTAAGTGTGTGTGGTCTCCCTGCATCATGTGCAGTCTCTCGATGTAGTGCTTGAAGTGGTTTGTGTGTGTGTGTGTGTGTGTGTGGGTGTGTGTGTGTGTGTGTGTGTGTGTGTGTGTGTGTGCGTGCTGCTGTGTGTGCGTGTGCGTGTGTGCGCGTGTGTATGTGTGTGTGTGACCTTTAATAGGCCAAAGCCAGAGTTTAGACCGGTTTTTATCCTTGTTACAAACTGCCCCTGTCTGAGTCAAATAGCCTGGTTTAACAATGAATGTTCAACGATGAACTGTTGACACTGAAACATCTGTTTCTTCACACTGTATACAGTCGTAAACATTTAGATTCAAATTCAATTATGGATTTTTATTAAGGCGTAGCGTAGGTACTGGTAGACCTAATGAATCATATGTGTCATCTGAATCAGCAGTATACAACCATACCTGCAGATGCACGTGCTGTAATATACAAAGAGCTATGTGAATTTTCTCACCATCACCTCCGAGACTCACAGTCATGGGAGCTTCTACTGTAACAACAACAACTTTCAGATTCCTTCAAATTACCACATGGATAACGTGAAATGAAATATAACCTCAGCAGGCTGATCTGCTGTGATAGGCTACCTGAAATACACACTTATATTTTTGTTTGAACTTGTTTTTTTCAAGTTACCTCGCCGACCGCATTGGGCTTTTTTAGTTGAATCAACTATATACAAATGCTAAACTTAATATTTAAGATGTACTCTGTCCTATGTAGTTGATTCAACTACAACTACAACAACAACAACAACAACAAAAAGCCAATGCAATGCAGCCAGTTAAAAGATAAAAGCATTCAGACAATCTATCACTTTATGTGCAAAACCTAATTTTATGTTTGTGTTTCTACATAATATTCCTGTTAAAGATGAGCATATCTTTAATAAATGTGGTTTCCTGCATTGAAATATAATGTAAGGAGAAAAAAATGGAGTTGCATCCAGCCGTTGCATTGTTGTGTTGCATCCAGCCGTTGCATTGTTGTGGTTTCTTTACGGAGTGCAGCAGCTTTTACATACAAATTCAGGTGTTGAACTGAAAAAAGCTAATTTCTCTTTAACCGTTGGACCTGTGGCAGTACAAATCCCTCAGGCTTAGAACCTTATAAGTCCCTTTAATGTTTTCACATGGGTATGATTTACGATGAATTGAAAATGGGGGACCCTGATGTAAACAAGACGAAAGTCTTTCTCAGGTCTGCATTCCCTTAACAATTGTATGTATTGAGCTGTACTGTACTGTACCCATTCTGCAATCTGTTAATAAGGTTTTCAATCAATCAATCAAGTATAAGGTTTTTCTAATCTTGTTTTGTACTTATTCATGGTTTGAGTCAGATTATGTATAACCCTCTAAACTACGTGGTTTGACTATACGTACAGAATATTCCCAATTATATATAGTGGGCGTTCAAAACAATTCCAAAAGGATTCATGTGACAGTGGGTCCCTCGTCGTCTAAAAGGTGCCAGTTACGCATGGCCTCCTTGTAAACGTGTCCATAGCTTGTCGGGTCAGAGGGGGAAAAGTTGACAACGGGCCCCATTTTGTCAGGGGAGGATATTGATTACAGTCAGCTAATAGTTGACGTCAATCACATTCGATTGGATTCGATTGGATTAAGATGTATTGTCATTATATACAGCACACAGTACAGTACAACAGTACAGTACAACGAAAATAAGTTGTCCTCTGGCATCCAACCAGAGTGCAAATGTAACAGTAAAGTGCAATAGTATAGGTGATTAAACTGGGTATAAAATATATAAATGTGTATATCAGATATATGTACAGATGTATGTACAGAGTTGTAGTATATATGTACAGTGATACACGTATAAAGACATATGTGTGTGTGTGTGTCTGTTTGTGTGTGTGTGTGTACCTCATTAATTGAAAAATCAGGAAAACTTTAAGACATGCTAAATCAGGACACACTAATGAGGACATTGCCGATGTCCTGATTTAGTTTGACGAGCTGTTGTAGTGTGATGGTTAGGTTAGGGTTAGGGTTAGGGTTAGGGTTAGGGTTAAGGTTATACGGTTAGTTACAGAATGCATGTAAGTCTATGTAATGTCCCCATATTTCACATAAACAAACATGTGTGTGTATGTCTGTATTTGTGTGTATATGAGAGAGAGTGCAAGAAAAGAAAAAGAGTTTGATTGATTGATTGAAAAGTTTATTAACAGATTGCAGAATGGGTACAGTACAGTACATCTCAATACATACAATTGTTAAGGGGATGCAGACCAGAGAAAGACTTTCGTCTTGTTTACACCAGGGTCCCCCATTTTCAATTCATCATAACATATATGACATACATGACATACAGATAGACAGTACTGCTACATCTATACATTTATGACATATCAGATTTGCAAATACAGTACTGTTTGTGATACAAAAGTGTCCAGAAAAGGAGTGTATATACATTTGGCGTAGAAACTGTACATTGGAGGAGGTTGGTGGGGTGGGGTTGGGTGGGTTGGGTGAGGGCTGTACATTGGAGGTGGGGGGGGGGGGGGGGGGGGGGTTGGGTAGGGGACACACACACATTTTACACTGTACATTGGAATATTGACAAAGCCTTACTTGGTCATTTACTGTACAACTAGGTTAGGACATTTGTAGGGGCCAGTTTCGAATTGCAGTCTCACGTAGGTGTTTTTTGAGAGTGTTTTTGAAGGTGGGTAGTGATTCACATTCCTTTACAGCTTTAGGCAGGGCGTTCCACATTGATGTGGCATAATTGCGAAACGTGTTTAGTCCCTTGTTTGAGCCGAATCTGGGTTTTACATGATTTGTGGAGCTCCCTCTGGTGTTGTGATCGTGGTATTCACTGACCTTTGGGAAGTATTTTGACATGTACATGGGTACCTTGGTCGCGTAGTGTATCTTGTAGACCAGGCCCATTGCAAGTTGCTGTACTCTGTCGTCTACTCTAAGCCATCCTAGGTTGTCAAAGTGGGCAGGGGTGAGGTGGGTTCTAGGAGTCAGGTCAAGTAGTAGTCTGACTAGCTTGTTTTGAGATGTTTGTAATTTGTTTTTTAGTGCCTTTGAGGTGCTTTGGTACCATGAGGTGCAAGCATAGTCGTAGTACCCTTGAATGAGTGCTCCTGCTAGAGTCTTCAGGGTATTCTTGTTTACCAGAGAGGAGATCCGGTACAAGAATCGCGTTCGTTGGTTGACTTTTTTTATTACATTGGATGCCATTTTGTCACAGGAAAGATTAGCCTCTAGGATGGAACCCAGGTAGGTAATTTCATCTTTCCTTGTGATAATATTGTCACCCACTGTAACCGAGAAGCCGTCGGTCTTGCTGAGTTTGTTATTTGAACCGAAGAGAATGGACTCTGTTTTGCCCATGTGTAATGATAGTTTGTTGTCGGCGAGCCATATGCAGATTTTGCCTAGTTCCGAGCTGAGGGCTTTTTCAACCTGTAACTTGTTCTTGTCAGAGACCAGCAGGGCTGAGTCGTCCGCAAACAGGAACAAGTTGCAGTCACAAGCTGACGACATGTCATTTGCATAAATTAGGAATAGTAGCGGTCCTAGTATGCTTCCTTGTGGAACACCACAGCTCACTGTGAGGGGGGGGGATAGGGTACCGTTTACTTCCACCATCTGTTCCCTCCCCTCCAGGTAGGATTGTATCCAGCTCACTGATAAACTATCAAAACCAATTGCTTTTAGCTTGTCAATCAGAATGGTGTGATTGACAGTGTCGAAGGCCTTTTGTAGGTCCAGCATGACCATGCCGCAGTATTTGCCCGCGTCCACCTCTTGTTTGATGTGGTCGTTCAAGTAGAGAAGGCATGTGTCAGTGGAGTGGGATGTTCTGAAGCCAGATTGGAATTCGTAGATTAGATTTTTTTCCGCGAGGTACTTTTCGATCTGTTCGTATACTATTTTTTCCATGACTTTCGAGATGGATGTAAGGATAGAAACAGGGCGGTAGTTACCCGGGTCTAATTTGCTGCCCTTTTTGTGCAGGGGTGTTACTCTCGCAATTTTGAAGTCCTTGGGGACGTGTCCCTGTTTTATGGAGAGGTTTATTATGTGTGTGATGACTGGGGTGATGGCTGCTGCTGAGTCTCTGAGGAATTTGGAGGGGATGTTGTCATGGCCAGTGGCCTTGTTTGGTTGGAGGGCGCTCAGTGTGTGGGAAAGAGAGAGAGAGAGAGAGAGAGATGATGAATGAATGAATGAAAACTTTATTTAACAGATTGCAGAATGGGTACAATACAGTACGGCTCAATACATACAATTGTTAAGGGGATGCAGACCTGAGAAAGACGTTTGTCTTGTTTCCATCAGGGTCCCCCATTTTCAATTCATATAGACATATATGACATACATGACATACAGATAGTCAGTACTGCTACATCTATACATTTATGACATACCAGATTTGCAAATACAGTACTGTTTGTGATACAGAAGGAGTCAAGAAAAGGGAGTATATACATTTGACGTAGAAACTGTACATTGGAGGTTGGGTGGGGGGGGTTGGGTACATTGGGATATTGACAACCATACTGGGTAATTTACATTGGAGGTGGTTGGGGGGGGCGGGGGGCATACTGTATAAACAAGTAACACTGTACATTGAGGGGGGGGGGGGAGGAGACACTGTACAAACAAACACAATTGTACATTGAACTATTGACAAAACCATACTAGGTAAATGACTGTACATTGGAGGGGGTTGGAATGATTGGGTTAGGATATTTACAGGGGCCAGTGTTGAATTGCAGTCTCCCGTAGGTGTCCCTTGAGAGAGGTTTTGAAAGTGGGTAGTGATCCACATTCCTTTACAGCTTTGGGTAGGGCGTTCCACATTGATGTGGCATAATTGCGAAACGTGTTTAGTCCCTTATTTGAGCCGAATCTGGGTTTGACATGATTTGTGGAGCTCCCTCTGGTGTTGTGATCGTGGTATTCACTGACCTTTGGGAAGTATTTTGACATGTACATGGGTACCTTGGTCGTGTAGTGTATCTTGTAGACCAGGCCCATTGCAAGTTGTTGTACTCTGTCGTCTACTCTAAGCCATCCTAGGTTGTCGAAGTGGGCAGGGGTGAGGTGGGTTCTAGGAGTAAGGTCAAGCAGTAGTCTGACCAGTTTGTTTTGAGATGTTTGTAATTTTGTTTTTAGCGCCTTTGAGGTGCTTTGGTACCATGAGGTGCAAGCATAGTCGTAGTACCCCTGAATGAGTGCTCCTGCCAGAGTCTTCAGGGTGTTCTTGTTTACCAGAGAGGAGATCCGGTACAAGAATCGAGTTCGTTGGTTGACTTTTTTTATTACATTGGATGCCATTTTGTCACAGGAGAGATTAGCCTCTAGGATGGACCCCAGGTAGGTAATTTCATCTTTCCTTGTGACAATATTGTCACCCACTGTAACTGAGAAGCCGTCGGTCTTGCTGAGTTTGTTATTTGAACCGAAGAGAATGGACTCTGTTTTGCCCATGTGTAATGATAGTTTGTTATCAGCGAGCCATATGCAGATTCTGCCTAGTTCCGAGCTGAGGGTTTTTTCAACCTGTAACTTGTTCTTGTCAGAGACCAGCAGGGCTGAGTCGTCCGCAAACAGGAACAAGTTGCAGTCACAAGCTGACGACATGTCATTTGCATAAATTAGGAACAGTAGCGGTCCTAGTATGCTTCCTTGTGGAACACCACAGCTCACTGTGAGGGGGGGGGATAGGGTACCGTTTACCTCCACCATCTGTTCCCTCCCCTCAAGGTAGGATTGCATCCAGCTCACTGATAGACTATCAAAACCAATTGCTTTTAGCTTGTCAATCAGAATGGAGTGATTGACCGTGTCAAAGGCCTTTTGTAGGTCCAGCATGACCATGCCGCAGTATTTGCCTGCGTCCACCTCTTGTTTGATGTGGTCATTCAAATAGAGAAGGCATGTGTCAGTGGAGTGGGATGTTCTGAAGCCAGATTGGAATTCGTAGATTAGATTTTTTTCCGCTAGGTACTTTTCGACCTGTTCGTAGACTATTTTTTCCATGACTTTCGAGATGGAGGTGAGAATAGAAACAGGGCGGTAGTTGCCTGGGTCTAATTTGCTGCCCTTTTTGTGCAGAGGGGTCACCCTCGCAATTTTGAAGTCCTTGGGGACGTGTCCCTGTTTTATGGAGAGGTTTATTATGTGTGTGATGATTGGTGTGATGGCGGCTGCTGAGTCTCTGAGGAATTTGGAGGGGATGTTGTCATGGCCAGTGGCCTTGTTAGGTTGGAGGGCGCTCAGTTTATTGAGTACCTCATCTGTTGTTACCGTTTCCAGCTTGAAGTCGTCCTTGCGGACCCCTAGGTTTTTGTAGAAAGCTACTATGTGTTCTACCCCATAAAGCCCTGAGTGGGAGGGTAGTTTGTTTACCAGTGTTGTGGCTATGTTTGTGAAGAAAATGTTTAAGTAATTGGCTACATCCAGCTTGTCTGTGATGAGCGTGTTGTCAGTTTTTATGTTTATGTTTGAGAATCTGGTTTTAAGTTTTTTACTGCATCCTAGTTGATTATTGAGTAATTTCCAAAGTTCACGTGGTTTGTTTTTGTTTTCCTCAGTTTTGTCATTGATGAAATTCTTTTTTGCAGTTTTGATCATGGAGTTTACGTCGTTTCTTAGTCTGTTTCTTTCTAGTTTGAGTTCAGTCACGTGGGCTTGGAGTTCACTGCTCGTGCTTTTAGTAAGCTTTGACTGACTTTTACGAAACTCAGAGCATTTTTTGTCTCTGGTTTTCATAGCGGCCAGTATTTCGGAGTGCATCCACGGCTCAGCGCGATTTTTTACCCTGGTGGTTCTTAGGGGGGCCATGTCGTTTAGTATTGCTGAGAATTTGGTTTTGAAACCAAGCCATGTTTCGTCAACCAGTGTACCATTGAGTTCATCTGACCAGTCCAGACTCTCCAGTTCAAGGTTGAAGGCCTCGCTAGAGTAGGTTTTGAGGTCTCTAGATGTGACTGTTTTGTGGCAGCCAGCCTTTTGTTTTAGTTTTTTTCGGGTACAGAATATCATATAATGATCACTTAACCCACATGCTATAACCCCTTTATTTGAGATCTTGGACTTGTCGGAGGTCAGAATGAGGTCAATGGTAGTCTGAGTTGATTCACATACACGTGTGGGTTGGGTGATTAGCTGGCTGAGGCCATGCAGATCACAAAACCTACTGAAGGCCTTGAAGACGGGTGCATCTTTTCGTTGCATATCCGTGTTCCAGTCTCCAATAAGAATTTTGTCTACATCCTCAACTCCAGCTAAACACCCATCCATTGTATCATAAAAGCCACTATGATCTGGCGGCCTGTAGACTGTGCCAACCAGTAGGGATTTCGCCCTTTCGAATAGGATTTCCACCCATACAGTTTCAATTGATTTATGATTCAGGTCATTTCTGTTGATGAATTTGGTGTCCTTGTGTATGTACATACAGACACCACCTCCATGTTTGTTCCTATCATTCCTGATTATTGAGTAGTTCTCAATCTCTATCTCTGGATCTTTTACAGAATCGTCGAGCTTAGTTTCTGAGAAGCACAGTATGTTTGCCTTACCATTTATGAATATTTGCTTGATTTCCTCCAATTTGTTTTTTAAGCTGTTAATGTTAATGTGAAAAATGTTCAGTCCATTGGCGTTGGTTATTTCATTTATGTTGGCAGGTTCGAAGTAATGTCCGTTTGTAATCTGTTCCTCTGTGTTGTTGTGGGTGGGAAGGGGGGAGGGGGGCGTCGGGTCCCGCGCCGTGTTGGAACAACAAAGAAGGGGGGAGGGGGGTGTCGGGTCCCGCGCCGTGCTGGGACAACAAAGGACTCGTTCCTGGTTGTTTTTGTTGTTAGCTCTGCTAGCTAGCCGGCTATCGGGCGTCGAGATGTTTACATCCCGCGTCGAGATGGTCGTCATGGTTTCGACCCTCGGTTCACCTCCTCTCGTCACTTCCTCACGTGTGCTCGTCTGCTGCGGCGTCATTGGGGAAGTGTTGCCGTCCGCGCAGTAGATGTAGCCACAGGTTACGTTGTTGATGTTGTTGGTCGCGATGGGAACCTCCATCGCTTCTTGCTGTAGTCTCTGGTTCCGTGTCATTACGGGACCAGGGTTCTGATGTATGTCACCCGACATGAGCAGATATAATAAAAACATTGATCTCTTATTACACTTGCCTGCCGGGGGTAATTTCTTTCGTTCCGGATTTGCAGTAAGTACTGCGTGGATCGCCGAGGCACCGAAGGGTGGATGTTTCCTCTCCGTGCCCGTTAACAAGTAGAAGTCGCAATGGGACTGTTGATTTACGTTTTCGCTACCCTCCACTTCTGTCTGGAGTTGCTGCTTGAGTTGTGAATTCAGGTACAAATCCATAATCCACAGGAGGGAAAGTAGAAAATGCGCAAAGTACTTTGTTGTTGCTCTGTTGCGTTGGCTGTTGCGTTGATTACGGGAGCTACGTAAAATGCGACCGTCCATGTTGAAGCCGGAAGTCAACATCTGAAGCCGGAAGTCAACATCAAGATAGAGAGAGAAAGAGGGAGGGGGAGAGAGTGTGTGAGAGAGAGTGAGAGAGAGAGTGAGAGAGTGTGTGTGTGTGAGAGAGAGAGAGGGAGGTAGGGAGAGAGAGAGTGTTTGTGTGAGAGAGCGAGAGAAAGAGAGGGAGGGAGAGAGAGTGTGCGTGTGAGAGAGCGAGAGAGAGAGAGGGGGGGAGGGAGAGAGAGAGAGAGTGTGTGTGTGTGTGTGTGTGCGTGTGTGCTTGCGTGTGTGTGTGTGTGTGTGTGTGTGTGTGTGTGTGTGTGTGTGTGTGTGTGTGTGGTGGGTCTGCAATGTCAGACAAGGAAAAACAAAGAGAGACTGTCTGTCTTCGTGGCCATCTCTTATTGTACGTGTGTGTGTGTGTGTGTGTGTGTGTGTGTGTGTGTGTGTGTGGGGGGGGGGGGGGGAGGGGGGGGGGTGTACACACATGTGCTTATGCATGTGTGTATTTTTATCGGGGTGTGTGTGTGTCTGCGTGCATGTGTGTATGTATGTGCACGTGTCTGTTTATGTTAAAGCAATGTTTGACAGAGACTGTGTTTATCAGACTGTCTGCTCTTCAGAATACAGAGACAAAGGACAATGTTCACATGAGTTAAAGGCACAATCTGTCCTTTATTTGAATTTATACAAGACTGAATGCCCTTCAATTCTTTGAGTTTGATTCCTATAAGGAATAGAAGCGTTTTCTAACATTTGTTTATCAATATTTTTATGTATTTCCGTACTCTGTGTAAAAGGTGGAAAGTTGATAAAATACGGTGCCACGATTTATTTCAAAAGTTCAATTCATAGTACATTTCAATAGGAATACTTTTAATGTCGTCGAGACTTACAGACATTTCAATGCATACATCTTTTAATAACAACTCTATCTATATTTGCTGTTGTGAAGTTAAGTACTTGGTGTGTGAATGTGATATATCACAATAAACTACTCAACCTCTGTTGTTAACTATGAGTGAACACAACACTGACTTACCATCTTTATAACCTATGATGTCTTTAACTACACAACACTCTAACTATAGCCCTACACTGTAGTAATCATAATTATCTTAACTACCCACCTCACACTATAGTCTACCCATACTATAATAGCATGCACAACAGTGCTGTATATACCGCATATATACATTCATATATTTATATTTACAGAATATATATATATATATGAATATATATGTCTGAATATACCTGCATATAATCCTTCTATATACCTACTTATACACCTGCATATAACCCATACAACTCTGTATGATAGCATGTAATAATGCAGTATATACTGTATATATATTATATATATGTATTTATTAATTAATTTATTCTTACAGTATAATATCTATATCTATCTATCCAAATATGTCTGTACATTTTACATATCTGTAGATATACTATATCTGTACATAATCTTACCTACTCTTACTAGTTGTACGCTGGCCAGTATGACTGATACTGTCTTTATACCTGTATCACTGTACATATAATATAACATTACAACTCTGTACACATCTGATTAGCACTTCACCCAATGGTACTCATTTATATATTTTATACCCAGTTTAATCACCTGTACATTATATATTACTATTGCACTTTACTGTTACATTTGCACTCTGGTTGGATGCCAAACCTCTTTCCGTTGTACTGTACTTGTGCTAATCTAATCTAATCAAAATGTAAATGTAAATTTATGTAATCTAATATAAAATCATCTAATTTACCATCTTTAGATAATAAAGTACTCAACCTCTACTGTTTTTAACGATGAATGAACACAACACTCTAACTTATAATCTTTACATAATAAAGTACTCAACCTCTACTGTCTTTAACTATGAATGAACACAACACTCTAATTTACCATCTTTAGATAATAAATTACTCAACCTCTACTGTCTTTAACTATGAATGAACACAACACTCTAATTTACCATCTTTAGATAATAAAGTACTCAACCTCTACTGTATTTAACTGTGAATGAACACAACACTTTAACTTACCATCTTAAACATGTTGAAAACACTGTTCCTCTGTAAATTTATATGGTTATTATGGTTCTTTGTCTGAGATACTCAATTGGATGTGGCAAATGATCAGGTGTACCGTTATGGTTCATAAAGGGAGACAGCGGTCCCAGCGGTCCCAGCGCTTAAAGGCTAGATTCTGAACTTGAAGGACACGTGCAGGCAGAGGAGTGTCTTGCTCCGTTTATGGTGGGAATGACGTGTAAGCGAAAAACCTTTGTAGCCTATAGACAGCAGCACTTGCAGGCTTTGCCCACTAGGGCGCAGGTGTAGGCATCTCTCTCTCTGAATGCCTGTCTAGTCATAATCTAATTTTAAACTGGAATGCTTGATAAATGAGGCCCAATGTTTACAAATATGAATGTAAACTAAACCTTTACAGCAGTTTAGGTATACCATACAGACCTGTCTTGTATCAAGAGTGCTTTTAATCAATTTGAGAAGGAAAATAACTCTCTCCAATCCCGTGGTCTTTCTTTCAGTGGCAGGGTGACCTGTTTGTTTACATTCGGATTACAGATTGCACCTTTAACTGCAGACAATAACACTGTACAAAATGGAGTCTGTATCCTATTGGTGCTGTTTTTATTCTGAGGTTAACAGACCTGAATCAGTTACTGTACATGTCCATTGGACTTGTGAAACTAGGACCAAAGACTATTATTGAATGTATATTGGCATCACAATAGGAAATAACAATATCTGTATCACAAAAGGCTGCAATATTGACATTTTAGTTTAATACACACAATCATTTAGTTAAGTTGTGTGAATGCAAAGCATCTGGCAGACTCTCCCCATACTAATAGTGCTGTATATGCTGTATATATACATTTATATATTTATATGTACCGCATAATATATATATATATATATCCATATCTGTCTGACTCTACCTGCATATAATCCTTCTATACAACTCTGTATGATAGCATGTAGAATAATGCTGTATATACCGTATATATATATATATATCCACATCTGTCTGTACATACCTGCATATAATCCTTTGTACATATCTTGATTATGGCAAAAATCATAATCATGACTATGTTGGTCAATATTGAGATCACAACTATTTAACATGCTTCCTCATTGGCTTTGGGAACATCATGCATTTATTGAACTGAAAAACAAAAACATGACCTGCGGCTCAAAGTCTATTATCTTGGCGGTCAGGTGGTGTAGCGGAGATTGCGCTCGTCACCAATGCAAGAGGCTGCGGTCTCGACTCCCGGAGTCAGCATTGCTTGGGGCTTGGGCTGATCGCTATACTAACCCGTTTGGCTGGGTCAGGGGGAGGGCAAGCCGTGGGTGGGAATCTGGCGTTGTGGACAGCGACGCCTACAGGTCAGGTCTGGGCGCCTGCTCAGTGGAGGCAGGACTTGATGAAGGCAGCGTGACCTCCCATGCGTTACGCTTCACCAATGAGAGTCCTCGCTGCCAGGTGAAAAAAGAATCACTGGCTGTCGCCGCGCGTGTCCGAGGAAGCGTGCAGATGACTTCAGGATTCCCTTGTACCGACCAGTAGGAGAACATGCGCACAACAACCAGGTAGGGGATGGGGGGGAATTGGCACAACGACAAAAAATTGGGACGGGGAGAAAACAGAGAAAAATCGGAGAAAGAGAGGATAAAAAAAAAAAAAGTCTATTATCTTGTTTTCATAACCGTTGAAAGCCCAAATCGTAATTGAAAATAAAATGTGATTAAATGCCCAGCCATGCTATATAAGGAGATACGGAGATACAGATCAGTGACAGGTCCAATGGGAAATACAGTATATATATATTTTTTTTACAGTGTTTAAAAGTCATGTGGTTTCAAATGCTGTTTAAAGGTAGTGTAGACTTAAAACAAGACTATACAAGACAAGGTAATATCTCAACATCAACATGTGTCCAGTGCCGGTTTAACACACAGGCTACAAGGGATGTAGCCCCGGGGCCCAAGGCTTGGAAGGGCCCACGCACAATATATGAATATAGCTTCTTTGTAATAGAGTAATGGTTTGTGCTTGAGTGGCTGGGGTGGGTTGCCTCCTCCTTCCTATACAGTAGTATAGTAGTTGAGAGACAACGGTTGCGTTCTATATCGAGTCAATACGGGGCACGATTTGTTCCCAACTTTCATAAAAAAGTGAGAATAACAAAGTTATGAATCAATTCAAGAGTTTCATTAGTGGACCGAAAATGCAAAAAAAAAAAGAGAGATCAGGAGGTGAAAGTTGAAAGGTCTCTATACCAATAATAGCCCCAGGGCCTACAGTAGTCTTAAGTCAGCTCTGCATGCGTCAAAACAATTGCACTTTTTTTTTTATTACGATACCATTCAAAACCCATTGTAGGATTTCAAAAAAATCTATTGGTTTCAGTCTGAAAATACATTTGTTGTACTTATTTCCCCAAAAGGTGTCTTTTTCGTAAAAGTAATTAATGTGACAGCAACACTACATGTCGTCTGTTTCACATCAAATTAAACGATGTGCAGCATGTGTCGCCAGGCATGTTTCTGTCAACTCTCCCAGGCACGTCCCTCCATCCCTCTCCTCTTAAGTCTGGTAATAATTCATACCCCAATTAATGACTTTAATATCGCTCTCTGGTTTGGAGGGGAAGGGAGCGGGTGTGTATGAGACACCGCCCGCTTTGCACAAAGTATTCTGAAAATGTGTTTATTAAAAACAGACCCACCATGTATTTGAGGGAGCAGAGTGAGAGAGAGAGATGGAGAGAGAGAGAGAGATGGAAGGGAGAGAGAGAAATGGAGACAGCTAGAGGGAGAGAGAGAGAGAGCGACAGAGAGAGACAGAGAGAGAGAGAGAGAGAGAGAGAGAGAGAGAGAGAGAGAGAGAGAGAGAGAGAGAGAGAGAGAGAGAGAGAGAGAGAGAGAGAGAGAGAGAGAGAGAGAGAGAGAGAGAGAGAAAGGGAGACAGCTAGAGGGAGATGACAGAGAGAGCAAGAGGGAGAGAAGGGGAGACAGAGACAGAGAGGGAGAGAGAGCGATAGAGAGCAAGAGAGAGAGAGCAAGAGAGAGAGAGAGAAAGGGAGACAGAAAGAGGGAGAGTACAGAGAGAGCAAGAGGGAGACACAGACAGAGAGATAGTGAGAGAGAGACACAGACAGAGAGAGAGCAAGAGAGAGAGAGACAGACAGAGAGAGCAAGAGAGAGAGAGAGAGAGAGAGAGAGAGAGAGAGAGAGATAGAGAGAGAGAGAGAGATAGAGAGAGAGAGAGAGAGAGAGAGAGAGAGAGAGAGAGAGAGAGAGAGAGAGAGAGAGAGAGAGAGAGGGGGAGACACAGACAGAGAGAGAGCCTTGTGGCTAGCCTGGACTGTTAAGGTTTATAAGCTTGAATGAAATCACACATGCGATCCGTTCCGCGTGCACTCTACTATGGCAGGCTGTATTAGCTCGAGTCCCAGAGCATTATACGTGTGGTCACTGGACCGGACCGGATTGGATTTGACCGGAACCAGGCTGTAATAAAACCGCCACCGAGGTCTGTGGTTTGGCGGTCGGCTAAGAGCCATCAAGTCGTTCAATCCAGCTCTCAATAATGGATTGATGGATAAATGAGCTACGGCAGTCTGATTGGGACAACAGCCCTGAGAGAGGCACGGTGATGGGCACCAGTAGCACTGTCAACACAGAGTCACCCAGTGCATTTACAGCCACCCGGTTCAATATCCTGGTTAAAGGTGCTGTGACTGTGAATTTCTTGTTCTACGTGTTAAAATAAGTGTTAAAGGAACACGCCAACATTTTGGGAAATTACCTTATCGTCTTCTCCAGAGAGAGACAAGAAGATAGATACCAGTTTCCTCTCTGTGCATTCAGTAGAAAGCTATCTGGCTGCACGTTAGCCTAGCTTAGCACAATGAATGTAAGTGGACATGGCCAGTTAGCCTAGCCATTGTCCAACTAACACCTCTCCCGAAGGCTAACCGGCCATGTCCGCTTCCATTCATTGTGCTAAGCTAGGCTAACGTGCAGCCAGATAGCTTTCTACTAACAGAGCTATTTACCACACTTAAAAAAAACACCACTTACAGCAACTTTAATATTAATAATAATAATATAATGTAGGTGTGACAGTGTCCAGTACTATCATATAATATAAGAATTACTACTGTTCTCAATGCTGGCTTTCTGGCACATTCAAATCAAGCAAACATGTTATTCATATTTATTAGCTGCAGCTATGTTACCCTGCTATGACACAAAATACTTTAACTGATTCTCCATCATCCCACCTGCTGATACACACACACACACACACACACACACACACACACACACACACACACACACACACACACACACACACACACACACACACACACACACACACACACACACACACACACACACACGCACTGATGACATGCCACTGCTTTGCTGCTGCTAACTGACAGTGACAGTACGGTTTTCATCCACCACCACTGTGGCCTGCAGCTACAGTAACCTAAGGGTGTCATACTCTTTACTGTACTGTACTGTATGCAGATACCCTAAGGGTGTCACACTCTGTACTGTACTGTATGCAGATACCCTAAGAGTGTCACACTCTGTACTGTACGCACCTACCCTAAGGCGGTCATACTCTGTACCTGTGGGGGATTCGTTGGCCGTGCTCCATTCTGTTCAGTTTCAGTTTGCTCACACATCTTATGGCCTCTTAAAAAGCCAGAGCCCCCCATTCATCGTCAGCACCAGATTTTACATCCCAGTGACATCACAGGGTTTTTTCTCTCTGATTTCCGACTTCAGGAGAGAGTGGCGCGTGTTCAGGAATACTGACTGAACTGTCCTGGGACACGGGAAGAACAATTCTTAAAATGAATGGCATTCCCCTTTAACCCTTGTGTTGTGTTGGCATTAAAAACATTTTTAATTATAGTTTTTTTTAAGGAATTTTTAAGTGCATTTTATTGACAGGACAGTTTGGAATTTTGGAGAGAGAGAGATGGGGAGGACATGCAACACATGTCTTGGTCCGGATTCAAACCCAGGACGTTGCGATTACGCTATAGCGTACAGTATATTATGTGGTGCGCCACCAGGGCGCCCATGGTGTTGGCATCTTTATTATTCACCCCAATGTTCGCCGGTGGACACACAACATTATTGGGATTTTAAAACACTAAAGCCATACCAATTGATGTAAAAATACTTTACCTTTATCTCAATTACAAGCAATCTAGAGGGCATATATGGTTAATATTTGCCATTTACCTCTGCGTCTGTAAAAAAAAAAATCCATTATAAAAGATTATGTTTATCTTGAAAAATATAAATTAAACAATGTGGAGGCAGGCAGTGAAGGTACACAGTGAACATGTTCATATTTACTTGTTTTCACCTACAATTTCTTCACCTTCAGTGGACCTGAACACCATGTATGTAATATGTGTAGGGGGGAGGCACAGTGTGCACTCAATGAAAATGTGTTATTTTATACAGTATGTTCTTCACAGAAAACTAGCCAAAGCCAATGAGTCTCAGGTTAGAAATACTAATTAATTGTATCATTTCCCTTTTAGTAAACATTGAAAACGGGTCCCACAGACCAGAACACCACACAGGGGTTAAGGTTGGGAGACTGAAATTGCCCTATAAAGTATTTTTATTTATTTATCTAATTGTCAATTCTGTTCCCACCCAGTGAGATTAAAGCTAGAGCGAGCACTTCCTATCCACACAACACAGCTCACTTCTACCGCGCCATTAAAAGGAAAATTCCCCAAAACTCCACCGTTTTCTACCCAGAAGGCAACACTGCTTCTTCCTCATTTGAGATTCAGTGGTGGTTGGAACCATAGATATCTATAGAACACTAGATAGCTTAAGGCGGAGTCACCAGCGTCACTGAACCGCCGCCATCTTGCTCCAGTTAGCCTTGAGTGAGAGTGAGTGAGCTGCACAGACAAAAATACTCATAACTCGCTGAAATATTGACGGATTTACAAACGGGTTGGTTTGCTATAAACATCAAAGATGTAGTTATGATACTGCATACTTATAATTTTTTTTTTTTTAAAGATGTTTTTTTTACAAACCGCTTGAATCATAGCCACGTTAATAATGCTTGTAATAAACCAAACCGTTTGTAAATCCGTCAATATTTCAGCGAGTTATGAGTATTTTGTCTGTGCAGCTCACTCACTCTCACTCAAGGCTAACTGGAGCAAGATGGCGGCGGTTCAGTGACGTCGCTCTCCATTGGCCGGCAGCGCGGGCAAGCTATCTAGTGTTCTATATATATCTATGGTTGGAACGTTTATTACAAGCATTATTAACGTGGCTATGATTCAAGCGGTTTGTAAAAAAAACATATTTTTTTAATAAGTATGCAGTATAACTACATCTTTGATGTTTATAGCAAACCAACCCGTTTGTAAATCCGTCAATATTTCAGCGAGTTATGAGTATTTTTGTCTGTGCAGCTCACTCACTCTCACTCAAGGCTAACTGGAGCAAGATGGCGGCGGTTCAGTGACGCTGGTGACTCCGCCTTAAGCTATCTAGTGTTCTATAGATATCTATGGTTGGAACCATAGATAACTAGATGGTGCAAGGCGGATTCTCCAGTGTAGTTCACCGGCGGCCATCTTGCCACAGGCAGCACGCCCACGCATAACATGAATGTCTATGGTGCATGTACTATTGAAATAACCATAGCTTGCAAAATGTTCAACCGATTTACAAACGGTATGGTTTATTACAAGCGTTATTAACGCGGCTATGATTCAGGATGCTTGGACATGTTGAAATAATTTTCATATGAAAGTCCATTATAAGTATGCAGTGTGATAATTACATCTCTGACGTTTATAACAAACCAAACCGTTTGAAAATCGGTTTAAAATGTAGCAAGCCATGGTTATTTCAATAGTACATGCACCATAGACATTCATGTTATGAGTGGACGTGCTGCCTGTGGCAAGATGGCCGCCACATGGCAAAACGTCGGTCTCCATTGGCCAGCAGCGCGGGTGAGTCATCTAGCCTTTATATAATGTCTACGGTTGGAACAATGAATTTTCCGTATCACTGCTCCAAGAGTGATGGGGGTCAGTAACCTCATTATAGAATAAATCAGAGCCTCTAGATGGCGGTATACACGTGACAACAGTCCACTTCCCCCGACACACGTCGTAGAAGAAGAACCTCAGACTCAAATGGAAGGCAAAGAGGAACAAGAGGTTTCAGAACTGAAGCGTTATTCATCCGCATACTTTGCATTTCTTGGCTCAGTCTAGCTGTTACAATCTTGTGTGTGTGTTTCAAGTTTCTTTATTAGTTGTCATACAGAAATACAGAATACCTTTGTGCGTGTGTGTGTGTGTGTGTGTGTGTGTGTGTGTGTGTGTGTGTGTGTGTGTGTGTGTGTGTGTGTGTGTGTGTGTGTGTGTGTGTGCGTGCGTGTGTGCGTGTGTGTGTGCTTTCATGACCCCCCCCCCCCCCCCTCTGCTCAGTACTCACCTCTTGTGCTCTTGTGCTCTCCGTGCTGTAGTTCTGTGAACAGCTTAATGGCATTATTACCGGTTCAAGTCATACTTGTTATTCAAGTCTTTAATTGCACGGAGGAGCAGATCTGCCCATTCTGAAATCCACAGGTGTGGCCAATCAAAGTGCGATTCAACATTTTATAGTGTTAATGTGATTCCATCATACAACACTGTTAAATATTTAGCACCAACGCCCTAAGTGTTAGTGAGACAACACTTTATAGTGTAAATGTTAATTTCATCAACACTAAATGTTTAGTATCAATCAATCAATCAATCCAATAACACACGCTCACTTCACTCTTAAATGGCACAGCGCACCTCCGAGCTGCTTCTACACACGGAGAGGCAACTTCTGGAACTACTTTTTCTGCGGATGGTTTTGTCAATAAATCTTCAATTAATGTGTGTTTATTGTATAGCAATAAGGTTGGATGAATGCGCCAATTGTATAAAAGCCATTACACCACTTGTAGTCGTGTGTTATGAGAATTAGAGCATGCCTAGGGGGGTCTAACGACCACCCCTAGGCATGCTCTAATTCTCACAACACACTCCTGCACCTGATGTAATGCTTAAATATGCGTTATAAGTAGGTACAGTATATAGAAGGATTATATGCAGTTACATACATATATATATATGGCGACAGTGGCTCTGAAGGTAGAGCAGTCGTCTGGCAATCCGGAGGTTCCCGGTTCGATGCCCACTCCTTCCGGCCAGCGTGTCGAAGTGTCCTTGAGCAAGACACTTAACCTCAATTGCTCCCGATGAGCAGGTTGGCACCTTGCATGGTTGCCTCCCCCATCGGTGTGTGAATGTGTGAGTGAATGGGTCAAATGTGAGGAACAAATTGTAAAGTGCTTTGGATAAAACGCTATATAAATGCAGCCATTTACCATTTGTATATACTGCAAATATAGATATATAAGTGTTAGTGAGAGAACACTTTATAGTGTAAATGTCAATTTCATCAGCACTAGTTAATGATTGATATCCACACTCCTGAGTGTTAATGGACGCCAACATGGTGAAATATTCAAGACTCTTTAACACTTTCAAAGACGGTCCCATAATACTGTGGACAAGATAAGATAAGATATTTCTTTATTGATCCCCTTGGGGAAATTCGGGCAGCCTGGGAGATGGGGGAGGGGAGGTACAGGTATGGGCAGGGTAATAGTAGAAAAACATAAATATAGGCAATACAATTAGATCTGAATATAAGAATATGAGAAAGATTAACAGTGTAAACAAAGGTGCAGATGAGGGTCTGTTACACATTATACGTTACAATTGTTAGGTTTTGCCCGCTGCTCACCACCTTTTCTCTGTTTCTTTAAAGCCTACTGTTAGAAATTCCCTTCTCACTCACTCTCTCTAGCCCCCACCCTCTCGTTCTTTACTCTCGTTTACTCTCAGTGGCCACACCTGGACTATTATCAATTACCTCTCGCACCTGTGGTGGCAGGCTAATTAGTTCCCCTGTGGGCTTTAAATACCAGGGCTCTTCCCCTCGTTTCGGCGTGGGGTCGTGTTGTATTCATGCTGAGTCATATTCTCTAACATCTAGACTCTTTCGGGAGATCCTCTGGTCTACCAATGCTGTAAGATGGATCTCTCCAGCCTTGAGATGTTTGCTCCAGCCTTCGTCTGCTGTCGCCGTAGCCTGTGGAGGAGACTGTTCTGCGCTCCCTGTAACTTCCACGGGAGGCACCCCAGCGCTCCACTGCAGACCCCAGCGCAGCTGTTCGTCCTGACGCACATCTAGACCAACGCGCATCTCCCGGACCCTCGGGCTTGGCACGCTCTCCAGTCACCAGCGCGCAACGCGCATCTTCAAGGGCTTTGGCCACCTGTCGCCGTTTGCCTGGAGGGAGACATTGTACTGCGCTCTCTAATTCTCTACGGGAGGTATTCCAGTGTTCCACTCCAGACCAGCGCGCCAGATGCGCTCAAGCCTTCGCCACCTGCCGCCGTTTGCCTGGAGGGAGACACTGTACTGCGCTCTCTAATCCTCTACGGGAGGTATTCCAGTGTTCCACTTCAGACCTTCGAGCTTGGCACGCTCCTCCGTACCAGCGCACGGACGCGCATCTTCCAGACCTTCGAGCTTGGCACGCTCCTCCGTACCAGCGCACTGACGCGCATCTTCCAGACCTTCGAGCTTGGCACGCTCCTCCGTACCAGCGCACAGACGCGCATCTTCCAGACCTTCGAGCTTGGCACGCTCTCCAGACCTCAGCGCGCCGACGCGCATCTTCCAGACCTTCGTGCTTGGCACACTCCTCCTCGCAGACGCACCCCGAGGCGTCTCTCGGTTCCGACGCGCACACCAAGGTGTGGCGCGCACTCTGTTCCTCGGCTCCGACAGCGGCTACCCGGTGGACGACACCCTCGCCACCGCCACTGTTCCGACGCGCACACCAAGGTGTGGCGCGCACTCTGTTCCTCGGCTCCGACAGCGGCTACCCGGTGGACGACACCCTCGCCACCGCCACTGTTCCAGCTCTCTGTTCCGACGCGCACACCAAGGTGTGGCGCGCCACTCTGTTCCTCGGCTCCGACAGCGGCTACCCGGTGGACGACACCCTCGCCACCGCCACTGTTCCAGCCACTGTTCCGACGCGCACACCAAGGTGTGGCGCGCACTCTGTTCCTCGGCTCCGACAGCGGCTACCCGGTGGACGACACCCTCGCCACCGCCACTGTTCCAGCACTCTGTTCCTCGGCTCCGACAGTCGGCTACCCGGTGGACGACACCCTCGCCACCGCCACTGTTCCAGCACTCTGTTCCTCGGCTCGGACAGCCAGCCACCCGGTGGCGATGCCCTCGCCCCACTGCTGTCCCTGTACCTTTACGCATACGCCTGGGTGAGTTTTGATTGTGATGTCACTCACCCAGCGTAGTGCCCTTGCCCCCGTTCCCGCTGCTGTCCCTGTACCTTTACGCATACGCCTGGGTGAGTTTTGATTGTGATGTCACTCACTCAGCGTAATGCCTTTTGCCCCCGTTCCCGCTGCTGTCCCTGTACCTTTACGCATACGCCTGGGTGAGTTTTGATTGTGATGTCACTCACTCAGCGTAATGCCTTTTGCCCCCGTTCCCGCTGCTGTCCCTGTACCTTTACGCATACGCCTGGGTGAGTTTTGATTGTGATGTCACTCACTCAGCGTAATGCCTTTTGCCCCCGTTCCCGCTGCTGTCCCTGTACCTTTACGCATACGCCTGGGTGAGTTTTGATTGTGATGTCACTCACTCAGCGTAATGCCTCTTGCCCCCGTTCCCGCTGCTGTTCCTGTACCATTACGCATACGCCTGGGTGAGTTTTGATTGTGATGTCACTCACCCAGCGTATTGCCTCCGTTAGTTCTCTCTTAGTTATTAGTTTGGACATTTCATCTCCCACTCTGTTTTGTTCTCTCGTGGATATTATTTTGGACATTTCATCTCCCACTGTGTGTTTGTTCACACGAAGATAGTATTTACTTTGTTACTTTGTTATTTGGACTGTTCTGCATCTGCTCTGTTTTGTTCCCTTTGAATATTAACCCTCTCCTCTGTTCTGCAGAGCGGCCCAGATGTTTTCCCACCAGTCCCCAGTTCCTCCCTGTCCCCAGCCCGCCTCCGCGGTTCTCAGTCCCCAGTTCCTCCCTGTTCCCCAGCCCGCCTCCGCGGGCCTCAGTCCCCTCTGTTCCCAAGTTCTCCCCTTCTAGTTCCACCTAGTCCCTAGTCCTCTATCCCTAGATCTCCTAGTCCCTAGTCCTCTTTCCCTAGTTCTCCTAGTCTCTAGTTCCTCTGTTCCCTAGGCGTTCCCTTAACCTTCCCTTAGGCGTTCCCTTACCTTCCCATAGTGTTCCCTTTTCCTGCCCGCCTCTTAAAGGCACTTTACCTTCCCCTCTTGTGTTATTCCAGTGTTTTGTGTTTTCTCCCTTAAAGGGACAGTGCCCTTTTTCCCTGTTCTAAATAAATATCTGTTTCTTGGCAAACCATCATACCTGTCTTGTGTTGTGCGATTGGGGTCGGTTACAAACCATAACAGTACGACCCCACCAAATCGACGACCCCAGCCAGCACAGACGGTGTATGTTGAGTTTGCCTTTTTTTTTTTGTTCCCTCTAGCTCCCCTGTTAGCCCTGTTTACTCCCCTGTTTAGCTTGTTAGTCTCCCCGGTTAGCTCCCCTGTTTGCTTCCCGTTTTGCCCTGTTTGACCCCCCTGTAGCTAGCCATGCCCTGGCGGCTAACCCAGTTTCCCTCTGCATGGCCCCGGTCTGCTAGCTTGGCCCCGGCTGTTAGCACAGCCTCTATGTTAATGCAGCCTTGCAGCTGGCATAGGCCCTGTAGCTAGCCAGGCCCAAGCAGCTAACCCGGTCCCTCTGCATGGCCTCCACTTTTTTGTGTAGTTTATCCCACTGCTAGGACTGCCCTTTCAGCTAGCAAGGTCAGTTTTTCTCACACAGCTAGGACTGTCCTTCCAGCTAGCTTGTGCTCTCATGCTGGTCCAGCCCTGTCTGCCAGCCTAGCTCCGGCAGCTAGCGCAGCCTCTATGTTAATGTAGCAGTACAGCTAGCATAGGCCCTGTAGCTATCAGTGCCCTGGCAGCTAACCTTCCCTCTGCTAGCCCTTTCCCGGTGCTTCCATGGTTACCCCTTAGCTACCCTGCTTGCCCCTCAGTTCCTCTAGACCAGTTGCTCTAGACCAGTTCTCTAGACCCAGTTCCTCTAGACCAGTTCCTCTAGACCAGTTCTCTAGACCAGTTCTCTAAACCAGTTCTCTAGACCAGTTCTCTTGCCCAGTTCGCTAGACTAGTTCTCTAGACCCAGTTCCTCTAGACCAGTTGCCCCTCTGCTACCCTAGTTACCCCTCGGCGACCCTGTTTCTTTTGCTAGCCCCACTCTTGTGGTGGCTTCCCCTGCTGGCTTGGCCAGTACCTCTTGTTTTGCCCCCTGCCACCCTGTCTGTATTTGTTTTGGGTCGCCGGGTGGCTCCCGTTGAGGGGGGGGTACTGTTAGGTTTTGCCCGCTGCTCACCACCTTTTCTCTGTTTCTTTAAAGCCTACTGTTAGAAATTCCCTTCTCACTCACTCTCTCTAGCCCCCACCCTCTCGTTCTTTACTCTCGTTTACTCTCAGTGGCCACACCTGGACTATTATCAATTACCTCTCGCACCTGTGGTGGCAGGCTAATTAGTTCCCCTGTGGGCTTTAAATACCAGGGCTCTTCCCCTCGTTTCGGCGTGGGGTCGTGTTGTATTCATGCTGAGTCATATTCTCTAACATCTAGACTCTTTCGGGAGATCCTCTGGTCTACCAATGCTGTAAGATGGATCTCTCCAGCCTTGAGATGTTTGCTCCAGCCTTCGTCTGCTGTCGCCGTAGCCTGTGGAGGAGACTGTTCTGCGCTCCCTGTAACTTCCACGGGAGGCACCCCAGCGCTCCACTGCAGACCCTAGCGCAGCTGTTCGTCCTGACGCACATCTAGACCAACGCGCATCTCCCGGACCCTCGGGCTTGGCACGCTCTCCAGTCACCAGCGCGCAACGCGCATCTTCAAGGGCTTTGGCCACCTGTCGCCGTTTGCCTGGAGGGAGACATTGTACTGCGCTCTCTAATTCTCTACGGGAGGTATTCCAGTGTTCCACTCCAGACCAGCGCGCCAGATGCGCTCAAGCCTTCGCCACCTGCCGCCGTTTGCCTGGAGGGAGACACTGTACTGCGCTCTCTAATCCTCTACGGGAGGTATTCCAGTGTTCCACTTCAGACCTTCGAGCTTGGCACGCTCCTCCGTACCAGCGCACGGACGCGCATCTTCCAGACCTTCGAGCTTGGCACGCTCCTCCGTACCAGCGCACTGACGCGCATCTTCCAGACCTTCGAGCTTGGCACGCTCCTCCGTACCAGCGCACAGACGCGCATCTTCCAGACCTTCGAGCTTGGCACGCTCTCCAGACCTCAGCGCGCCGACGCGCATCTTCCAGACCTTCGTGCTTGGCACACTCCTCCTCGCAGACGCACCCCGAGGCGTCTCTCGGTTCCGATGCGCACACCAAGGTGTGGCGCGCACTCTGTTCCTCGGCTCCGACAGCGGCTACCCGGTGGACGACACCCTCGCCACCGCCACTGTTCCGACGCGCACACCAAGGTGTGGCGCGCACTCTGTTCCTCGGCTCCGACAGCGGCTACCCGGTGGACGACACCCTCGCCACCGCCACTGTTCCAGCTCTCTGTTCCGACGCGCACACCAAGGTGTGGCGCGCCACTCTGTTCCTCGGCTCCGACAGCGGCTACCCGGTGGACGACACCCTCGCCACCGCCACTGTTCCAGCCACTGTTCCGACGCGCACACCAAGGTGTGGCGCGCACTCTGTTCCTCGGCTCCGACAGCGGCTACCCGGTGGACGACACCCTCGCCACCGCCACTGTTCCAGCACTCTGTTCCTCGGCTCCGACAGTCGGCTACCCGGTGGACGACACCCTCGCCACCGCCACTGTTCCAGCACTCTGTTCCTCGGCTCGGACAGCCAGCCACCCGGTGGCGATGCCCTCGCCCCGCTGCTGTCCCTGTACCTTTACGCATACGCCTGGGTGAGTTTTGATTGTGATGTCACTCACCCAGCGTAGTGCCCTTGCCCCCGTTCCCGCTGCTGTCCCTGTACCTTTACGCATACGCCTGGGTGAGTTTTGATTGTGATGTCACTCACTCAGCGTAATGCCTTTTGCCCCCGTTCCCGCTGCTGTCCCTGTACCTTTACGCATACGCCTGGGTGAGTTTTGATTGTGATGTCACTCACTCAGCGTAATGCCTTTTGCCCCCGTTCCCGCTGCTGTCCCTGTACCTTTACGCATACGCCTGGGTGAGTTTTGATTGTGATGTCACTCACTCAGCGTAATGCCTTTTGCCCCCGTTCCCGCTGCTGTCCCTGTACCTTTACGCATACGCCTGGGTGAGTTTTGATTGTGATGTCACTCACTCAGCGTAATGCCTCTTGCCCCCGTTCCCGCTGCTGTTCCTGTACCATTACGCATACGCCTGGGTGAGTTTTGATTGTGATGTCACTCACCCAGCGTATTGCCTCCGTTAGTTCTCTCTTAGTTATTAGTTTGGACATTTCATCTCCCACTCTGTTTTGTTCTCTCGTGGATATTATTTTGGACATTTCATCTCCCACTGTGTGTTTGTTCACACGAAGATAGTATTTACTTTGTTACTTTGTTATTTGGACTGTTCTGCATCTGCTCTGTTTTGTTCCCTTTGAATATTAACCCTCTCCTCTGTTCTGCAGAGCGGCCCAGATGTTTTCCCACCAGTCCCCAGTTCCTCCCTGTCCCCAGCCCGCCTCCGCGGTTCTCAGTCCCCAGTTCCTCCCTGTTCCCCAGCCCGCCTCCGCGGGCCTCAGTCCCCTCTGTTCCCAAGTTCTCCCCTTCTAGTTCCACCTAGTCCCTAGTCCTCTATCCCTAGATCTCCTAGTCCCTAGTCCTCTTTCCCTAGTTCTCCTAGTCTCTAGTTCCTCTGTTCCCTAGGCGTTCCCTTAACCTTCCCTTAGGCGTTCCCTTACCTTCCCATAGTGTTCCCTTTTCCTGCCCGCCTCTTAAAGGCACTTTACCTTCCCCTCTTGTGTTATTCCAGTGTTTTGTGTTTTCTCCCTTAAAGGGACAGTGCCCTTTTTCCCTGTTCTAAATAAATATCTGTTTCTTGGCAAACCATCATACCTGTCTTGTGTTGTGCGATTGGGGTCGGTTACAAACCATAACAACAATAAATATAGGCAATCAATCATTTGAATCTAAATATATACTATTCACTTTGAATGTGTTGATATTATCTGTGAGTGGTAGAGCCAAATGTAGTTTTTTGTTACATGCACATTCAAATATTCTGTATATTAGCAGCTAATGTCCTGGTTAAGGTTGGACATGGAGCGGCGGACTAAGCACTTGCCTACCACCGCAGAGATTCTGGGATCGAATCCAGCTGTCAGCGGTACCTCCGGCTTGGTCATTGATTGATTGATTGAAAACTTTATTAACAGATTGCAGAATGGGTACAGTACAGTACAGCTCAATACATACGTCCCTACTAACACAATTGGTGGTGTTAGCGGGTGGGAAGCCGGTGGGGGTATGTGTCCTGGTCGTTGTAAACAGCGACTCCTACTGGTCGGTCGGGGCGCCAGTTCAGCAGGGAGGGGATCTGGGGGAAATAGCGTGACCCTCCTCTGCACGTGTTACGTTCCCCCAGTGAAACTCCTCACTGTCGGGTGAAAATAAGCAGCTGGCGACTCCACGTCCATGTATCGGAGGAGGCATGTGGTAGTTCTACACCCTCCCCAGGCCGAGGGGGCATGCACGCAACGACCAGGAAGGGAATTGGCATAACGACTAAATTGGGATGGGTGAAAAAATACAGAAAAAAGCCCCCCTCCCCAAAAAAGGTTGTACACGGGATAAAAAGGTGTTTATATACATCTTCCTGATTACCAATACGCCTGTATTTATACCAGTAAACGGGATGTTACTAGCGTTACTGTGGAAACGGAGCACCCGCAGACAACAAAACCCGACAGGATGAGGTGTGCGTACGACTCGTTACCCCGGCTAATATCGGCACATCCCTGCCATCGTGTTGAGGTTTCTGGTGTTATCCCGGCTAGTGTAAACAGGATAGGGTGTTTACATGAGCCCACTTCACAGACAGGAGGGCTGGAACCATCTCAATACCAATTGAAAATGTAAAAAATTAAATAAAATAAAATGTAATACAGTATGTAAATTTTAAACTGTATCGCCAATAATCGCTGTCTCGTTCTCTTCCCTGGGTTTCTCATCGTCGTCGCCCCTCCCTCGTATACAAATTTCATGTTTAGAGTCTTTGATGGCCGGTCAGGAGAGGTGTTAGTTGGACAATGCTTAGGCTAACCGGCACTGTCCGCTTCCATTCATTGTGCTAAGCTAGGCTAACGTGCAACCAGATAGCTTTCTACTGAACGCACAGAGAGGAAACTGGTATCTATCTTCTTGTCTCTCTCTGGAGAAGACTGTAAGCTAGTTTCCCAAAAGGTTGGCATGTTCCTTTAACAACAGAATTGACTAAGAGCAACGTACACTTTTTGTCCCCAAGCAGAGTGCCCCTTATCCCTAATGAGAGAGACCGAATGGGACAAGGCTTGCACTTAATGTGTGTGTGGGGGGGGGGGGGGGGGGGGCAGCTCCATACTGTAGTATAGTGTTTGTGTTGGACGGGCACTTTTAAGGCCAGCTATTCATTTTGCATGTGTGTTTTATTGTAATCATGTGCCGCTCTGGGGCACAGAGTCCTGCGTTGCCGTGGGCTTTAGGGAGGGGGGGGGGGCAGCTTTAGTGTTCATAACACAGAACAAAGCTGTCAACTACTGGTGGAGAAAGCATTTTCTTTTCCTAACAGGTACGGAACAGGTAACAAGGAGGAATGACTCCACACCCAGGTGAGGACAACCCACACTTAAATAACAACACTAATTACTAATTGACCACAGCTGGGGAGAGACAGGCACAGAACAAAACAAACAACCACTAGACAATAAGCAATACACCAAACAACACTAACCAGGGAAACCAATTCACACCAGGGTGGGGAAATTCAACAATAACACACACAGTGACATCCCATTAATTATCCCATTAATTAAAGTAAGCATGAGAGTTATCAAGGGTAGAATCAGTGTCTGAACCAACTGGCTCGTCTGGCCACAAGAGGGAGGTAGAGGACCAGTGTCAGGAGGTAGGGGACCAGGTAGGCGACCATTGTCAGGAGGGAGGAAATGTTCACTGTTATTCTCATAACCGGCCCAGCAAGGGCCGGCCCTGGGGACGTTACAACTTGCCCTCCTCGTCTGTGTGGAAGGGATACATGTTTCAAAATCTAAAAGTTGAGAAACTTCAGTTTAAAGTTGAAATACTGGCATTTGACTTAAAGGAACACACCAACATTTGGGGAGATTAACTTACCGTCTTCTCCAGAGAGAGACAAGAAGATAGATACCAGTTTCCTCTCTGTGTGTTCAGTAGAAAGCTCTCTGGCTGCACGTTAGCCTAGCTTAGCACAATGAATGAAAGCAGACAGTGCCGGTTAGCCTAGGCATTGTCCAACTAACACCTCTCCCGAAGGCTAACCGGCACTGTCCCCTTTCATTCATTGTGCTAAGCTAGGCTAACGTGCAGCCAGATAGCTTTCTACAAAATTCGTCAAACAGTGTCGAACTTGAGTGCACCAGTCTTGAGTGCATAGTAGTATAGACATATTAGCATAGTAGGTAGTATTATAGGCTAGGTAGAGTGCATAATAGTAAAAGACAGTAGTACGAAGGTTAGTTTAAGAGTTTATCACTATTAATACGATACCTCTGCTAATTAGGCCTAATACCTGTGATGTAAGAGGAGACGTTGAGGGGTTAAGTTCACATGCAGCCTAATTATTGTATCACATTGCGTTGCATGTTCCATTTCCTGTCATGTCACGTCACCTCATGCCATTGGCCCATTTCATTTGGTGTCATGAATGTGTGCGTACAATGAGAATTAATTAGTATTACATCACCCTACTTGTGAGGTCACAGCATGTAAATCCTTTGTACTGTACACACCTATAATTTGGCGATAATTATTTATAATATCACATCATATTTTGTATCCCATCATATCTACTCTTAAAGGAACACGCCAACATTTTGGGAAATTAGCTTATCGTCTTCTCCAGAGAGAGACAAGAAGATAGATACCAGTTTCCTCTCTGTGCATTCAGTAGAAAGCTATCTGGCTGCACGTTAGCCTAGCTTAGCACAATGAATGGAAGCGGACATGACCGGTTAGCCTAGGCATTGTCCAACTAACACCTCTCCCGAAGGCTAACCGGCACTGTCCGCTTCCAATCATTGTGCTAAACTAGGCTAACGTGCAGCCAGATAGCTTTCTACTGAACGCACAGAGAGGAAACTGGTATCTATCTTCTTGTCTCTCTCTGGAGAAGACGGTAAACTAATATCCCAACATGTTGGCGTGTTCTTTTAAGTGGGCCTGACTTTTGCCAGAGACCAACCATGGCCACCACCCTGCTTTTATTTACCCAAATAAAGACGTTGGGATTTCGGCCCACGTATACAGGGGGCTGGTCTGTTTGTTGGCTGTGGTTCGCCTGCCTCGTCATCTGTAAATAAAGAAGTAATGTCTTCAGTATGGGCCTGGGGGTGGCAGGCAGAGATGGCGGGGGTGTTGGGATGACAGTGAACAGGTTTTGATGGAGCAGTTTAATCCATCAGAGGTTTCTGACTGGGATTCGTAATGTCAACACAGGCCGAGCATAGTTAGATGGGTATAGATTTGTGTAACAAGAGTTGGAGAAATCACTCCTCTTAATTACCGCCCTTCCACCAAAATCAAATGCAAGCTTTAGATTTGGCCTGATGGGTAGTGCTGCTGCCTTTCATCCTGGCAAGCACAGGGCTCGTGGTTCAAAACCAGGTCGAGGTTTCAACCAGAGGAGAGGAAGCGAAAGTCCTTGCTAGAGGGCATGACACCTATAACACTCACATGTTGTCTACTTGCTGCGGACCTGGGGTTCCTGAGCTTTTGCAAGAGGTGTTGTTTTGGGCAGGATCCACAAGTGGAGGAGCTATATCGTGACATAGAAGTGTTGTTTTGGGCAGGATCCACAAGTGGAGGAACTATATCGTGACATAGAAGTGTTGCTTTGGGCAGGATCCACAAGTGGAGGAACTATATCGTGACATAGAAGTGTTGTTTTGGGCAGGATCCACAAGTGGAGGAACTATATCGTGACATAAAAGTGTTGTTTTGGGCAGGAGCCACAAGTGGAGGAACTATATTGTGACATAAAAGTGTTGTTTTGGGCAGGATCCACAAGTGGAGGAACTATATCATGACATAGAAGTGTTGCTTTGGGCAGGATCCACAAGTGGATGAACTATATCGTGACATAAAAGTGTTGTTTTGGGCAGGATCCACAAGTGGAGGAACTATATCATGACATAGAAGTGTTGCTTTGGGCAGGATCCACAAGTGGAGGAACGATATCGTGACGAGAAGTGTTGTTTTGGGCAGGATCCACAAGTGGAGGAACTATATCATGACATAGAAGTGTTGCTTTGGGCAGGATCCACAAGTGGAGGAACTATATTGTGACATAAAAGTGTTGTTTTGGGCAGGATCCACAAGTGGAAGAACTATATTGTGACATAAAAGTGTTGTTTTGGGCAGGATCCACAAGTGGAGTAACTATATCGTGACATAGAAGTGTTGTTTTGGGCAGGATCCACAAGTGGAGGAACTATATCGTGACATAGAAGTGTTGCTTTGGTCAGGATTCACAAGTGGAGGAACTATATTGTGACAGATGTGTTGTTTTGGGCAGGATCCACAAGTGGAGGAACTATATTGTGACATAGGTGTTGTTTTGGGCAGGATCCACAAGTGGAGGAACTATATCGTGACATAGAAGTGTTGTTTTGGTCAGGATCAACAAGTGGAGGAACTATATCATGACATAAAATCGTTGTTTTGGGCAGGATCCACAAGTGGAGGAACTATATCGTGACATAGAAGTGTTGTTTTGGGCAGGATCCACAAGTGGAGGAACTATATCGTGACATAGAAATGTTGTTTTGGGCAGGATCCACAAGTGGAGGAACTATATCATGACATAGAAGTGTTGCTTTGGGCAGGATCCACAAGTGGAGGAACGATATCGTGATGAGAAGTGTTGTTTTGGGCAGGATCCACAAGTGGAGGAACTATATCATGACATAGAAGTGTTGCTTTGGGCAGGATCCACAAGTGGAGGAACTATATTGTGACATAAAAGTGTTGTTTTGGGCAGGATCCACAAGTGGAAGAACTATATTGTGACATAAAAGTGTTGTTTTGGGCAGGATCCACAAGTGGAGTAACTATATCGTGACATAGAAGTGTTGTTTTGGGCAGGATCCACAAGTGGAGGAACTATATCGTGACATAGAAGTGTTGTTTTGGTCAGGATTCACAAGTGGAGGAACTATATTGTGACAGAGGTGTTGTTTTGGGCAGGATCCACAAGTGGAGGAACTATATTGTGACATAGGTGTTGTTTTGGGCAGGATCCACAAGTGGAGGAACTATATCGTGACATAGAAGTGTTGTTTTGGTCAGGAGGACCAAAAAACCTTCTGTCTGTCACAATGTTGTGGTGTAACAGGACCCAATAGCAGACAAGTCCAAGGGTTTTAATGAACCCAAATAATAAACAGAACAAGGGAAAATAAAAACGAAGTGACAACTGGAAGAGGGGGAAAAAAAGGTAAACACAATAACTAACATCCAACACAGGGAACACTTACTTGAAACATGCAACGTGAAACAAGGACAGCGTAGCATCGACAGTGTAACAGAGATAATGGACCGACGCAGAGAACAGGAAACAAGGAACTCAAATACACAGGAACAAATGACAAACGAGAAACACCTGGGATGATTACCACTAGATTACAACTGGAGACACCTGGGAGGGGAAACAGACTGACAAAGAACTACAGGAAACAACACAATGAACTACAACTATGGAGAACTGAGGGAGAAGGGGACTTGAGGAGAAAAACTGGGGAAATGGGGCCATGAAGAAGGGGACAAGAGACAGCAGGCTGGGGAAGGGGATTCTACTGGTTGCTTGGGAAAAAGGACCTGAAACAAAAGGTTGGGGAAAGGGACTCGGGAGAAGGGGACTAGAGAAGGAAGGCTGGGGTAAAAGACCAGGGAGAAGGGCACTGGAGAAGGAAGGCAGAGGAAAGGAACCAGGAAGGGGGACTAGAGAAGGAAGGTTGGGGAAAAGAACCAGGAAGGGGACTGGAGAAGGAAGGCTGGGGAACCAGAAAGGGGACTGGAGAAGGAAGGTTGGGGAAAGGAACCAGAAAGGGGACTGGAGAAGGAAGGTTGAGGAAAGGAACCAGGAAGGGGGCTGGAGAAGGAAGGTTGGGGAAAGGAATCAGGAAGGGGGACTGGAGAAGGAAGGCTGGGGAACCAGAAAGGGGACTGGAGAAGGAAGGTTGGGGAAAGGAACCAGGAAGGGGGCTGGAGAAGGAAGGTTGAGGAAAGGAACCAGGAAGGGGGACTGGAGAAGGAAGGCTGGGGAACCAGAAAGGGGACTGGAGAAGGAAGGTTGGGGAAAGGAACCAGGAAGGGGACCAAATAAGGAAGGTTGGGGAAAGGAGCCAGGAAGGGGGCTGGAGAAGGAAGGTTGGGGAAAGGAACCAGGAAGGGGACTGGAGAAGGAGGGCTGGAGAAGGGAATCAGGGAGAAGAGGGGTCCTCCTGGGGGTAGGACGAGCCGGAGGTTCAGGGAGCTCTATGGGAGACGGAACATAAACTGTAGACTCCTGAGACTAGAGCAGGGATCTCCTGTGCAGTGATCTCCTGGAGACACCTGGGAGGGGAAACAGACTGACAAAGAACTACAAGAAACAACACAAGAAAATACAACTATGGACGACAAGACAAACACCAGACACTGGGACAAAACAAGCAGACTACAGACACTAAACGGAGAACCTAATAACAGACAGTAACTACAAAGACTTAGCCTAGGCATTGTCCAACTAACACCTCTCCCGAAGGCTAACCGGCACTGTCCGCTTCCATTTATTGTGCTAAGCTAGGCTAAGGTGCAGCCAGATAACTTTCTACTGAACGCACAGAGAGGAAACTGGTATCTATCTTCTTGTCTCTCTCTGGAGAAGACGATAAGCTAATTTCCCCAAATCTTGGCGTGTGCCTTTAAGACGCTTGAAAAATACAGGCCCAGACCTCCCTTTCTCAGATCTCCCATCTGACTCGTGTCATTGTAATCAGTGGTGCAGTGGTCATGGGACGGGGTTGCACGCCGTCCCATCTGCTTTTTGAGCAGGAGCACGCGCACGCACGCAGGGACCGAAACTAGAGAGCGCCACCCGCCATTTGTGCTCAGTTTTTACGTTTGGCGCCTCCCACTGACACGTCTGAGCGCCGTGTGACGGGCAATCAAATAGTCATGTGAAAACCGAAAATCATGATCCAATTCTTTAGCGGAGTTCTCACTCGCTGTCTCAGCACAGACATGAAGCGTGCACCGCACACTGCTGCTGCTACCCCCTCCCCACCTGTTTCTGTATGCCTGCATGTAAACAGAGGCTATTGCCTCCGAGTCACCGTGACGTTAGTTAGCACTGCTGCTGCTGCTCCTACCCCTGTATGCCTGCATGTAAACAGAGGCTATTGCCTCACCGTGACGTTAGTCTAGTCAGTGTGGGACCTTCGTGAGATAACGTTAGCTACCGTTACAAAATGACCCAGTCAACTATTCACTTAGTTTAATACACGAGGCATTGTGTAACGTTATCCAGCCGGCTAGCTACGGATAGCTCCCGACATCAACAAATCCTCCAGCAATAGTCCAGTGCATAATACCTCCGTTGGCTAGGTAACTAGTCACTACGAAATGTCGCAGTAAACTAAATAGTTCACTGAGGCGTTGTCCCAACGCCATCCAGCAGTAGCTACAGATAGCTCTTGGCATCAATGTCCTACAACAACAACATGCGTATTCGAGTCCCTGGTTTACATCGCATGAGTGAGGGCTGCTGACTAGGGTCCAGGTGCAGCGCCGGAGAATTATTTTGCATGCTGAATGTAGCGTTTAGGGTCCAGCTGCACCCCCGGAGAATCCTTGCTGGAGCTGGAGGCCACTCGAGTATACACACAGACAGTGGAGCTGTTTGCAGACAGCGAGGTGGCGATGTCTCGCAGATAACACAATCACAAGTATTGTAACTGAGGGGTACAATTCCCTGACTGTATTAATCAAGTATGGTATCATTAAACCACTACCGTCTTATGTACATTACTGGCCGTACCGTACACAGGTATATTAGATGAGAACTTCTCCACAATAACACGGTTTCCACACAAATACTTGTTTAGAATATTTATTACATCAAAGGTGGGATATTACATTACTTGAATGCGCTTATAAGGCAAATCGAATGTGCATAAGCAAATCAATAGTGAATATTAGTAATTATCTCTGGTACTCAGGGGAGATACTGGAAAGGGGGTACTACCGGTTGTAAGCCAGCAGGGGGAGGCAATGCTCTATACAAGGTCAATGGGTTCAACAGGGGCTTCAACAAGGCACCTGGATACGGTATATTACTCCCTGCTCCGCGGGGAAAAGCAGCCGCTGTAATTCCAGTGTGCAGCAGCGCAGGTGGAAGCCGTGGAGTCTCTGCTCCAACAGAGACGGGCTCGAATGATGTCCTCACGGGCATGTGTAGATCCCACAGTAGCAGCGGGGTAGGCGGTTCTCTGCTCCAGCAGCCACAGTCAAAAGCAATAATCCTGCCGGAAGGTGGCTCTGCTGGCGCCGATGTAGATATCCTCCGGTGCGCGGTGGGTCACAGTTGAACTTGACGTTACTATCCTATTAGCACGCGGCAATAAGTGCTCTATGTAGACACACAATTACCCACTTCACGTGGTCTTTGACTCGTAATGAAGGCTTTTACTAGTAAGGAGCGAACGATACGTTAAACAAACGTAGTAGGATAAACACGACTCTATTTGGGGCAATACGAGCCCTACTCTGCCCACGTTGCGTAGTGGGGAGAGACGTCACTTGGATAACTGGAACTGAACGAGACTGAACGGGACAAGGGGCGAACTGAAAGGGAAGTTCTGTATTCGCCGCGCCATATTTATATGTACGGTGGACAAGTAGTGCCGCTCTGCTCTCGGTAGCCGTATTCCTGCGCGGAGCTGGGGCTAGTAAGGGCATGTTCGTCGACACCATTGAACTTGACTCAAGGGGGCCTGTCTGCTGGCGCCAGGTTCTTGTCCAATGAGAGAATGAACTATTATGGGCTGTAGTAGAATAAAGGGATATTCAGTGTATATGTACAAGGAATATACAAGGGATATCAAACGACATACAAATACTATTCAATATATATCCATAAATAAATATATATATTCGGTTTAATCTGACCCTTTGTAACAAGTATGATTATATAATATATATATTTTATTAAAAAAAATATCTATATAAAATAATAATAAAAAAAAATTTTATCAAAAAAAAGTTGGCGGGTAAGAAATATGCTTGGCGGGTAGATTCTTCCCATCTACCCGCCACTGGCCGGTGAGTCAAAAAGTTAATTTCGCTCCCTGCACGCACGGATGAGGGAACATTTATGCGCGTGCCCGTGACGTCATTAAAACACAGTGCAACCCCTTATGAAATCACCACTGCACCACTGATTGTAATATTTCCCGCACCCCCCCCCCCCCCCCCCCAGGTCCACACGCCATGCTGGGGATTCTTCCCGGAGATTGGAGGAGGATGGAGGCGCGGGGTGGAGGAGGCGTGGAGAGCCCCTGCCTGCGGGACCTCAGCCCGGAGGAGAGAGGGGAGAGAGGGGAGCGAGGGGGGCGAGATGAGAGCCCAGACCCCAGCGGGCCCCCACCGGGCAAGATGAGCCGCCTGGAGGTGAACGGGAGCCCGACGGAGCCACGGGCACGATACAACGGCACACCGCTACGACCTCTAGGAGGTGAGACACACGTAGAAACATCACAATCACGTCAATATA